>NW_004955477.1:5858092-5910592 GCF_000276665.1 Chinchilla lanigera | reverse complement strand
TTCCTGTGCCAGACTCAAAACTTTGCATACATTTTAAAGAATAGTTTCTTATTTTGCCTATTCCACATCCAAGCTTTGGAATTAACAAAAATAACCATTCCTTTTGAGTGTAAATGATGCTTTCTTACAAGTAATGAGAAAACAGTAATCCAAGAATGGCATGTTCTGCTCACTTAAAAGCCTAACACTGCCGTAAATGCTGGTGACCAGAGATTCCTGGACCCATGAGCTGTGGGAGATGACAATATGCTTCCATGAGAATACCCACAGCCCAGGTGACGTGATGAAATACGATAGCTTTGATTCTGTTCTTGTCCATTAAACTTTCTGACACCACCATGTCCCTCCCTGAGGCAGGCCCTCCTTGTCCAGAGCCCAGGAATTTGCGAGAACCCAAAGAACATCATGGGGAGGTATGGGAACTGTAAGCAGAAATGAGAGAGAGCTTTATTTTAAGGGGAGATGGAAAGGCCAAATTCATTCATAGGGTTTCTTCTGTTTGCTTGTGTGTTTTCATATATGTTTCTTTTAATTCTCACAGCTTGCCCAAGAAGCCAACTTTCTCTTTCTGCAGATTAGAGCATCTCAAGGTTCAGAAAAGCTAAGAAATCAAGCAGCCACAGCCCAGAACTCTAACCTCGCCTGCCTCTTTGCAAAGCCCTCACCCTCCCCTTTCGGGTAACATCTAACATGAGTTCTAAGAAATCCACATCCTCTGTTAAACAGACTGATGATCTCTGTCAGATCAGCTGGTCTGTGACCCTCTCAGATGCCCCATGAGAGATTAAGACCAGTCTGAGAGGTTGGAGCAATGGGGAACCACATGTCCTCCCCTTTGGAGAGGAGAACTTTCTAAATTGCCAACAAAGGACCAGGTTCAGGTCAAGTCAGAACACTAGAGCTCTAATGACAGTTGTCTCTCCTAAGAAATCACCCAGTTCCCTAATGCTTTAACAGCCCTGTGCGGTCTCTACTATGCCCAATTTAGGGGACCAAGAAACTGAGCTCCAAGTGAGCTGAGCAGCTGCCAAAGGTGGAGATGGGGAGACTGGATCCAAACCACACTGAGTGCCTTATTCCCTAAAGTGGGTTCAGCCCAGGGACATTTTTCAGAAGAGTCAGACATCCTCAGATACCTGGGCTTGTACCTTGCTACTCATACGCAGGTCACTCTACCTGTAAAACCTTGGTCATTTCTGCACAGAGTACAGAGCACTCCCCATAGTGCCAGGATGGCAGCACTTCCTCTAAAAGTCCACCATGATCAGAGACAACCATTCCCTCTGTGGTCCCTGAATGGCAGTTGTGGACAGTAAACAATGGCTGAAATGCCTATCCCCAGTAAGAGTAAACGCCCCAGGTAACACAACTAAGGCACTCTTTGCTTTAATAGTAATAATGCCATTTGCAAGTCAAGTAGGTGTATTTAATTACATCTATTTTCTATTTTAAGCAGAAGAGACCAAGAAACTCTGGGCTATAGTTTGAGATCTTTAGTAAATTAGAATTAAATCCCTGTAATCTCATTCTGTCATTACTCTGGGCTCCTTTTTCTTTTTTTTTCAGTGAAATTGGGGGGGGGCTCTGCAGGAGGGTGGGCTCTGGGAGAGTCCTCAGGGACAAAGCACCCAGCTTCAGGAGGAGGAAGAGGAGGAATAGTACTTATCATCCTTCTCATTTTTTGCAGCTCAAACTCATTATATTCTCCTAATACTTGGGATGGGAGTATCCAGCAAGCCAACCCATTGCCTGTGAGGAATGATGGCTGGTAAAATAAAAAAGACAGACTAACCCGAGAGTGCTCTGCCCTAAACACAGTACCAAACACTGAGGATTTGTGTGTGTGCATGCATGCATGTGTGTGCGTGTGTTTGCGGTGGTATTTACAACCTATGAGGAGCAAATATGACACACAAAACATTCTGGTTTAAAAGGCTGAATCTGGTAACTGTATCAGATTCACAGGCGGAAGTGACATAGGGGAAATAAATGTAACTCCAACCTTCTAGATGTCTGATATGTGGAATTTGTGTTCCCCGAAAACAAAGAATGAATTCTAAGGATCAATGGAGGCTAAGAGTAGAAATAGGAATAGCTCCTGAGAGACAGGAGGGGTCCCAAGTGTGTTGCCAGGGACCCCATTTTCCAGAGTAAGTTTTACAGTGCAAAATCATAAGGTGGGCACAATGGGACATAATTATGATCAACCAATAAGATTACAGGGTTAGCCCTTTAGATAATATTAATCCAAAGGGGAAATAGGTCACAGAGCAAGTGTTCATGGAAAGAACAAGAACAATTTTAGAAAAAGCCGAACCAGTGGGGTCTGACCACCCACCCAGGTGACTGATGTTAATGTTAATTTATTGGTTATCTCTCAGGAAGGCAGGTAGGTCTCGTCATTTTGTGTTTATCTTGAGGCCTGGCTCCCAGTAGATGCACCTCTGGACACGGTTGTACTGTGTTCTCATTTGGTTTGCTCCAGGGCCCAGCCCTGTCTGACTGCCTACAATATTTCTTCCTAACTTAGCTGTCTGTAATAGAGGAAAGATGAGGGACTGTACGGGAAAAGACAAATGAACAAGAATTTGTGAGGAACCTCTAGAATGATCCATACTTGCAGCTGTGTGGGTGAGGACAGGTAGGTAAAGGCAGAGGTGATAAGGAAGGGTGCCCATGGAATGCTGGAGATGGAGAAATGGCAAGTTTTGGCAGCCAACCGGCAGCAACCCGCCTCCCTGTAGGGAGCCCCTGTGTCTTAGGGGGTCTTGTAGAATTGTGATAGCAGCTGGGAAAGCTATGAATGGACGCAGGGAAGTATGAGGAAGCAATTGACCTGTGGCTGGCGTTGGTGAACTCAATTGTGGACATAAACCCAGAGGCCTGGTGAGTTTGAGATTTCAAAGGCTCTTAGGGATCTTCTAGGAGCTGGCTTTGCTCTGGGCATCCCCAGTCAATGGGGCATTTCTTTAGCAAGCACAGTTTGTAGACCTACCATGCACCTATCCCCATTTGGAGTTGACAGGGCCAGATACACAACAGATCTTAAGACACAAACAAGCATTAAAAAAAAAAAAAAGACTGCAGAAAGTTAAGGAAGAATATGGACAAGACTCAACATATGATCACTAGGGAGGGGTGATGTAAGTTGCAGGAGCATTGGGGCGTGTGGGAGTGGCTTCCTGTCCCGTGGCTGCTCTGCATGAATCTGCACTGTGCTCCAAACAACTGCCCAAGTGCTCCAAACAAGAAAGCTGGCTCAACTTGACTCCCGCTTTGAAAACCTATAGATGCAACAGGTGGCTGCCTCAGCAGAAAGTCACCTCTTAAACCCAGAAAGTCCCATTCCTGCCCCCTTCAGATTGGTTTGTTTGTCAATCACGCCTCTGCAGGACCCAGAGACCTTCTTTATGAAGCCAGCAAAGTATTCCCATTGATTTACTGTCGGACAGTACACTAATAACTTTTGTTTTTAATAATGACGGTTTGCTGAGCTCTGAAAAGCCCAAGCAGTGATTTTGCTGCTGTAAAAAAATGCACAAATAAACAAACCCCCATCAGTTGCTTAACAGCAATTTATAAAATCACTTTCAGCGTTTACAGAGGAAATCGCCTTGGCAGAAATGTCAGAATAATGAAGAGACAACTCCAAGACAGCCATTTAGCTTTCCCTGTCTCCTACTTGGTAGCTCCTAGTCCAAAATGAATATTGCCTGCAGGCTGTAGGTGGATTCCCGTTGCAAAGCAAAAGTGCCTCTACCCTGGGAGAACGGCTTCCTGTTCCGCCCTCCCCCAGCTTGCAGTCAGGCACCACCCACCTAATAGCCTGCTCCATCAGCTCGTTTCATTATTATACTCATTACCGGAGCAATTAGGAGCAAGTCGGAGCCGGCCATCGAGCCAAAGAATGTCAAGTTTCATGAACTAGAGGGAGGCCGAGTGGCTTATGAAATGAAGATCATTCCATAACAAATAACAATCCCGCTGGCCTCCAGCTTGCTGGAGGGTGGGGGGCTGCAACTTGCCTCTGACCTTTAGGATTCAGAGCCTGTGCTACCCCAGGGCAGCCAGCAGGGGGGAACAGCGCCGCCTGCAAATGCTCTCTCATGGTTATTTACTGACTCTGGGTTTGAAGGAAAGGAAAAAGAGGACAATCAGTTAGCAAGACAAAAGACCAAGGGAGAATAAGGAAAATGATGAAAAGTTCAGCTCGAGAAGAAAACTTATGAAGCTATCAGCTGTCTATCCAGAGCTGGCCCCTGGCTCAGACACCCGGCTACCTTGGCCAAGCTCTGAAAGGATTTTCTTTGCCAGCCATCAGCCCTGACTCTCCCTCTCCCATCTCCCTACCACTCTCTCCTCCTCTGCTCTCTTCTCCCCTCCCCTCCCCTCCCCTCTCCTCTCCTCTCCTCTCTTCTGTGCTCCCCTCCGTCTTATCCTACCTTCTCTTCCTTCGCTTCCCTCTTCCTCCTCTTTCTCCTCATAATCTCTCTCTCAGCTCTCACACACTCCAGCCTGCCTCCTAGGCATTAACTGAGGGACCTGGTCCTGACTGCCCCTCTGCCCTCTGCACAGTAGGGCAGGACTGCTGGAGCTGCTGATGCCCACAAGAAGTAGGCATTGGGACAAAAATTACAAAGGGTCCTATGTATGCACACCGAGAAGTAGGAAGAGAGGGTGACAATCGGTGTAGGAGATTCCAGAAAAAGGGCATCATATCTAATGGGAGAGAAAAGAGTCATAACTAAATGAAAGTGAAGCACAGAATCTACGAAGAGGTAAAGGGGAGGGTACCAGCTCGCCACAGGTGCCCAAGACGCTGGTGCCCAAGAATTAAAAAATTGTAGCAAGGTCATGAAGCCCATAAATTTCAGAAAAGATGCTAGAAAGGATTCACTCATGTATAGATGAGAGGCATTTCTGAACATCTGAAGCTGTACAGGGTACATATATTCAGGCTCCAATTAGAAGCTGAATTTTCTTTCAAAGAAAAAAGGTTGACTGTCAAGAGAATGAGAAAGCAAGCCTCAGATGGGGAAAAAATAATTACAAAATGCAAAACACATATCTTATAAAGCCTTACATTCAACATATGGAAAGAACTTGTTCTTTGTTTTGTTTTCTTTTTTTTGTTTTGTTTTCAGTACTATGGATAGAACCCAGGGCCTCAAGCACGTTAGGCACGTGCTCTATGGTTGAGCTACATCACCAGCCCTTTTTATTTTGTTTTGAGACAGGGTTTTTACTAAGTCTCCCAGGCTAACCTTGAAATTGTGATCCAGCTGCTTCAGTATCCCTAGTAGCTTAGATTACAAGTGCACTACCCCACACCCAGCTACAAGGATTCTTACAGCTCAACAACAAGAAAATGAACAATCAAAAATGGGTAAAGGGTCTAAACATACACTTCAAACAAGAAGATTAAGAGATGAAAAATAAACATACAAGGAGACATTTAACATCATGCATCATGATGGAATTGTAAATTAAAACATCATGAACACACCTTTTAGATGGCTGAAACCCTAAACACTGACATGACCAAATGTTAGTAAGGGTGTGGAACCACAGGAATTTTCATTCATGGATGACAAGAATGAAAAATGGTACTGCTGCTTTGCAGATAGTTTGGTGGCTTCTTATAAAACTAAACACACTCTAAACCATATAGCCCAGCAATCAAAACCCTTGACGTTCTTTAAATGAAGTGAAAACTGTGTCTACACAAAAGCCTGTACCTAAAAGTTTACAGTCCCTTAAATTATAATTGTCAAAATATGGAAGCAACTATACATTGATAGTGTATTAGTCAGTGATAAGAAAAAAAGAATCATCTTACCATTACAAGACATGGGCATGCCTTAGATGTATATAGCTGGGTGAAAGAAATTAACTTGGAAGATTACACACCTTAATTCCATTCATATGACTTTCTTTGGAAAAGACAAAACTAAGGATGTGGTGAAAAAATCAGTGATTGCCGAGGATTGAGGTGCTGGTGTAGGGAAAGGCAAATTGAATAGGTAAAGTGTAGAGGATGTTTTAGATAATAAAACTATTTTGTATGATTACATAATGGTGGATATAAGACATGATACATTTATCAAAATCCACAGAAGGCCAAGTACTATGGCATATACCTCTAATCCCAGCTACGTGGAGACTGAGGCTGTAGGATTGCCAGATTCAAGGCTAACCTGAGTAACTTAGATCCTATATTGAAACAAAATAAAAATAAATAAATCAATAAATAAATGGGCAAATGCTGGGATGTAGCTCAGGAACAGAGCACTTTCCTAGCATGAGTATGGTATTGGGTTCAATCCCCAGAACTGGAAAAAAAATTCTCCATAAAATATAATGCACAGGATTAGTCCTAGGGGTGTACTACGGACTTTAGTTAATAATAATATTCTAATATTGTCTCCTCGGTTTTAACAAATGCAGCATACCAAATGTAAGATATTAATAGCAGAATTTGCGGACTATGGGAACTCTTTGCAATTTCTGTTCAGTTTTTCAGTAAACGTATGACTGCTCATGAAAATAAAGCCCATTAATATTTTTCCCCCCCTCCAGTACCAGGAACCGAACTCACGACCTTGCACTTGCCAGGCAGGTGCTTTTGCCGCTGAGCTAAATCCCCAGCCCCCCATTAATAATAATTTAGCTAGGCATGAGAACAAAAACAGAATGAAGGTATGGAGATGCAGACTTGAATTTAATAATAATTTAAGGAGATACAAAACTGCAAACTCATCCTCATGGAAGGGCCAGGTGCTGCTAAAAAACTTCAAAATCCACTAGGAGACATTAGTGAAGAACCTAAAACTAGAAACGACTCTCAATAAAAGAGTGGGTTTTTTTGATAAAAAGAAGAGTCTTTTCTGAGAAAGGGATTTCTGTTAGCCAAAGACTAAAATGGGTCTGGAGAGGCCATAGAGGAAATTAATGGGCGGGAGATAGTTGCAACAGGTTAGAGCGAACTTGTGCAGGCATGCACGTGCACCTTCAAAAAGCTTGCTAACTCAACAACAATACTAAGAGAACTGTAGTAAATGAAGGCAGATCCTGTAATTTTAGACTGAAAACTGAATTCTGTCAAGGTGAGGGTTCTCCCTAAATTATCTATAAATTCATTGCAGTCTCCATCAAACCCCCCAGCAGGATCCATTTTATGAAAATTGATATGTCAATTCTAAAATGTATGGAAAGGCAAAGGCTATCTTGAAATTCCAAGGCTGTCATGGAAAAGAATAAACCTAGAAGTGGTCGTGTTGCTCAGTAGGAGAGTGCTTGTATAGTATGAACAAGGCCATGGATTCAATCCCCAGCAACCCCCTGCAAACAACAGCAATCATCTTCAAAGACAAACATTATCAGAAGTCAAGACCTGTTATAAAGTGATGGTAAATGAGACAGTTTTGTGGTGGCCAAGGAGAGCAAAGCCCACAGTAGCCTACAAGGGGAAATTATCCAAATGCCATCAGCCACAGAATTGATAAAGGGGAACACCGCACTGCAATGAAAACAGAGAGTGTACAGTCTCAAGTGACAACAGGAGAGGAGAGACTAACTTGGGGTGTACCCGTTACCTCTTGCCTGTGAAAGTAACTGGCTGGCCAGTCACTGTGTGGCAGAACACCTCAACCTGTAACTCAAAGAGCGGATGTCCCACACTCACCAGCTGAATCACACACTGGGGGAAGACCTGCCTGCCCTGCCCTGTGCTACCATTTCCTCACCTGGAAAATGGCTTGCCTTCAAGAGCTTTTCCAGACTGAAATCCACATCCATGGCTCCTAATCTTGGCTAGATCCTAAGAAGAAAAATACTTTTTATGAAATCAAAGATTCTAACTGAACTGGTCTAGGGTAGCATCCAGACTTTGACTTGAAGCTTCTTAGGTTTGAGAAATACTGATATATATGGTACTTAGTGCAAATGTGACATGTAGTAACTTCTCCATAAATGCTCTGCCATTGTTATTATTATCCTTACAGTATAATGTTATTCATTCAGTCAGTCAGTCAGTCCATTACAGAAGTCAGCAACAGGAAATGGGAAATGCTAGGGACATTCTGCTCATCTGATACCCACCACTGAGCATCTAAAGTGTTCAGAACTGCTGTGGAGTGCAACAAATAATTGATTAAGAGAGGAAAAATGTGTAAAACTTCTCCCAGGCAGCACCTGCTGTGTCTGCTTAATTCCAGCTCAAACAAGCCCAGCCCCTGAGACCCCAGGTGTGGCAAATGGAACAAAACCTCCTACCGCCAGAAGGAGCTGGGAGCAGGCCTGGAGTCTCTAGCATAACGTGTGAGTTCACCATGAAGAAGGCTTATCCTAATTACTCTCGTGTCCCCAACATACTTTCTCCAAGTTCACCTGCTTCAAAATGAGATTCAACAATGGAGAGGCATAATTGCTCAGTGCCAAGGGCCGCCTCCAGATATTTTTGCGATTATTCTGAAGTTACCCATGCAAACTGAAGGCCTGGAAAAGCCATAGGAAACCATCAGGATTACACTCAGTAATGAGGCTGTATGATTGAGGCCTGTGATTGTGCCTGTGGTCTGGGAAGTGTACTTAGGAGCACTGACACCTGGGCCCTTAGACACTCAGGCTCTTAGGCAGACTTCCTAGAGATTTTCCCCAGGGCCTGCTGGGATTTGGGTCTGGAATAAGGCAAATTTCAAAGCCCCAGAGTCACAGAACAAGCTCCTGACATTCAGGGGTGCTCAGTTCTTGTGACTCTGTGGAGAGGGACAGCATTTCCCACACTGGCTGGTCCCTGAATGTCGTCAATGGGGAATCTGGACACAATTACGCATCAGCCAAGTTTGTGGTATCAGCCACTGTCCTTATTCTCATAAGAATCTCTGGTTTGTTTGGAGTCAAGTAAATTGTTACTAACACTTCCCATTCCTGAATAAAGAAAATGTGGAATTTGAAGGAGGTGATGAGCTCAAAGCCTCAGAAATCTGGGAGTTCTTTCTAGGGGAAAGAGAAGGAAGAAAGACCAGTCAAACACACGACCATCCCCCCAAATCCACTCAAGCGGTAGTAGAAGGATTTAAGTTTTTAACAAAAAAAGAAAGGAAATAAACAAAGAGATGATTTCAAGACTGAGTCCCTCAGAAGTTTTAAACCAAAGAACATTCCAGAAGCTGGAGGCAGGTGGGCCAAGTAGTGACTGACTGGGCTGTCCCTCATGTTGAGCTTTAACATGGCAGACAGAGCCAACTCAGTCAACCCTGAGGGCCCTGGAGGCTGGGCACTAGGAGCAAAGGAAACACAGGGGTGCAGAGGGGAAGATAGCTTCCAGGTGGGGTAGGATTGGAACAAGGCAATGTGTGTGACAAGGAAATGAGAGTACCTGATTCCTCTTCCACTCTGCTCACCAGGTCAGGGCAATGGGGTTTAGCTAAGAGAATCAAAACGCTTTCCTGTGTGGAGGAAGTGGGAGGAAGGATAGAGAGAGAGTTCTGAGTTGGATACTTGTGTACTTTAAAGCTACATTATTGTTTTAAATCAAGTGTACTGTTGTGGTGTGGATCTTGGGTGTCCCTTACAAGTTAAAGACTTGAGCCCCAAAGTGGTGGCCTTGGAAGATGGTGAGAAGAGGTCGTTCAGTCCCTGGGAAAGCAAGTTCTCAAAGGGGATTGTGGGACCTCACTCTCTTCTTCTCTTTTTTCCACATCCCTGTCATGAAGTAAACAGCTTTGCTCTGGCACATGCTCCCTGTCACAGTGTGCTGCCCCACCACAGGCCCAAAAAACAACAGGGCTGAAGCCTTGAAACATATGAGCCAAAGTAAACCTTCTCTCTTTATAAGTTGATTACTTCAGGTATTTTTTATAGTAACGGAAAGCTAGTACCTGAATGTGCAGCGTTGATTTAACTTTTTAAAAAACCTACATTGCTGCTTCAAATTTTTTAGCTGGATAACCACTTGCAGGAAGATGTTTTTATGATCATGATTATGTACGAAAGGGTAAAGGACCTCTTCACAGAGTTTTTGTGAAGATGAAAGAGAAGGCCTATGGGGTTTAGCCAGTGCCTCACACATAGATTCTATTCAATACATGCTTTTTTGTCAACTTCCAGGTGGGGCCGGAGCTGGGGAAGTGCTTTGTGCAGGTGGGCACTCGGGGCAGCACCCTGACTGGTAGAAAAGAGTGAAGGGCCCTCAGGCACAAATGGAGCCTCACCCAGTTTAACTCAAACCAAGACCTTTACTAGAAGATCCCCAATGTGTTTGCCAGCAAAAGACTCAGATTTCTCTCTCTGGGGTGCTG
Source organism: Chinchilla lanigera (assembly GCF_000276665.1). Lineage (NCBI taxonomy): Eukaryota > Metazoa > Chordata > Mammalia > Rodentia > Chinchillidae > Chinchilla > Chinchilla lanigera. The sequence goes on along the minus strand of NW_004955477.1, from coordinate 5,900,291 downwards.
ATACTCTGAGAGATGGGAGCCAGCAGGAGTGTGAATTACCTTAAAATAAAAGAAGGTAAGACTGATCTATTAACTAAGCAGCTGAGCTGATCCCTGGTGGACCCTGAAGTCTGTGGGCAAAACATGTGCAGCTTAAGAACTTCCACAGGGGCACAGGCACTTTCAGGCTGAGGAGCCAGGAATGGGCATTTCCCTTGCCCTTGGCCTTGGCCTGCTTCTCCCTGAAGTATAGCAAGGATCCTGCAGCCCTAAGCAGTGATGGCGAACCTTTTGGAGACTGAGGGCCCAAACTGCAACCCCAAACCCACTTATTTATTGCAAAGTGAAAGTTATCGAAAAGCAAAAAGCTTACTAAAGGAGTTTACCTCTCTGGGAAATAAAGTTGGAGCTAAGTTTCCTTAGCATTTTTGGTTTTCCAGTTTGGAATGTTTCATTTGACTATAGATGTTCACAGGAATGGGATAAATCACAAGAAAAGTTCAGTGAATTTCCACACACTGAACACTCCCTGCCCCAGATCCAGAGGAGAAGTTTGCCAGCTGCTCCAGGCCCCTCCCAGGCATCTTCTCAGCACGGATGCTCCCAGCACGTGCACCCTCATCCCCAGCTGCTTGTCCTCAACGTCATGCTGGTGAGGTTTCCATGTGTTGTTACATGGGATTGCAGTTTCTTCATTCTAATAGCATCCCAGTGTCTACTCTGGACAGAAAGGTTCAGAGTTTCTGGTATCAGCTGTAACTAACATGCTGCCTGCTATGGTTTGGATCTGGAGTGTTCTCTGAAGGTTCATGTGTTAAAGGCTCGGTTTCCAGGTTGGAGCTATCATGAGGGATGTAAACTTTAAGAGGTGGGAGGTTTTAGGTCACTGGGGTGGGGTGGCTCGAAGAGGATTGTGGGACCAGGGCCTCTTCCGTACTTTCTTTTGGTTCCCTGCCATAACGTACCACCATAGGCCCGAAACAATGGAGCCAAGTGGTTGTGAACTGAAGCATGACACCGCCCCTAAACTCAAGAAGGTTATGATTTAAAAATAAACAAACAAACTCTAGCACTTCCTAAAAAAGGGCAAGAAGAATAAAAGAAGTTAGAATTTCTAGAGGGTCTAGTAGGTACTAGCACCCAGAAAACCATCATTTTAGTTTGGCAAGGCAGCCATAAAAAAGAAAATCACAGGCTGGGTGCTGTAAACAAAGGAATATTATTTCCTCACAATTCTGCAGGAGGGGGACCGCTTAAGATCAAGGTGTTTACAGATGCAGAATGATTAAGATCAAGGTGTGGACAGGGCTGTTTTTGCCTAGGGCCTCTCTCCTAAGCTTGCAGAAGCCCTTCTTCTCCTCATACTCTCCCATCCCTCCCGCCCGAACCCGTCTGCCTCCTGATCTCTCCGAGGACACCAGTCATGGTGGAGCTGGGACCACCCTATGACTAATTTCACTTTATTTACCTCTTTAAAGGCCCTGTCATTCTGAGGTACTAGGACTTAGGGCTTCAATATAGGAATTCTAGGGGGACAGAGTTCGGCCCACAACCACCACATTATCCCTTAAAATACTCAAGATAAACCCTCAAAGTCAGTACAGTTGCTCCTTGGTATCCATGTGAGATTGTTCCAAGACCTCAAGGATATCAAGATCTTTGGGTGTACAAGTCCCTTAAACACAATGTATTTGCACATAAACTATGCACATGTTCCCCACACATACCTTAAATCAGCTCCAGATTATCTGTAGTACCTAGTACAGTACAATGTAAATAGTTGCTGTATGATGTTATTTATGGAATGATGACCAAAAAAAGTCTGTACAAATTCCGTGAAGTTGTGGTTGTTATCAAATCTTTTTGACGCACAGTTGGTAGAGTGCAGGAATGTGGAGCCCCTGGGAGTGGAGGCTGGCTGTGCTCCTGCGGCTCTGTCCTAACACGAGGAGGTCAGTACAGCCCATGAGAGGTGGGAAAGGATGAGAACCTGGTCCATGTCCCTCTGGGCCCAACTCCTCAGCCTCCAAGGCTGTTGAGTGAAAGTGCCTTTCTAGGCACAAAGATGACTTTATGAATACCAAGCAGAACATTTTAAAAACTAAATGCTTATTTCCTCTGTAACAATTTAGAAATAAATCTGATTCATTGCTCTTCTGATCATGAACTAACCAGCAGTTAAGGATGGTTAGCTAATCCTTTTAAATATCTGATCCAGTAGCTCCACTTTTTAGAAAAGATGGAGTAATTTGACCATTATTTGTAGATACCTATCCAATTATAAAGGAAATGGTTAAAGTTTCAAAAATAACATTTTGCAAAATTTTAATAACAAGGTTATTTCAGCTGTTCTGAGCATCCAAGTGCCCATGTCAGAGAAACAAGACATCAGGCTTCCCTACTGCAGAGGTTACTGAGTCTGGTCCCAGCTGTGAGGACCCCACACAGTAAGCATTCAAGCAGACTTGACCCAGGGAAGCTGCAGAGAGAGTGTCCGGGGTGGTAGAATGACAGACAGCCCCACAGGTCACCTGTTGTGCTGCAGAACAGCTGCATGACCTGGACCACATTACTTCACTGTTCCCATCTATGAGCTGGAGATAAGGCTCCTCTGATGAGGTTGTCACAAATGAGATAGGACCCAAAATATGGAGAGTGTTATGCCCACTCACAATAGTCAGAGCTGTTAGGGTTTAGGTATGAAGTGTCCCCCAGACTCCTGTACTGAAGGCCTGATTCCCCTCCCCAGTGCAGCAATGTTTCAGGATGGAGCCTAGAAAGCAGACCGGGTCATGAGGGCACTGACCTCATCAATGGGTGACTCTATTGGTGAGTTCATAGCTGAATGAGCTGTTAGAAGGTGAGGCGTGATTGGAGAAAGTAGGTACAGGAGGCATGGCTTTGAAGAGAATATCTTTTTTGTCCTTTTTTCGTTAGTACATGTTTGTGACACATAATAAACACATTTGTCATGGGAAATTGATATATATATATAGAGAGAGAGCATCTTGATTCCTTTTACTTCCTGTCTCTCCCAATACCTTGTCCCTGGCAACTTCCTCTCTTGCTTTTTAGCTCTCTCTCTACTTCCTAGCCACCATGAGGTGAGCAGCTTTCCTTTGCCATGCCCTCCTACCATGATGTTCTCCCTCCACGAGGGTGCAGAACTAAAGCAGCCAGCTATACATGGACTGAAACCTCTGAAACCTTGAGCCAAAATGAATCTGCCCCTAAGTTGTTTATGTCAGGTATTTTTGCCCAGCAATGAAGAGTTGATTAACACAGAGACAATGTTATATTACCAGCATTAACATCATAAGCTGTAGCTTATAATGGGAAACAAAGTTTTGGCCTCTGATAAGTACAAGAAGCTGTGTGGTCTCAGTGGGGTGGACAGAAAGGCAAAGTCCAATTCTCACAGGGAAGGGCAGAGCATGTGTTAAGTGAGGCCTGACCAGCTGCAGAAGCCTTCACCTCTCAGGCTGGATGCTGGACCCTGAGGTGGCCATCTGGCCACATCCCCTGAGTTCCACCCACACCTTCCAACATGAGCTGTGAGCCCTAATCCAGAAGGGACTCACACTTAGCTCATGTCATCAGTACACCCCACCCAGAACTCACAGAGCTCCTGCTTCCACCGCCGTGTAACCCAATAATCTCCCAGAGGTGAAGAGAGAAGACATCAGCAAAAACAAAAAAAAGCAAATTAGCCTTGAAACAAAAGTAAGCACCTCGGGTTGGGATTTAGCTCAGCGGCACAGCGCTTGCCTGGCAAGCGCGAGTTCATGAGTTCCATTCCCGGTACCGGGAAAAAAAAAAAAAAGTAAGCACCTTGAGGACTGAGGACTCCTAGACACAGACGACACTGTGGTGTGAGGGAGATGAATCCATACAGCCCTCATCCCAGCTCTGAAACAGCCAAATTCGGAGTGCCGGATTGAGCAAAGGCCCACCCTCAGGACTGCAGGTGTGGGGAGTCTGCTCCCCTGGTCAGCTCTTCCTTAGATTATGCCCGCCAGGTGATGAGAATAAAAACAGTGCCTGGGGACACGGTGCGGGGCTGCGGGGACTGGGAGGGACTCAGAGACCTGAGCAGGGCTCTCCACACAGGACCACTGCTGTGCCTGCTCTCTTGCCACACATTAAGCTCATGAAGAAGCCCGCATATCTCTCCCAGTACAATCTTCAAAGAACTCCCGCAGCCTAGCACTAAAATTTACCTAAAATTGGGTTCACGTCTGTCCATACCCCACTGTGTGGCAGGCATCTCACAGCGATGACTGCTGAGGCCAATCCTAAAAACGTCCTCTAGATGGCGGCCACACTCAGAATCCACTACAGCCTGCGCCACGTGGGCCACAGGACCAGCGTCCTGTTCTCCAGAGCCGGTTGTGCGCCCACGCAAAGCAGGAACCGTCTCGTTCATACCTGGAACGCACTGCCTGATGCCTAACAGATCATAAGCGCCTACAACACAGAATGGCCAAGTGAGTACATATGTCCTGAGTTTTCAAACTGATGACTGTGTAATTTTATAAGCGAAAGTTTTCAACTCATAATTTGTTATTATTAACCTTGGTAAGTTAATCAAAATCGGTCTCTCAACATTGCAATGCTAACCCGCGGCTTTTTAAGCGATAATAACTTAATAGAACCGATCGCACCTCGCTTCGTTCGGAGTGGACCCTCCCTGAGGACGGTGCCCACTGCCAGCTGCACGGCGCAGCCCGGCGTTGGCACAGGTGCTGTGTCCCCGCCCGCGCCCCAGCGTCAGCACATCTCTGCAAGGGCAATGACTTAAGGCACACAGCTACGTGTAAACAGAGAACTGCCTTCCTCCTCTGTTGCATCGACACAGCCTTGGCTGGTACGGTGGAGGTCCACGCAGATCCCTGCGTTGACCCGGGAGCAGTAAGCACAGCGCACCTGCGTGGGCTTCCCCACCCAACAAGCCCGCGCTTCTATCCGAGGGCGCGATGGGCCCTCTTAACCGCCAGATGGCGCTGCAGTCCTAGCCATCGCATCCCCGGGGCCGCGTGAGCTCAGGTCCAGACCTGGGTCTGCTCCCGGCCCAACATCGCTGAGCAGACACTGCTGGGACGCCTGTAACTAACGCCGCGCCACTGCCTCGGTCCTCTGCTAAGGTCTGCTGAACTCCAGCAGAGGGTGGAGCCTGGGCCTGGTGAAGGTGGCGTGCTCGTTTACTTTGAAGAGCGGACAGAAAGCTACATTTTTGTTTCAAATATTAGCAATACTTGCACGTTAAGATTTTCAACAGAAACTTCCTTCAGTGCATTTTAAGATTTTTAATAGAAACTTCCTGGGTGTCGCCTGACACCGAGTCGGTCAGAGGCTCCGGAGGTGCATTGCCCGGGCACAAGGAAGCCTGCGGGAGGCCCAGGCACTGGACGATGCAATGAGGAAGGAGATGGTTCGCAGCTCGCAAGGTCACTCGAGGATACCTTTACCTGCCTACTCCACCTGCCAACTGACTCTGTTCTTACTGTTCTTAAAGCTCGAAACACTTAATCTTCAGAACTTTTTCTCATGGTAGAGTTTAAATATATACAAAAGTAGGACGAGCAATAAAACGAACCCTCACGCAGCCCTCTCCCCACGTCTACGCTGATGTTCATGCTGTCTGGTGCCCTGGTGTCAGGTGTCCTCGCCCCCTCAGCACCCTTCCCACCCCACTGTGTTAGGCTGGGGCAAACCCCAGACAGCAGATTTCCTCCTAACTGCCGCAGTGTGCAGTACCGAGAAGAAAGACTGCGCTCTGCACAGCAATACCACTGAGGAACCAAGACTACTTCACATCAGAAACAGTCCCTGAATATTACCAAATACTCAGTGCCCGCATTTTTCCAAGGTCCGCATAAAAGTGTTCTTAAGTTTGTGTTTCCAAAGGAGATACAAATGTGGCCTCTAAACTGCATTTCATCTACTTAAAATATTTTTTTAATTAGGGTAAAAATTAACATATAGTCAAATGAATGAATCTGGACTGTGTCGTTCTGATGCTTTTGAAAAATGTAAACACCTTATGTAATCAACACAGCAACCAAACCATAGAAGGTTTCCATGAAAATTACTTCCTGCCCCAATCAGTCCACTCACTAACCAGCAGGAAAACCACTGATCTTGATGTCAGCTACCACAGAGATCTTTGGCCTGTCCTAGAAATTCACATAGATACACTCAGACAATATGTGCAGTACTTTTCTGCGCTGCTTTCCTTATTCCCTATTTCCTTATCCATCCACATCATTGTATACACTAATATTTCATTCTTTTTTATTCCTATGTCATATTTTACCATATGATTATAACACAATTTGCAAAATACGTCCTGTCAGGAAATGTTCTGTTGATGAATATCTTTTGTTTTGTTTTGCTTTGTTTTTATTTTTTTGAGACAGAATCTCACTGTGTAGTTCAGGCTGCCCTTGAACTCGCTTATGTAGCCCACGCTGGCCTTGAACTCACAGTGATCCTCTTGCCTCAGCCTCCCGAGGGCTGTTGATAGATATCTTGATTATTCCCAGGCTTTGGATATAATGAATAAAGCTATTTATACCAGTCCTTTTGTAGCATGCTTTCATTTCTCTTTGGCAAACACCTAATAGTGAGATTGCTGCATCATAAGATACTTATATAACTTTATAAGCAGCTGCCCAAGGGTTCTGCATGTGGTTGTGTGTATGTCGCTACCATCAAAGCAGGGCTTTGTCCACTTGTTCCACATCCTCTCTGATGTTTGCTGTGCTCTTTCTTTTTATATCTGTGGCTGCATTTTTTTTTGGTGAGTTTAAACTGCATTTCTCTGATGTACTGTGAATGAGTTCCTTCAGTCTTTCTTCTGAAAATATTTTAATATCACCCTTAATTGAACAAGATACTTTCTATCCATATAGAAATCTAAGTGGACAGATTTTCCTTTCATGCCTGATCTCCGCAGTCTCCTAGCGAAGTCCTTCCTTGGACTTGGGAAGTCCAGCCCCTGGCTGAGGACCCATGGCCACCTTGGTTATGACCTCTGCTTGCCCGCTTCTCTATACAGCTTCACAGAAGAATGGTCCACAAGTCCTTCATTTTCAGCAGCTAGAACCACAGCCCTACACATTAGAGTGTGTCCGCATCCATCTTACTCATGGAATCTGGCACCATGTGACTTCTGGTTCTTTCCCGAAGTCACAACGACCCCTAAAAGTAAACACTTTGAATCAGCTCAGGCACTGAGGCAGCCACAATAGCGCAACAGAAGACATGGAGAAGGATTTCCAGAACTGCTTCAGAATGTGGCAAGAACAAGGAGATGCGTGTGCTCAAAGTGAAGGAGGTATTTTTGAGGGGGGTTAACAGTGATGTACTCTTGTATAACATTTTTAAAAAGTTAATTATTCACTGTACTTCTTGACCAGGTTGAACATAATTAAATATTTAAAAATGTAGGTGTTGGGCTGGGGATTTAGCTTAGCGGCAAAAGCACCTACCTTGCAAGCGCAAGGTCGTGAGTTCGGTTCCCGGTACCAGAGAAAAACCAAAAAAAAAAAAAAAAAAATGTAGGTGTTTATTATGTAAAGGTTAGGCTTATATTAATGCCTAGCTTTTTAGTCTACTGGTGCCTTAATATGGGCATTAGTAAAAAGATAGCTAAAAACCTCTCTCACAGCATTTAAGTTGAAGTACGTTCTTTTCTTCCCAGTTCACTCTGATAAGGCAATCACGCAGCTAATTTTTTCCCATATATTCCTTCCATCTACCCCTAACCTCAATTTCTGTGCACTGTGCTATGTCTACATTACCAAAGCATTTACCCCTGGGGTACTTCCCACTCATGGCCTGCTGGCCGTGTGCAGCCTTGGACAGTTGGTAATATAGCGTCACAAGATCATAAACTCTTAACATCAGTATACGGTTTTTAGCAATATATTTTAGGTCTCAATTGCACAGTGCTAGAGCAAGGACCATGTACAGAACAATGCAATGCTAGGTGGGGAGGACACAGCAGTGCTAATATCCTCTGCCATGGGCCACACACTGTCAGTCAAACAGAAACCCTCATGTATCAGATGTTATATCTGCTTGTGCAACTTAGCTAGTAAAGCTCAGTGACTAAGATCATAGTGTTTCAACCTGCTTATATATGTGCGCATCTGTGAAAATGGACATTTATTATTATTAAGCAGATATAAAAAGTTTTCTCATTTGATTATTAAACTTGGGCTTGTTACATTGTTTTGTAAAGCAATTTAATAAGAGCACATTTCCAAACCTGGCCAGTAACTAACTTTCCAACACATTACCAAAAAAATTCCTTTGCAAGTAAAGGATACTCTTTTAAAGCTGGCAAAAGAGAAAGCAGTCCCATGGAAAATTACCTTTCCCTATCAAGAAATGTCTGATGTTTCAAAGGTAAAATATTACATAGGATGATAATAAGTGACTTTTTCAATGAAAATAGTAAATTTAGAATTTTAAAATCTTCTCATAACTGTATAAAAGTAATTATTGGTCAGAGCTAAAGATCTTACAGACCTAGAAAAGATTATAACGCAGAAAGTTGTCTGAACTAATTAATATATTGATCATGATTTTCCAAATTCTGTTCTCAAGCAATAGAAATACTGAAGCTCATGCACAGGGATCTTTTCCTTTATCATGTGAGAACCAGATACTTTAAAAAAAAAATTTCAGATACCTCCTTTCCAGATGAGCTTTATTTTTTTTGTTTTGTTTTGTTTTGTTTCTTGGTCTTTTTGAGACAGGGTCTCACTATGCAGTTCAGGCTGACCTTGAGCTCACTTTGTAGCCCAAGCTGGTCTTGAACTCACAACAATCCTCCTGCTTCAGCCTCCCGAGTGCTCAGATTACAGGCATCCACCACCACACCCAGCTCAGATGAGCTTTAATAATGAAATGCCCCTCCCCCTAAGGAGAGAGAATGTAAAGAAGCCATGTGGGCTGAGGATGCAGCTTGGTGTTAGAGCATTTGCCTAGCTTGTGTGATCACAGCCCGTGGTTCATTCCCCAGGGCCACAGAAACAAAACAAGCACCATGAATTATCGGACTATAGTATTGAGAGTTTCAAGTTCCTACTGACTCAGTCAAACTTTGGGGAGTAGAAAGGATGATCTTTTGTATGAAATTATCACTTTTGTATCTACTTTAAGTTCTCACATTTATTCCTAGAGCTAAAAATGTTTCCCCTTACATTTTGTCCTGTTTTGGTCGCCCTTTGAACAGTGATTTTATTGACCATCTTTTGAGTATCTCTATTTGCCAGTACAGCTGAGGGCTGTAAGTTACTGCTGATGTGCCCATCTCCCCTCATTCGAATTCAAACCAGTCCTGCACAGGACTCAGTGTGCACACCAGCATCCTTCCTAAGCACATAAAATTTTCTTAAAGAGTTGAAGAGTTCACACACTTCCCCAAGGAACCTGATAAAATGACTTGCAATAATCTTCAGTTTTATGACTGACTTTCAAAACTCTGGAAACTCATGGTGTGGATGTGGCTCAGTGGTAGAGATTTTACCAGGCATGTGGCTGGTGAGGCCCTGGGGTGAGTCCTCAGTACAGTCATCACTGTCGTCATCATCATCATCATCATCATCATCACCTAGGAACTGTGCAGAACAAAGTTTTATGTATTTATTGAAGAAATCAGTAAGGAGAGCTTTAAGACACATAGATGACTAGGCAAATGACATAGAAGACTACTAATCAAAACTCTAAATGAGAAAAACTTGCACATGTAAGTGTTCAAACTTACAAGTAATTATAAAATTCAAATTGAACGAACATTCCACCTATGCCTTGTCTAAGTAGCAGAGAATAAAAATGCCACTGAAAAATCTAATAAAATACAGGTATTCTGAAGCATCAAGCTAGGTAAACAATTGTCACAATCCTTTTGAAGAGAAAGCAATTTGGTAATTGTAGCAAATACTACTCAATAGAGTAAGCAGATTTGGGGAGGTGCATACTTAGAACATAATCTGTAATACCAGAACAAGACTTTTTCCAGGAATGGTGAATGCTGCAAACCCAACACTCTAGAAGGCTGAGGCAGGTTCCATCCCAGCCTGGGCAGCATAGCAACTAAAATCATAAATGTTCAAACAGAAGGAAATAGAGTTTTCAAAGTGATATTCACCCAAGTGAACAAGAAAATGATTATAGCCAGGCGTGGTGGTGCATGCTGGTAATACCATCCCTCCGGAGGCTGAAGCAGGAGGATTGCCACAAGTACAAGGCCATCCTAGCCTACATAGGGAGTTCAGGGGCAGACTTAACTATACAGAGAGACTCTGTCTCAAAAAAAAAATGATTATAATATAAATGAAAGCATAGGAAATTTTATTAAGAGTGTACACATACATATATGTAATGTTTCCAATGTAGCATAAATAACATACAGAAAAAAACATGACTCTACTTTTAGGTATCTTTGAGTGACCTTTGTTTTCCTAAATATTATATAATAAAAACATAGTATTAGCTTCTTTTTAAGAAAAAAAATTCTCAAAATTTTATTCACGGTTTTCAATGCGATGTTTTTTATCTCAGTTTCCTTTCCTAAATGCAGAGGGCTGAGGTCAAGGGCCTCCTCCCCTTTCTTCAAACAGTTAGGTCCTGCATGGGCTCGTGGGCCAACACAGGAAATCCCATGGCTGGAGCAGTGCTCACTGGCCAGGGCCTCCAGGGTGAGGATTCTCCAGGTGATGTCTTTAACCACTGCCCCAGGAGGGGTCCACTCAATGTGCAGAGGGAAGAGTCACCAGCCCTAAGCCTACAGGGAGTTGGCACCTTGCAGGAAAGAAGCCTGGGGCCTGAGCACAGGGAATGCACTGAGAGATCTAGAGCAGACAGGAAGCAGGAGGCCCAAGGGCAATGTAGCTTCAGAAGACCTGGCAGGAATTTGGATGCCATCCTCAGCAATTTGAAGGTCTGAAGAATGTAAGCCTAGGAGTCATGTGCACTGGTAGGAATTTGCAAAGGTTCACATTTTCTGTGGTGATCTGCCCTACACTGGGGTCCTTGAGGTCAACAGGGAGTAAGATCACATCAAATTCAGAGTTGAGACAGCAGGAGGGTAGGCCACATCACCACTGAGCACAGAAGTGCTGATAGAATTTGATGGGAGGAGGACATAAGGTCCCTTCTACACTTGGGGAAAGTTGCCATACTGAGGCCACTTCCCACAAACTAGAGACAAAGACCCAGGGGCCAAAGACAGGGTATTAGAGAGGGAAGCCTTCCAGACACCGGTTACCCGTAGGACACTGGTGAAACAGAAGTGCCAGGATTCCGGCATTATGATCAGCATGAGAGTCTGATGGGAACTTTCTTGTGACTGAGAGACACTGAGCCTTTATGAGTTTGGGGAAGGAGAAAGCGCTTGGGCCCTGGGTTGAAGCCAAGCAAGTGTCCTGAGGCCTGGCCAGCACCTGGCTTGGGAATGGGAGCAGACAGTGATGGAGCATCTCGGATCTCCAGGTCTTAGCTATTTGGTTGCCTCTGGGAAAAAGAATGTACCCAGCGTTGTTATAAAAAAAACCAGACCGCTTCTAGCAGCCTTCAGAACCCAAGACTCCCATTTCTTATGTAGGTCTACCTGGTGGGAGGCTTGAGAGGGTGTGATTTCTAAGGAGGAGAGACAGGTGAATGAAGAATACAAGGCCAAATTCTCCTATAATTAGTGCAGTGACCAGGATTTGCAATCACAGAAGTGGGTGAGGATGCTGTCTGAGACCTGGGACTTTCTGGGGACCGGGGCACCTGCCCAAACTCTTCTTCAGGTCACAGAAGAAGAGAAAACTTCTGGATTATGTGTGGGGGGGTGTCACTTCTGATAGCACAGCCAGTCCAGGAGAGGTTCCCAAAGTATCCCAGCCATGCAGCTCTCTCACCGCCCTTCCCTTTCACTTTAAGGAGAGCTGGACCAGAAGAGGTTCAGATTCACAGAATAGACACTCCCTTTTGCAAGCTGAAGGATCTTGTACAGTTAGCCTTTCACTGAAGATAGCAGTGAAGGAGTGAGAAGCATCCTGTCAATCAAGAAGAAAGTGACAAACCAGTAGAAGCAAATAGTAAAGAGGCTGCCCTAGCGATAGGACGGGTGGTCTCAGCAGACCATCCAGACTGACTGCATGGTCTGGGAATTAACCCTCCACAGAAAGAAATGACGTCTGATCTGACACAGGTCTACTGTCTTTCAAACATCTGCCAACATATCCCAGCAGGACTCCATGCACCCATTTTTGAAAAATTCATGAGTATATTTAAATTGTTTTAATGCTATGAAACTCATACTATGAAACTATACCATACAAAGAAGCACCTGTTAAATTGCTACTCTAGCCTAAAGCATCCTCTGAGTCTTTCTCAGGTTTCTGTGTGGCATTACCGCTAAAGTCATGTTGTAAAGCAAGTCTTCTTCCCTTTGGGTAAAAAGAGCAGAGACAAAGGTGAGGAGAGGCCCTTGGGGTATCTCAGAAGGAAAAACCAGAGGATCCAGGGGATTTTACTCCTCTCCCACACACACATAAAGTGAGTAGTCTTCAAATTCTTTTGGTTCAACCCTTTAAAGGAATTTTGTGGATGTGTATGTATTTTCCACCATAATTTAAATCAGCATGATACTGGCATACGCCTGGAGTCTGAGGAAGGAAGCAGCAGAGGATCACAAGTTCAAGTCCACCCTGGGCAACTTACCAAAAGTGTCTCTAAAAAGCTTACAAAGTGCAGGGAGGAGACTTGCCTAACACGCAAGAGGCCCTGGATGCAAAATTCAGTATTGCAAAAAGCAAGTTGAAATCACTGCAAAATATATTAATCTTTGAAAAATCCCAAATATTAACCTATGAAAAATTAAATTGGTATGATATTGTTTTAAATGTATCCACCTACATAATGGTCTAGTGCTTTCACAGGGATCATCGTCTACTTTGGAAACCTCTTTTCTAGCAGCCGGAAACCTTGCATTACCCTTTTTTCTTCCTGGACTTTAAATTCTTTTTTATAAATTTATTCTAATTGACAAATAATAATTGGGTATATTACAAGATTAAATGTGATGTTCTGCTCTATGCAGAGAATTGTTGGGGCTGGGGATATATCTCAGGGGTGCAGATGCCTGTCTGGCAAGCACAAGGTCCTGAGTTTGATTCCTGGTACCAAAAGAAAAATCAAGAGTTGCTGATGGTCACTTTCTTGGCATTTGATCATTGTAGATGAATTTATATTTCTGCTCCACTCTTTCACCCCATTTTATCCTAACATCACTCGAATACCCTGCAGTTAAGAGTCTGTCATCACTTACTTCTACTTATCTGCAATTTTTTCTCTCTCCCCCTGTCTCTCAAAACTACACTCAAAAATATGCTTAAAAATATGTCTATACATATTTACTGAAATTTCTGTCAAACTATATATATATATATATATATATATATATATATATATATATGGAATGCTAGTAAGCATCCATTAAACCTAAACTCAAAATTTTACTGTAAATACACCTCTGATCACATGGGCAGTGTGAGGAAGAGAACTGTGGATGGTCACTTTGCTGGCAAGATACAGTCAAGGTTTAGCAAATGAAAGTAAGGTGAATAGTGTCAGCATCCTTGAGCCAGTGAACCAGGAAAAAATTAAGGCTCTCTCTCGGTGAAAGAAAAATTCAGCTCATATATTTAAAAGGGCAGCTTAAGAACATACATAGCAACATTACATATATAAGCAGAGGAAACATAAATGCAAATCTAGCCAGTTAATATTAATTTGACCAAATAATTTCTAGACTAATTACTACAAATTTACCCTTCTGAATTTACAGCCTGACTAAAAACATGCCCGGGATAAATTTTAAACTGCTTTGGGGCCAGGGATATAGCTCAGCGGCATAGTGTCAGCCTGGCAAACGCAAGGTCGTGAGTTTGATTTTCCCTTTACCAAAAAAAAAAAAAAAAAAAAACAAAAAACTCCAAACAAACAACCAACCAATACCCTGCTTTACTGAGTTGTAACTGGAACACTAAAAAATACAGATGTTCAAAATATGCAATTGCACAGTACCTCTTGATAGCCTCAGCAGAATCTAGAGAGCGCATGTATGCATGACCCCAAAAGTTTCTTCAAGTGTCAGAATTTGAACTACTGATCTTTAGTTTGAATGGGACAAGCGCGGCAGGCACGCGGGACCCGGGCAGCACAGGCAGCAGTGAGCTTGGAGGATACAGAGGAGCTGGGGCCGGGACAGGAGCTTCGGGTCCGCCCCGGGTGATCCAGGCTGGGGCTCCTCAGGGCCAGGGCTCCTGGTGGCGGTGCTCTGGTCTCGGGACTTTGGGCTCTGGGGTGCCTTGAGGAGCAACCCTGTCCGGCCGGGGTCCCCCAGGTATCAGTCAGCTAAAGTGGATGGGGCGGCAGAGTCGGGGAACTCCACCGGCTATCCTGCGTGGTCGCTGAGAAGTCACTTAGCCTTTTGCGCTCCGGGATCCTCACACCACCAGGAGTTTGCGCAGAGGCGTGCTCCTGCCGTTCTTTGTGACGTTGCTTTATAACCCTATCAAACCGAACCTGCCTAGACGGATTGGACCCAACACAGCCAATGGGGGCCACGACGCCTTGTTTCCTTCAACCCAGAGGTTCTGACTTCCCCATTTTCCAAGGCCCAAGCGCTCCTGGTACAACAGCCAGGCCCGGCTCACTTTGGGATCCTGGCTGCTGTCTGTTTAGGATCATCCATGTGAAAAGGAGTTTGGTTCTTATTTGTTCAATTTCATTCTGATCATGCACCATTGTTCAAACTATGCATCCTTCAGTGTGCAAAGCCTGGCTTTTATCGTCAAAATGCAATAGGAGGTGCATGTGTTAACCACACGAGGTTGTTTGAGATCCTGGTATCTCCTTGGTCTCTGCAGTCACATCTTGTCAGATGTCTTTGGCTTCTAGTCAGCCCAGTTTCTGACACAGTCTCTTACTTGTGGTGTTTTTCTGGGCATAGCTCTTCTTCACTGAGCCCTTCCTTCTCCCTCCCTTTGGAACATTCAATCTGTACTTCCCCACTAAATTTCCTACGATCATTCAGTAAGGGAGATATTCCTGCTCAGCTCACTGCTGACTGTGTGGTGTGTGTTGGGGGCACCTGGGAATCTTCACTCTCCTTAAAGATGTCAGTTCAACTTCTTGGCTTGTTCTGGACACCACCGTTCTAAACAACTGGACTTGCTGCAACTCTGTATCTGAAGCAGCTATTGCTATCTTCATTTCATTGGATGATTTCAGAATAGGGCAGTTTTAAATTCAACTTCTATGTACTAAGAGCAATTTTGTACCATTCACAAAATGTACTGTCCACCCTATTCTTTTAAACCAGTTAAATCATATATTCCTCAGAATAGTAGTTGAACTAAGTTTTGAACTATTTAAATAATAGATAATTCATAAGCTACACAATTTGATCTGATTTTAGTCACACTTATATTTCATGAGCTTAGCTGTTACTTGGTTTGAGGGCAGTGAAATGACACTCACTTCCTACTGAGTAGAGGTTACACAGTACTATTTACCTTCTGGGGTCCCCCGCCTTTGTTTATTCTGCCTTTCCAAAGGAAGTCCTTTGAGATCCAGGCATGGCAAACCTTTTATTTTAATAAGTATAAATGAATTGAAGACAGACTTAGGACATTACCTACAATTTTCACACAGTTTGTGTCATAAGCAGTCAGATAGTGGTAACCAAATATATTTCTAACTCTTCCTGAATGAAGACAACATGAGTTCACCAGTTGAAGTGGAATTCCCAAAACAGAGGTATAAGACAATATAGCTACTGGGACAAAACACATGGCTAAGATTAATGCAAGAGCTTTCAGCAAGATATTATATTTGTCTTCTGTATGATTTTTAATGTGTGGTAAAATATATTCAAAATAGTCTATGATCATTAAAAAAGGCAGATAGTAAATTGATTACCTTCTCTGGAATTTTTAGACATCTCTTCATATTTCAAGTTAGTATCTGCTTAGATTCACCCTCCAAGTGTTTTTTCTTGGCTAAATTTCAATCTTTCAGGACCTCAACACATGAAATACAAATTATGGATAACTTCTATCGCTTTCTGAGTCTTCATGGGGTTTTCCAACTTCTTTTCCTTATGTCCTCCTCCACTGCATGAGGCTGGATGTTATCCTGTCTTCTAGATCTCAAGGACATTCTGTTCCCACTGACTCTGCCCCGAGATATGGATTTTTCAGCCCCATTGTCTGGTTCCATTGCTCCATATCCCAGGAAGTCTTCATGGACTTCGTTTCGTGCCTCTTTATTTAATATTTCCTGCTGATGTAAGTATCTCCGTTCTTTGTTGATCTCCACTGGTTTTATCTTAAGATATTTGGCTCAGAGGCATTCCCTTAAGAATCAGAATATAGGCACACAAGTCTGATAATAAGTAGAATGAAGCTCAAATTCAACATAGAGAATAGCAAACATAGATCAAATGAAAGAGGAATTAATTTGCAATTTTTATATTGAATAATTTTCCAAGATGCCAGTAATCTTATGATATCCAAGGGGAAGCTTTTCAAATTTGTTTCCATGGAAAAATGATCACTTCTACTGTAAACCTAAGTAAGCAATTCAGAATAGACTTCAGTCAGGAGGCCTGCCTGTGACAGAAGTCAGATCTGATTATAACAATTTACATTTATTCCAAAATGTGCCAATATACAGACAGCACACAAACTGATAATTTTACTGTCTCTGTCTCTGTCCCTGTCTCTGTCTTTCATGTGTGTCTGTGTCTGAGTCTGTGTCTGTCTGTCTCTCTGTCTCTGTCTCTCTCTTTCTGTGCATTTTACTGGGGAATTGAACCCAGGGACTTTAAACGGAGCTACATCCCCAGCTGCCCTGCCTCCATAACTTTTTATTTTTTGACATAGTCTCAACAAGTCACTAAGTTGTCCAGGCTGGGCTTGAACTTGTGATTGTGCCTCAACCTCCTAGGGGCTAGGATTATAGACATATACTACAGAAAATTGAACTGCTAGTTCTTCAAAGGGGCGACAGGAGAGAGGTGCTTTGTACCCTTTCCCAGTATAACATCATGAACAACAACTGAACTGCCCACCTTTTCTTCTGACCAGCTTTTCCAACATTTTAAGGTAAACATAACTCTTGCGCTCCCTGGAAAATTCTTTTTGATGTCTGTAGCCATCATTTTGACTAGCTTTTTCACATTAGCCTGCTCCTTCTGTTAATCCTAAAAGGATTATTTCTCATGGCTTGCAGTTATTCTCTGTGTTGAGGATAGATCATTTGAGAAACTTTAAATTCAGGTCACATGCACATTCTGTGGAAACATGGAGAGGATACCTCGTTGATGACATGTCATGATTATGTAACAGCTTCCGTCTCCCTATTTGGAGTGACTGTCCATTTTCATCAAGTTTCATGTTGGCAGCCTCAACCTTATTCGAAAATATCCACAGGTATTTCTCCATCCATGTAAAACATCCCTGTTTTCCACACATCAGGGAACACGTTTTGCTTTGACAAAAGCATAGGAAGAAGACATCTGAGGAAGACACAAGTAATAGAAAACAAAGTAGATAGACACCCGAAGGACAGGGAAAACTTCTGAAACATGTCAAGAAAATATTAAACCTAGAAACAAAATTCTGAAAAGGTAACAGCTATGAGGTGCTCAGGAAACTGCTGGGGGCAAAACAGGAGCTCACAGATGAACTGACTGAGAGTTTACTCCACGCAAGCCCAAAAAAGACCCTGCAGGGATCCTCCACTCACTAGACTGCGCTGAAGAAACAATGAACGAGGAGCTCCAAAGCACTTGAATGTCCGCCAAACCAGAACCAGTTGACCCGGCTCCACAATAAGCAGGAAGCACCAGGGTAAGAGAAAGAGCACGTGGGCGGCGGGGGGCGCAAGCCAGAGAGAGAGAGAGAGAGAGAGAGAGAGAGAGAGAGAGAGAGAGAGAGAGAGATTCACTGTTCAAGAAATCTCCAAATAAGAAACTGGACCTGGCAGAGAACAGAACTGAAATAAATGTTGGTTGAGAGAACCTAAGGCAAAGACCAAGCCCTAAGACACCTGGGAACTAAACACCAGACCACACTGAGGAGCCCTGAAATTATGCTCAAGGCCTCTGGAGCACTTGAAATCTAAAAAAAGGTAAGGCAAAGATCTTGAGAATAGTCACAAAAGCTCCCCAAATAAGACCTCAGGAAGACCCTATGGGCAGCAGAGAACATGTGTCTTCCTCAGATGTCTTCTTCCCACATTCTCAACATGGCTGCTTTTGATCCTGCATTCTTCCCCTCCACTGGTGGCATCTGTGTATTTTTAAACTGGTTGGCCCTGAATCTTGTCTCCAAAGGCTCTGTTTTAAGATCTGGAATTTGATCCCAACAACTGTCACTCCACCGGTGATCCCAGATATTTCATGGTACTTTCACTTTTCTTTTACAAATAGTTTCTTAGTGAAAAGCTAGGAGAACTTTTATCAAATGGCTGCCTTTCTGCATTCTGAGCCTAGGAGCACATTGTCTCCTGTGATAAAAAAAGTACAATGCATGTGTTCTCTTCACTATGGGAAATGCATGTAATATTTTACCTGATACAATATTGAATAAGAGTCAATAATTCAGTTTTATGTCTATCTAAGGATATTAGAGTACTTTTGTATTGACAGATCTATCATACAAACAAGCCGTGTACCCTTTAGAATGATGTCCTTTGGTGAGAGTGAGGTCACCATCAACAGGTGATTAGGATCTATAGTGATTATATAAATGCAAAACAATTCTGTAGGAAAGGTCTGGGAAGGCTGCCAGGCTAGGTGTCATCAATCTGAATAAAAGCATTTCTGTCTTCCAACAATAGGGGAAATACAAGCTCGTTTTCTTTTTCTTTTTTCTGGTTTTTTTTTTTTTTGCCTTGAATTACTAGTGATATAACATGGCTTCTCTGTGTATGCTTTGGGTCCATACTCTGCAGTAAACATCTACCTCTGACTACAGCAAACATCTGCAGAGTAGCAAGTTGTTCCTTCTATGGCTGGAACACATTGACCAGCACATAAAGACACAGACTCCCATCTACTCACCATGGGGCCATTCAGAGGATTAGCTGGAACAATGCTTGCCATAGGAAAAGAATACAATATTGCTAATAAAGCAAGAATAACATCTATATAGGTTTCACACCCCCCCCAAACATCATAGCTGCAGAGGATAAGATTTCATCCTGAATTAGTTGCTTAAAATTTTTTATCTTCAAAGTGGCTGTTCAAATTATCAGATATAGTCATGCAAAATTGATCCAAAAAGAAACATTGTTGATTTTCTATCATCTTCTTTTGAAATTTTCTATCGTTTTTAATGTTTTAAAAACTTTTTATTCCCTTTAAAATAAAAAAAATCTAAAAAGAACATGTTTTCCAAACAAATTTTTTGAATTTGAAAGAGAGATGGGAAAGTCCCCATAATTTGGGATTTCTCCTTCACTGGAGTCTTGAATATTTCAGTTAGTGCTGATAAATGAAAATAGCTTTACAAACATTAACATATTGCTAAGGTACACAAGCAACTATACCAGTCCTCACAAGCAAACACAGGATGAAAAATTATTTCAGCTCACTCCCTCTGACTCCTTGTTAATGAAGCTTTAGACAAGAAGGTGATTCCTCTGTTAACGGACTCATTTTTTAAAAGAAGGCAGTGAGAGGATATACTATACTTCTTTGCTTTTCTTGGAAAGGAAATCTAATGAATTTCACTGACCTCTGTAGTCTTCCAGAATAGTCCCTAAATACAAGCTCTGACAGGAAAACAGAAGCCGGTCATGGGCACCTTCCCTCAGGGTTTCCTCTCCGTATTGTATTCTTTTCCTGTTTCCTCTCCAGGACTCCTGAGATCTCACACTGTCTTCTAAAAGACCTAGATCCTGCAGTTCTGGATTTTATGTACAAATAACATGTCCTCACATTTTAGCAAATGATAGAAGACTGTCTTTTTTAGGGGACTTCAAATAATAAAGTGTTGGAAAATAACAATTATCACCATGTCTCCATTTTAATAAAAAAAAGTAGCATCCATTCCTTCAAATACATAACAATATGCTCCTTTAAATGGGAGATTTGGGCCAGGTGTGGTGATGCACCCTGTAATCCTAGCACTTGGGAAGCTGAAGCAGAAGGATCACCGTGAGTTCGAGGCCAGTTTTGGCTACACAGTGAGTCCAAGTCCAGCCTGAACTACATAGCGAGACCCTGTCTCAAAAATAAATAAATAAAAATAAATACAGAAATAAATGAAAGATTTAACTTTCTAAAGAAACTGTCATTTTATGTCTTCATTTCTTTCATACTGACACCGAGTACATGAAAACTCTTTTGCAAACCAGCAGCTGTCTGCAGAATGTATGTATCAGGGAAGCCTATTCTGAGGCTACCATCTAAACCAGGCCATTCATATACATCTCCTCCCTCCACAGTCTTCCAAGCCTTACTTGAAATACCTTACTTGAAACACCCAAATATCCCAGTTGGTCTCCAACATGTTAATGATTGGTAATGGAATTACACCAATGGAATGAGCAGCATTTGACTGTAGGAAAGGGTCTAGCAAGTTAATTTCCGTCCCTCCAGTCACACCCCCACGTTAAGATCTTTGTCTCCCCTGAGGAGAATGCTGCAGAGGGCCAGTGGCCAAACTTACTGCTAGAGACAGAAGGGGAAGCAAAATTTAGACCAAGTACTCTATTCTCTTGATTAGTGCAGCGACCCCTACCGGCAATTATTTGAAAGCTCAGATAGAGAGTAGGGAAATGGCCAGGGTGGAAGGCTTGCTGTGGATTTGGGGACTCCTGGGGAATGCTGGGATGAGACCCCACCCGGGTTGACCACGTTGGTTGGGGGACTCCTCCGGGAGTGCAGGCCAACCAGTAGCACAGCCAGGAGTGTCCACTATTAATACTTCTTTTTTGTATTTTTTTAATACTTCTTTTCAACGATTTCTACTTCTCCCAAGCCAAGAGGCCATGACAGGACGCTCTTCCTGGAAGTTCTGATGCAGGCAAGAACAGTGAGGAAAGTTCTAGAAGGAAATTTAGAAGCAACAGAGCTGCAGCCAAACACAAAAAAGCTCCCCTAGTCATAGGGAGGGGAGGCCCTGGGAGATCACCCACCCTGAAACCAGAATCTCAAAGCACTTCTCTGCAGAATTCCTTGGTTCTACTCCACTTCCCTAACCCAACCACATTGTATCCTGTGGTAACTCACATTCTTGCTTGCTCAGTCTGTCATTCATTCCCTCCCTACTTATCTACAATCTCCCAACCCATCATCTCTCTCTCCATGTATGTCAAGCCACACACTCACACACACAATATTTATTAAAACAGTTGATGAAGTAACATGAATGTCTTCAAATTTTAATAAATATATATTGAACATAAACTCAAAATTTATGGGACGTACTCCTCCAGTCAGATGGGTATGCACAGAATGAAAGGAATTGCCGAAGGGATCCTTTGCAGCTACCTGGGACAGTGCCCACTGTCAGTTTCTGGCAAATGAAAATGACAAGTGTGTGTGTGAAGGGGAGTACCTGGGGAGTGGAAATTAACTACAGAATGGAGATTAACTACAGAAACTATGGAAATTAACTACAGAAACTCTCCCTGTCCTTTTGGTTGGTGGGAAGATTTTCTACTCCATCCTGTGTCCCTGAGTCTCCAACTACATGGTCTCTATTCCTGAGACTAATAAATGGGAAGAACGGCAGAGCCAGAAGGCATTCTGGCAAAATGATGCATAGGATTCTTCTTGCAGTGGTGAGATTTGCATTTAGAATGAAATTATAGGGTGGAGAACAGGCTTAAAATTCAATAGAAAGCAACACTGCAAAAGCATCATAGAACCCTTTGAAGTAAGCCCTCCTGTTACCCGGTTGTGGGGTACTGAGGTCTCATTCTAAAGGTGTTTTCTAGATTCTGTCTGTCCTGAAGAACAAATTGGTCAAGACAATTGCAAAAGGTAGCAAGGTTTTACATTTATTAAAGGTAGGAAAAGAAACATGATTTGCAGGACAGTTTTGGGCCAAGTAAAAGTGGGAAAAGAAGTATACTCCATTGTGTGAATGTGGGTTACTGTGAAAGAACATACCACAGTAGCAGGGAGTTCAGAGGCAACTGTACTTTTTTTTTTTTTAACTTTTTTTAAATTTTAAAAATAAAAATAACAATAAAACAGTTTCAAAACAGGTTAGTAGGAGAGTAACAATAATTAATACATGGTGGTTATCTTTATACTAGTTATTCAGAGTACAATATATAGGCATGAAATATTGTCCAAAGAATATTAGCACAAACTTTTCTTTTCAGTGTACTAAGAGAAACTAGTTGTATAACTACCTTAACTGTTTGTGTTTGTGTGTGTGTATATATATATATATATATTTTTTTTTTTTTTTTCTCCTTTTTCCCTTTCTTCCTTACACTCCTCAGGCTGATGTCAGGTCTAAGGTGTTCTGTTTAAAATTGCTGGAGTTCTTACAAGAAGTCCACATGCAAGGCTTTGGGAACTGTTCTTAAACTTTGCAATTAGCAGGCCATGCCTGCTTCCCAGCCAACCTACCATGCCCTAATTTCCTGTTCACTCCCACAAGTCTAAGATTTATTACTTTGGCCATTCCCTGTATCTCTCCTTTAATTCCCTGCTCTCTGGCATGTACTCTACCATAGTTGCTAAGTTTAGTAAATAGACATGCTAGCACCTTTTATTTCCAGTTAGGTTTCCTCCAAAGTTGGAACAACTGTCATTGAGTTAAGCCCTTAATTGGAGTGACAAAAGCGGTATTTTATGGATTGATTCAGAGATGAGCTTTGTTTGATTGTTAATGAGGAACAGGATGGAAATAGTACACCTCAAAAAGGTTGATAGTATCCCTGCATTTAATTTGTTGACATAGCCTTGTCCCATCCAATTTGGACTTGGTTGTCTTGCGCACTCACTGCCTTTTATGTCTCCCTAGGCAGTAACTTTCAGTGTTGTTCCCCTAGAACAGAGGGAGGGGCTCAAAATTTTTTGTTTCATGGTCCCTTCACATTCTTATAAATTAATGTGGGTTATATCTACGTATACTTAACTATATTTGAAATTAAAATTGAAGAGTTCATAAAATATTTATTTTGCATGTTAACACAAACAACTTAATTTTACAAAAAAATCTATTATCCCAAATCCAACCTAACAAAAAACTAGTGAAAAGAGCAACATTATTTTACACTTTTGCAAATCTGAAATCGGAACCTCCTAGTTGCTTATACCTTTGGCAGATTTCACCCCACTCTTGAGAGAATGCAAGTGAAAAAAAAATTCTGCCTATTAGTGACATGGTTTTGATTTTATGCAGCTTTGGAAGGATTCTGGAACCCTTCAAGTGTCCCCACCACTTCTGAGAATTCTACTGTTCCAGGAAGCCAAGTTCTACCGGAGATGGCAGGAGATGCCCGGGAAGGTCACCAAAATCACTTTCACCGTTCCATTCACTTCAACCCACCAGGTCCAAGGAAGGGCGTCACTCCCACCCCCCACACCCCCACCATGCAGGAGGGCTCAGGATGGAATCCTGTACAGGAATTATTTTAGGATACATCCACTTTTTCATGCACAAGTTACTTTAATAGACAATTTTTTTTTTCCAACAGCCAGGCACTGTAACCTAAATATATAGCAACAGTAGTGAATACTCTGCCCTGTCGAACAGAAAGTAACGGGGTATCTGCGAAATGGAAATTGCCTCTGTATTCACTAAACAGAGAACACAAACTAAATGTGCTTCCAATGATCTCTCTCGTGTATTTATGAGAAAGAGAACCGTATGTGTATAACTTCAAAAGACATGAATCTAAGGTAATTGGGTGGTGATACAAGAAAACTGGGGAGGGAGGTTTTTAATTTTTTAAAAATTTAAATATTCTAGCAATGATAATACACGGTGTTGCTTGTATTTGGTCCTTAAAACAAAGTAAGGAAAAAAAGAGAGTTGTCTCGGTAGTGAGAATATGTTGTTTTCAGCATTTTTTCCACACCCTTCTCAGAAAGTAAGGAGTTGCTTTTCCTGGGGATAAATAAAGCGTCAGACCACCCCACACGGCGCCCCGCAGAGCCAGCGTTTTCCCTCCGGCTCCGCCTACTTCCGTTTTGCCCTTCCCATTGGTCCCCCGCTGCGCCGTCTCGTCCAATCGTAGCGCTTAGCGCCAGAATTTGAACCGCTGTATTCGTTTGAATCGGGCGGGCACTTGGAGCCTCTTGGCGTAGAGCGGCCTAGGCCGGCAACGCGGTTGGGGGCAGCGGGGCTACCGCGGCCACGGCGGGGTACGGGTCTGCGGGCCGGGGCGGAGCGAGAGCGGCCCGCGGACGGCGTCCGACTGGACTGCTTGGGGCCGCGCGTGGACGCGCCGGCAGCACCGGCGGCGGTGAGCGCGAACTCGACCAGGTGAGCTGGGGCCGGTCTCCGGGGACCGGAGCTGCTGGGTTCCGGGCCGGGGAATCCAGGTTGGGGCGCCGGGGGTCCGGGCTGTGTTCGGAGGTTCTCGGGGGGCTCCGGCAGGGCGGACCCCGGTGGTGGCGTTCTGGCTGCGGACTTTGGCGATGTGGGGGCGGCTTGTGTCGCCTTATCCCTCCAAGGTGCCCATAGTTCGGTTAAAGCGTGGACCAAGCAGCAGGGTCGGGGAACTCCACCAGCGAACCCGGCTGGTTACTAAAAATGATCTTAGCTCCCTTACCCTCAGAGTAATACCCACTTTTTTTTTTTTTTGCAGTGGAAAAGGTGCTTGTGAGTTTGCCTCTGTAATTGAAACCTTACTTCCTGCCCGGATTAGACTAACAGCTAGTTTAGAAAATGGGGCCCACGGCACGCCTTGTTACCATCAAGAGGAACGGGGTGGACGGCATCCCCTTTCCACTGACCCTTAGCACCTGCTTGTTCGGAAGGTGAGCCCGCGCACCAGACGCTGTTGTGCAGAAAGATGAAAGGGACTTAGTGGCCATGTGATAGCCCACGCATATGCTTTGGGGACACTTGCCTCTAATGCCTAGATACTTTTGCACATCAACCACTTGACATAGTTGTCACTAAATGAAAGTCTCAAAATTATACTTATACATGTGTTATGTGATGACCGTGTTACCTGTTGTTTTTTTAACCAAACAAAAATTTTACAATTGATTTGATAGATGATTCTCAAACCTGATTGCCCTCCAGCCCTCTTTAAAAGACTGCGTGTACCCTTGCGTCTCCCCCGACTGGGCTGGTGCTGACTTCTCTGGACACTGAGAATGCAAAAAAGAGGCATGCGCTTGGCTCCTCTTTTTGGAAAAATGAAATGGGAGGGAAAGTCCTCCTAGTATGCTTTGAGATCTTTTCCTCAGGTCTTTTTGAATGACATAATAACCTTCTTCCTGGCATGACAGTCCCGATTACTAACAGCACCCACCTCATTTCCTAAGGTGCTACTGTGGACCTGTGATCAAGTCACTCCTGTCTGTGATCTAACCTCTAGCCCCCATTCTAGCCTCACCCTAGCCTTCCAACTCCATTCTTCACTATTCTTCCAGCCCAAAATATTCTAAACTCTTGTTGGTACTTTTTACAAAGTTTGAATTTTATGACTGGACTGTACTCCTTACTCTCGTGCTTGAATACCTCCTCTCGATTTCAGGTATCTGTTCCATCATACAGTTACCTGAAAGCAAGGCTTTAATGAAAGCTTGTTCACACTGATGCTTAGTTTTTTTGGTTTGGTTTGGTTTGTTTGGTCTGGTTTGTCTCTTGTTAGACTGTTACAAGAACAGGGGTTGTCTTGCTAATAATTATATACTCGGGGCCAGTCGTGATGTCTGGCACATGAGTGATGATTAGTAAGTAACGCCGGTTGGTATCAAGTAAAAAGATAGGCTGCAGATTTGTATTTGGAATCAGGAGAAAACTAAGTGGTTTTCATAGGAGGATCATTTTATCCCCCAGGAGGCACTGGGCAAGTTCTAGGGACATTTTCCAATGTTACTATGGGAGAGCTATATGCCATTAGTCTTGCTGGCAGAGGGCGGAGATGTAGCAAGACGTCTAGCAGTGCAGAGGATAGCCTGACAGTGAGGCATTCTCTGGTCCAGAATGCAAGCAGTGTTGAAGTTAAGAAGTACTGATTTGTAGTGATTCTTCTGCTAAGCAAAACCTAATTCTAATCAGTCTCTCTTTGTTGGAGTGTTCTGGTACCTAAAACTGAAATTCCCTTCTTGTGGTTAAAGAAGTTAACACTTTCCATAGCTTTCTTTATTTTCAAAAGAAAAACATTCCAATCTCAAATAGTAGTTATTTTGGTTATTATACAGCATTACATTATCTTTTTGTAAAATTTTATTATTTTGAAACCAATTTGTGCGAGTTTGGTCATGTGACAAGGGTAGGAAGAGATATGTTTAGACTTTGGTGATTCATATGGAGAACAGACTTAAGTCATGGAGTATACCCAAAGTTTTAAAGTCACAGGATGGAACAGCATATTCAGAGACTCTAATACCAGTGAACTCTTCTGGCTATTCATTTGTGGGTGGGCTTAGGAACCGTCCTCTCTGTGCTTTTCTCTATGGTGTTCACTTTCTGTAGAAATACAAGTCGAGTTGTTTTTTCATTGCTTCCAGATTAGTATTTTTAACGTTAGGAGAAGACTTTAATCTGTTGGTTAATATAGCAAAGTTTTAAAACAACAATGAAAAGGTCACATATAATGACATTTATTGTGTAAGGAGAACATGAGTGACATGTAAATTTCATTTAATTATTTGAATAATACCATGACATAAGTCCTAATGTAATATTTTTGTATAGGAAGAATGGAGGTACAGAGAGGTGCTAACATGAAATCTTACACTTTGTGTTAAAGTTTTGAATTTTATAACTATTCAAACAAACATATGTTAAAAACTTTGTAGAGTGCAATGTTAAAAACAGTTATCCTTCAAAATTGACATAAAGTGTTCGTGTCTTCTAAGTATAGCTGTTTATATAAAAAGTAATTTGTATTTTGGTATTTTCTGATAAAATTATTTTTGGATATTTAAATAGCTTCTTATGCAATGCTTGTAAAAATTATTGGCCATCCACAGATTATTTGCATGGCCCATTTTATTATTCCCTATGTCATTATATTTATAGATCAGGCTTACTAGTCAAGTTCTGTTTTATTTTGAAAAACTAAGGTAATTTTTAAGAAGTTGCAACAACCAAAAAAAAAATCTTAATTCTTTTGTATTAAGGGGAACTGAATGTGACATTCGTATCCAGCTTCCTGTAGTGTCAAAACAACATTGCAAAATTGAAATCAATAGGCAGGAGGTAAGTGGGTTTGGGGAAGCTGATTTTTAAAATGTTTTGGTTCACTTTTTATCTATTTTATTAGTTATATATTTTCCCTTTCTCTCTACATGTAGGCAATATTGTATAATTTCAGTTCCACAAATCCAACACAAGTAAATGGGTCTGCTATTGACAAACCTGTACTACTAAGACATGGGGATATAATAACTATTATTGATCGGTCTTTCAGGTAGGTAAAAGCTAATTGTGCTAAAGATAAATAGATGCTCTAATTAACCATAAACTAGTACCACAGTTCAATTGTAATCCTTTTTAATGCTGCTGAACATCAGTGTTTCATACTTTCATTTGCAACACTGCTAATCTAAAAACATATGGATCTAGAAGTGACAGAAGGGGCTCAGATGTGATGGAATTCAGGGATTCAAGGGTACGTAATTAGGTGTAAGAAAGGTGACGTGAACCTAAAGAAGGCTGTTGTTTTCTTGTGACTGTTCTGAAACCGCATGCAGTTTTAGTTTCTATTTTTAAGCAGAATACATTCATAGAGAATGTTAGAAAATAAGGTGTACAGGTCAATTTAATATGATCTAAATGCCCTCATGATTGATAACAACCTATTATGACCTGAAGTGTGCTCTCCAAAAATTCATATTTTAAAGTCTTAATCCCTAGTCACTTAGGTTGTATGTTTGAGAGGGGCACCTAAAAGAACAGCTAGTTTAATCAGAGACCATCAAAGTGGGCCCTAATCCTATTACTGATGTCATTTTAATAAGGAGATTAGGACAGAGAGACACCAACAAATAGTATACAAAGGGAAAATAGTATGAATGGGCCAGCAGAGGAAGCCAGTCCCATTGGATACGTGGGAGTTCCAACCTCCACCATTGTGAGCAATACATTTCTGTTATGCAAAACACCTCATTTGTGGTGTTTTACTGTGACAGTCCTGCAGACTAATACACCAACAATATCATAAAGCTTCCAAAAATTTTCTTCCTGATGTTTACAATTATTGCTTCTTTCTCATCAAGGAAGCTACCGTGGTAGCTATAAAATGTAGAAGTCTCTCTTTATGAAATTCAGTGATTGAAGTAATAACGTGCATGTTTGTGTCTGACAGCTGCTCTTAGTGTGTGAGATTCATAGCTTGTTGGAGGTGTCTTTGTATACACAAAAATGTATAAGATTATATACAGTTTTATTCATTCTTGATAGACATTTGAGTGCGTTACAGCTTTTGAAATATGTTGAGACTTCCTGGTCTGATATTGTTAATTTTTTACTACTCCTGTGTATTTGAAAACATTATATATTCTATGAGTAGTAGATGCATTGTTCAACGTATATATCCATTAGACTCAAATCTTCTTTATTTTTAGTAATTATTCTCTTGCTTATTAGTCTCCCTCTTTTAGTGCTTCCTGGTTTTTACTTTACACATTTTGAGGTTATGCTCTGGCCTACAAATTTAGAATTATGTCCTCCTGGAAATAATTCAAAGTTATGCACAGAACTTGGTGTCATTAGAGTTCTATACATAGAGCTTTTTGTTATTTAGAAGTGTCCTCTACCTTTAGTAATACTTTAGTAATAATATTTTCTTTGGATGCTAAATATAGCTAAATTTTTTTGGTATATGCTTGTACAATGCAAATGTTTATATTCTCTTAATCTCAGTTTTTCATGATTGTTATAGTTGAGGTTGTCTCTTAGAACCTTTTGTCAGATGTCTTGCTTTTAATTGGAATAGCTTCTTTTTTTGTTTGTTTTTGTTTTTCTTCTGGTATCAGGAATCAAACTTACAACCTTCCGCTTGCCACACAGGTGCTGTGCCGCTGAGCTAAATCCCCAGCCCTATTTTTTTTTGTTTGTTTGTTTTTTTGTTTTTCTTCCTGTACCTGGAATAGCTTCTTTTTTTTTTTTTTTGGTTTTTGGTTTTTTTCTGGTACCAGGAACTGAACTCATGACCTTGCGCTTGCTAGGCAGGCGCTTTGCTGCTGAGCTAAATCCCCAGCCCCAGATTAGCTTCTTGATGGATTGACTTTTATATCATTTTAAAATGTCCCTTGTCTCCATAAACAATTTTGAGGGCATTTTTATTGACTATAGACTTCTGGGTAGGAAATAGTTGATGTGGGATGGAGACCAGAACTATTTCTCGAAAATGAAATGCTGTTTAAATAGAGATCAACTGAGATGATTAAACATCCCCAACAAAGTAAAAAAATGGATCTTAGGTAGGACTTGATTCAGCACTCTGATACCAGAGATATATCTATTTCAGATGCTTGATGGCTTCAGATCTTATTGAGGCTGCATCTAAATTCAAATCAGCCCATTTTGCTGTGGTACCAAAGTGTTTTTTATGTAAATAAGGATAGCTTCTGAGAATTTATTACTGAGATCTGTTAAAACAGTTATGCCTAAAATATGCTTGTATTGTATGGACACAGATTAAGTTGGAAACTAGAGGGAGCAGTGTTCTAAAGCAGTTTTATACTTACCCAAAGTGCAAGTAGCTTTGTGCTTACCCAGAACTATGTGAGCCACAGTGTGAGTAAAGATCAAATTGTGACCAAGGTTGCTAGTCTGTCTTCCCAGGCTTACGGCATCTTCATGGGCATAGTGTGGAAGAAGCCCAAGTTTGCTCTCCTGTGCACTGGGTTCTCTTTTTTTTTTTGGTACCAGGAATTGAACTCAAGACCTTGTGCTTTCTAGGCAGGCGCTTATGCCACTGAGTTATACCCTCGGCCCCACGCTAGGTTCTTACTTGGAGGTTGTGAAGGATATGGCTGAATCTTAACCCAAGCTAGTCAGTGATAAAAGTTAATCTTAAGGCCAGGGATATAGCTCAGTGGCACAGAGCCTACCTGGCAAGTATGAGGTCCTAAGTTTGATTCCTGGTACCAAAAAAAAAAAAAAAATTGGGTCAAGGATTTAGCTCAGTGGCGGAACACCTACTTGGCAAGCATGAGGTCCTGAGTTTGACTGCTGGTACAAAAAAAAAGTTAATCTGGATCCCAGCCTCTGGTGATGTTCCAAGGCAAACCTGAGGAGATTTACACAAATTTTTAGTGTAAAATGCTTTTCCAATATATTTATTTCTGTCTATAAGGTAATACTCAGAAACAAAGCCTGAAGTTTTTTCCTTACATATAACTCAACACCCAGATTTTAGCCATGGGGGTACAAGTCCTTAACCTGAATCTTCTCATTTCATGCACTACAGGTATGAAAATGAAAGTTATCAGAATAGAAGCCAGTCACCTGAACTTCCAGAAAAAATATGTGAACAGGTGAGGGAAAATAATTCAGATTTGGGCTCTGGTTCTCTTTTTGATGATAGGAAATCATTTCTATGTACTTTGACAAAGATTTCTCACTTTAAATCATTGACAAAGGAAGATGGCTTCCTAGTTATAGTAGAAAAATATGACTAAGTTATGGAAAACAAGTTGGACTTAAATATAGTAAAGTAATCTAAAACAACATTTCTTCTTTGTTTTTCAAAATGAGTACTGAATTTTTCTTATACTTTTGTCCCAAAAGTCTCTTACAGTATGTCTGACCTTGGAATCCTATGGTTAGGACAGTTTCAATACATGGTAATAAAATTTGGGAACTGCGTTATCCCATGATTTATTTTTCCTCCCACTCATTGTACGCATCCATGATTATATGTCTAGAGTAATCACATAGTGAAAATTATAAGTACCACAGGTTCTTTCCACTTTTGATGGATGAAAATGGAATTGAGTTTCTGTGCATTGCCTGTGAGAGAATCTTATTACTGAGCATTTTAGCATAGAACAGGTATGCAAATAGTATAACTTATTAGAATGCAATTCTAAGCACATTCTAGGAGATTTAGTGAGACTTAGTAGTTTTAGGATATGTCCTGAGAATGTGTCTTAAGACACTGCTCAAGCTAGTGATAATACTGATAATGATCATATAAACTATTGGGAATTTCTTAGCTTGGGAGACTTTAGGTACAGCTACAGTTAGCAATAGGTACTTCATTTCAAAGTCTGTCATGTTAAAATTGCTTCTTCCCTAGAGGAGCAGCTATAATGTTGAGCCTTGTACTTATCAGCTCCTGTGATGCAAACTATTTTTGAAATATCCCATGCATGAGACATCATTTAGCTTGTTAGTAGGTATAAGTAAATAAGCAGAAGTTTGATCTGTGTTTAATTACAGAACTGGGTTAGGTATATGTCACTCAATAGTCTGTTAATTGTCTATCTTGTTATTGATCTGTAATACAGTGCATTAAAATTGAATTTGTAGAAACCATTTTAGTAATTTGACAGGAATTTTATGTCTACATGATCACAGAAAAGTATGATTGTATTATACATATTTTAAATTTTATTAATAGCTCATTTTTGTTTAGTTGGAAGAGTCTTGGTCTGCTTCAGATTGGAAATAAAAACTCGTCTTTCAGATGGATAGCTTCAGAAATAATGTCTTAGATATCAAGAAATTTGAAGTTGATTAAATGAAAAAGTTAAATTCTTTGACTTTGGTAATAACTTTTTTTGATAATCCAAGTGATAAGCTTTTTTTCCCTTTAGAGCATCAGACTTTTATGTATGTTATTTGTTAGCTCTTCTCTCCAAAAACTTCCCTATAGAGAAAGCACAGGCGTTTGTCTGGTGGTGGCCAGGTGGGAGTGCTGGGTCTGGTGCGCCGGCACGTATAGATGTGCTGCTTCTGCTTGTGCCTTAGCTGCTGTGCTCTTAGATAAGCACTTAGTGTCTCTGCCAGCCAGGAGAACCTAAGTGCTAGATGAAGCCTCAATTCATCAACAGGTCCTGGGTCCATTTCTGATTAAACTAATGACAATGTCAATAGTTTTTCCTATGGCAGGTTAACAGGTTAGGTGACATTTAACTTTAGCTTTAGTTCTTCTTAAAATGTTGGGAGATATGTAATTTAAAGAAAGTAATAATAACTCTTTGTGGTTTGATTTAAATTATATTAAGCCTGGAATATTTTTCTATTTTAAAGTCGGCTAAGGTGTGCTTGTGTCATGACCATTAACCCCCCAAATGGCTTGGGCCCACAGCTCAAAAGTCTCTAAAAGTCACATAGGAGCCATTTCACAAAAAGGATGATTAATAAGAATAATATTTTCATTGTTATGATCACCAGCATTTAAGAAGGCCCGTAACTTGCTGTTCATATTTTCCTAATTTACAGAAACCTGCACGGCGTGCCTCAAGAGCAAGCTTCTCTGCTGACCCTGGTTTGTACTGGTTGGGCTCTGTTCTGGGATCCTATGGATCAGATCACCGTCACAGTGACAAGAGAGGGACAAAGGGACAGAACTGTGAAATGCCCTCTCCCAGAATAAAAGACACTGTGGCACTTAACATGTCAAACACAGGCAGATAGCTGAGTTAACTTCCCCTGGATGAGGTGCTCTGTTTAAGGCAGAGCCTAAGTGTACATAAATTGCCTTTTCAGTTGTAAATTTAATCCAAGTGGTTTGATAGCCTACATTCTCTCACTACTAGTTATTAGAGGATACTGTGACTTATTTATTTGGGTTGAAATGCTATTATAAGACTTACAAACTTTAAGCAGTATGTGATTTGTAGACTAACTGGAAAGTTAGGTTGTAAGGCAGTTTGAAATAATTAACATACAGAGTTCCACAAATGTTAGACACTGAGAAAAATGTTGAACCTTCTGTTTCTTATTTCATAATTTGTTGCAAAGATGACAAAGATCAAGATTCCAAAGCCCATTCAAGCATCACTGAAGGACATGCTACAGGAGGGTCTCTGGTACATGGCAAGCAACTCAAACAGGACAGTTCTACCTCAGATGGCTCAAAGGGCAGTGCTGCCCAGGAACCAGTTAAGGTTCCTTCTTCAGAACCTCCAAGACATGGTAACAGGAATGCGGGAGATCCCACCATTGGGGATTTTAAGGAAAAGTCCAGGGTAACTTCAGTGGGCTGCTATGGAGAACTGAAAACTTTTCCCACTACACAGTTTCTTGACAATGGCAATAAAAGTGAATCTCCCTTTAAGAAGCTTTATCAGTCAATGAAGGAAGAGTTTGATGTGAAATCACAAAGACAAAATGTTCTACAGTATCGTAGAAAATCAGGATCATCAACTGCTTACACACCAGAAAAAGGCAGTGCCGACTCTTCGCAAAAGGAGGCTCAGCTATTGGTGTCTTGTAAATCAAGACCAAAGTCCAATAGAAGCACCCACGTTAATGGTGCTTCTTCGCCTGCACCAGAAATGAGTCAGGCCAAGGGAAAGAAAAGTGATCCAGAACCTATTCAGACTTCCGAAGAAGCTGTACGTTCCAGCCTTTCTCTCTCTCAGGTGACTAAAGTACAGACCCCTGTGCGACATTCACAGCAGAAAAGATCTTCACAGAAACGTAAGAGTGAAGACCTGCATGTCACTGACAGAGAAGAGTCTCTGATTCTGGGTAAGAGTGAAGGCAACAAGGCAATTGATGAAACAGTTACTGCTAGGAAGCTTTTGACTAGAAATCAAATACCAACTAGGGTTGAGGATGTTGCAGACCCTGACAATAAGCCAGGGAATCTCTCTTCTAAAAAGAGGAGGAGTAATCCTACAAAGGTGGAAGTGTTGCATAGAGAAATTCAAAATCAGCCTCCCATAAGTCATTGCCTTGCTCAAGTTGAAAGAAAATTTCAAACGGATTCCCTCAACAAGGCTGAGAAATTGGGCATTATACCTGGACAGGTTTGCCCCGGCTTACCTGGTTCTAGTTCAGTTGATATTGGCAACTTCGGTGATTCTGTTAGTAAGTTTGTTTAAGCGTAAAGCTAGTTTCCCTAAATGATTAACACTTACTTTATATATAGATAAGAGACCTTTATCCAGTCAGTAATGATGAGCTGTGAATGAATTTGCTATACACCTAAAGTACAGTGAGAGACATGTTCATGTTTCAGCTGATAAATGAATGCAAAAGACCCAAGGAACCATAGAGGAGGTACAGGTCGTGAGATAAGCAAGATGTGGGAGGTTATCCTGAAACATTTGGTTTGCTTTTCTGTGTATCACAAAATAAGGAGAAAAATAATAATAATCATTTTTATTTGTGGTTCAATTCTGAGCCAGAATGAACTGTATCATAGAAGTTTGGTTGTTTAGAGTAAACCACTGGAAATCTCCTGTGTGTCATTGAACCTAGTGCTAACTGTCACATATTTATATGAAGAAAGAACTCTGTTCTTTCTTTTTTCTTCTTTTTTTCTACTCTGTTCTTATCCCCTCCTACAAGTACTTTTTTATAATTATTGGACTAGACCCAGGACTCTATGCCCGGTTAAGTTCTAGACGCTTTGTAGACATTAGCACTGAATGGCTATTGCAGTAGAAATGCCCACAAAGGATTTTCTTCCCATGTGCCTGTTGCAAACTGGGAAATTGATAACCTAAGCATACACAGTAAGCAACAGAGACATGGCCATTGCAGTGAGCATGGGAGCTCTGTCCGTCTTCCTGCACACTTGAGGGTTGGACTATAGAAAGGTTTCCAGGCATTTGGATGCAGCCATCTTCATACTAGGGTCCCATTTCTGCAGATGACCCCTTATGGCGTGTGTGCAGGGAGTGAGACTGTTGGTAAAGTGTGTGACCTGTACTTGTCATCAGAGTGTTCCATTGAGTTTCGTATCTGGCCAAAGGATTTATGTTGATTGGTGGTTCAGCAAGTTGTATGGTGGAGGTGAGGTCACAAAATGATCATCACCATTGCCTAGAGAAGTTTTCACAGCTCATGCATTCGAATTGCTGGGCAGGTCTGCATCAAGCTCAAGTACGTGTTTTAGAACGTTCTTTCGTGCCCCTGCTAAAAGTCTGTCTCCATTGTGTCCCATTGCTCCAGATTGGCTACTGCTGCTACAGACTGATCTCTTGCTTACACTACATCCAGGTGTAAGTTTTCAACATTTTAAAGGCAATCTCTGTCCAGTCCAGGTAGAACTTGATGTCTTAGTGCTTTCCTTGAGATCTCTCAAGAAATCCTGTGGCAATTTTGGGTTTATCAATATTACAAGAGAACAAAGTTGTCAAGTTTCAAGAAGTTTTTTGGTTGCTAAGTTTTTAATACTAGTTTGACAGAAATCAAGTCTTGGTGTGGTTTTCGCATTGCTTATTTCATGTTTGTATCCCTTAGACAAGAATGAGGATGTGTCTTTGAAGAGAAGGCGTGTGTCCTTTGGTAGTCATCTAAGACCTGAATTATTTGATGAAAACTTGCCTCCGAATACACCTCTCAAAAGAGGAGAAACACCAGCCAAGAGGAAATCTCTCGGAACTCATACTCCAGCTGTTCTAAAGAAAATCATCAAGGTAAACTGGAGATTAGTATTCTCTTTATACCTAGTGGCTCACAAAGCTGGTACACATTCCTTCCAAAGTCCTAGCATAGTGCAATTACAGTAGAATTAAGGTCTTTGTTTCTCTAATTCTCTAAAATAATAGCTCATTTATACAGGTGCTGGAACATCTGAGCTCCCAAATGTGGCTCTAAGGTGGCTGAACAGAGGGTAGGTAGAGTGCTCAGCACCGTTCACTTCAGCGCAGGATGCCCTGACACAGACAGCTTGCTTAGAGGGCCTCAGAACCACTGTGGGTCCCATTAAAAATGACCAGTGAGATCTGAATACACTGTCACATATAACTACAGAATGATTTTTATTTTGTTTTAGGGTTATAAGGGTACAAGAAGGCATTTAGCTGATAAAGAAAATCTTTGATGGTAAAATCTCTCTTTTGCATGATCAGCTTTTTAAATCTTTTAATTATCTATTACTTGACTTTATTGTCCTCCCTTGTTTTTAAATCTCTGGAAAGGTATGGCCACGTAGCTCACCTTCTTAACAGATTGTCTAGGCTTTTTCTGTTAGTACCAAAAGGGCTGGGAAGACACAACCAGCTTCTCCTTTACCTTGTCTGCGGAAAGTGAGCAGCTGTCCTGCCATGGAGACCAAGAAGGGCTGACAGTAACTAGTGTTGGTCAGAGCTCTCTTGTCTCACTGAGCAGGATATTTTCTGCATCTTCCCACCTTAGATAATTCAGTTCAGACTTGATGGCTGCTTTTACTCCCTTTCTTTTTCCTTTAGTGAGTGGGATAAACTTAATCTCTACCTTAACTTCGAAAAGCAGTAGTTTGAACATTCAATGCTTCAAGATTTAAACAGCTGAAATTTTTTGAATAGATTTTTAACAAGCATTAAGAGATGTTATATTCTTGACAAGATTTCTCATTAGCATTTCTGTCTTGTCAGGAGCAGCCTCAATCATCAGGCAAAGAAGAATCTCCTGAAATCTGCTTGGAAGTGAAAGCACAGCATGTATCCATAGATGCTCTAGCACCTAGTCCTAGAGTAACTCCCCCAAGGACAAATGATCAAAGGCGAAGGTCACACAAGGGCTCTACTGCCTCTGGTGATGGGAAATCCCCAGATGAGACAGACATGCCTAAGAAATCAGGGAAAAAGAGTGGCCACTTGCCTGCAAAGAGAGCATCCATTAGTCGAAGTCAGCATGACATTTTACAGATGATTTCCTCCAAAAGAAGGAGTGGTGCTTCTGAAGCCAATCTAATTGGTGAGTATTCTATTGGCAAATACTTTCAAGGTTAGTTTTCTCTTTAATGCTATTTGTGAAAAGTTTCACTGTCTTTTCACTGTCGTTTTGACAGTTGCAAAATCATGGGCAGATGTGGTAAAACTTGGTGTAAAACAAACACAAACAAAAGTTGTGAAACATCCCCCTCCAAGGCAGATGAGCAAAAGACAAAGAAGACCTAGTACTCCAAAGGTATGAGATTGCAATAAAAATTGCATGTTTATACACACTGATGTTAAGATTGCTTTAAATGTATGTTTACCCTTTGATGTTTTATCCATCTTATTTTTTTCTATAGAAGCCTTCGGATAATGTTCACAATCAGTTTAGCACGGGTCATGCAAACTCTCCTTGTACCATAGTAATAGGGAAAGCACAAATTGAAAAAGTAAATGCACCTGCTCAGCCCTACAGAATGCTGAACAACTTTGTTTTCACCCAAAAAGTGGATTATAATGAAGATCTGTCAGGTAAAAACACTCTGAGCATCTGTAGATCATAATCCTATGTGTCTTTTTGATGTTTGTTTACTTTTGTTTATCTGTTGTAAGTACAATTGTATAGAAAATAACAGAGGTGGTTTCTGGTCTTATAGTATTCAAGGTAGAGAAAGCTAGTTGATAATATAAGCACAGTTCTCTGTGGATCATATTCTGTAAGAAGTAGGTATGACAGCGTCAAATATGCACTTTTCTGGAGAACAGTACAAATATTACCTAGAAAGTGTTTTAGAGTAGAAAGTGCCATGTACTTTTTATAGTTGCTTTCTTTGACCTAGTGGTTCTAGAGGTCAATTAGCTGCTTTTTGAGCAATATTGTGCTTCAATTTTACTTTCTAGGTGACTTGACTGTTTTTTCTAACAGAGCACTATGAAATGAAGGTTCTTTTAAACCATAAGTATTCAACAAATATTTCTAGTTCACTCCCACTCTGGGTAAAAATGTGACCTCACTTGCTTACAGATTGCAACCGTGATAAAAACTGCAATTTAGGTTTCATGCTGCATAATTTGCCCAGTGGTGTGCATGGTTCAGTTAAGGAGGAAGGTAAGATTTGAACTCAATAGGTAGAATCTTACTTCCTGGCAAAATAGGAGTTGGAAGCATTATTAGAGCCCTCATAGTATACGCAAAGTATTTTCTAATAAGAGTCATATTTGGAGTACTTCATTTGTTTTTAAAAAGAATAACAAAACAAAGCAAATGTAAAAGTAGATGAATGTGTATATATGTACTTATAAACTATGAGGTGTATTAATGTATGAATATATATGTTACAAAATGTTAAAAACAAACCCTCAAAAAATACTTTTAAGATTAAATATGATTTTAAATAATACTTGGGGCAATGGATTAGGTCAGATATTTCTTCTATTAAGACACTTGCCTGGAATAGATGATTCTTGTTTCTTGATGCACATGAGTAACTTCCATTTAAAAACATCAATAACTGCTGGAAACTAAACTAATAGGGCCTTTTAGGCCCTATATTCAGTAGGGCCTGGAAGGCACAGGAAGACTTTAAGTGAATGGACTGGCTTGGGTGGGATCCTCAGCAGGCTTCTCTGACATATTCTACAGTTATGCCAGATTAAGAACATTTTCATCCACTGGTGCCTGCATGAGAAGGAAAACATGGGTGAATATGTATTTTTTAGCAAGGTAGATGTTCCACATGAAGTGCTATATTTTTATTTTCTGAGATTTTGTTGCTTTTGCTTGTTTGGTACTAAAATGCAATGGATAGTTTTTAAGTACATATATTGAATGTTTCATTTAAGTATATACCGTATTACTTGACAGCTGAGCAGTGTTCTGTCATTTTCTAAAATATGGGAACATGTCGTTTAATGTGAACCCTAGAAGCAAGGAGCCCAGGACTTTTAGAAGAAGACATGAGTGCCCTCAGGTCCTGGTTACCTAGAGGAAATGCCCTGAGGGGAAGACTCCATGACCAGTTTCTGTCCTGGTATAACTTGTGTTTGGAATTAGTTTGCAAGGCCACAGATGTAAACTAACTTCATTTGATTTCCTTTCCAGTGAGATAGGCTAGAAGAAAAGCCATACACTTCTCTTTGCTTTCTTTTCTTTTTTTTTTTTCAAAGAAAAGAGAATATTATTAATAAAATCACTTTTTCTGAGATACTATGTACCAGGAATATTAGTGATTTATCTCCTGTCATTTAGTTTGTTATGTGTGAGGTCTGGGGTAGCTGTGTAACATCCTATAAATATTTTCATTTATCAGGGCTAACAGAAATGTTTAAAACTCCAGTGAAGGAGAAGCCACAGATGATGAGCACACATTCTGTCACACCCTCCAGTTCAGAGAACTTGCTTGGAGACAAGTCTACAGTAATTAGTTCCGGAGAAGAATCTCTGTCCATCCCTTCAGTGAACTTAGGTTGGTTTCTTTATTCTCTGACACTGTTATGCTTTTGGATGGAACTTATAGATCATATTATTACTTTACAACTAATATTATATTGTATTTTTCTATAACACATATTCCTGATAAATGCCATTTCTGTCTTCTGTCCTGTTATTTAAGCAGAGATTTTTCATCAGTGGTTCAACAGCTTTGTATTCATTAACGTGCATAATCAGTTAATAAGTTTAAATTATTTTTCCACATTTTTAGCTTTCTATAAGTAAAGGTGATATAGCAGAAAAGTATATTTGTCTTATGTGTACATTATAAATCACTCAAATTCACTTATTGCTAGTTATAAAAGAGAAAGGTAGTGATTTATGTATCTCATTATTGTCCCTAATCTTGGGAACGGGAGCAAGCCCCAGGGTGAGTGTGACATGAGGAATATGAGTCTCTCGTACTGTCTCATGTGGTATTGGACACTGTGTTCCAGTCATAAAAGGACCATCTTGCCACATTGCATATGCTTGCTGTAGTTAGAAGGTAGATGTTTCCTATACAATATGGAGTCTGAGCATAGAGTGAAAAATAGAAAGATGTGTTTGTTTCTTATATTTAAAGAAAACAATGCCTGTTTTACCATAACCGTGTACGGTAGCTTTCAAAAACCATTCTTAGGAATATTTTTCCTTTAAATAATCATTGTAGATCCTAATCACCACTTAATGATTATTCTACTTTATTATGGCTTGTCTAGATATCCCCCCAAAGCCTAATGAGATCATAGGGTTTTTCAGAGCTGGCTGGATCTAGAAGGCATGATGCTGGGATTAAGTGTGTGATGCTGGAATCCAGGGTGTGTCATTACTAAATGAGTCCATTGCTTGGTTTGGCATAGTTTTGAGAGTGAAAATGGGAAGACACACACCCTGATGTGAGTGCTACCTGCCCTAAGGGCAGGTTGCCTGTACAGAATATGAGAAAGAGGGCTGCTATGGTTACTTGTCACTTGTTGCTTGCTGCTTTTGCTGCCTTCTACCTGCTTTGAACTATTTCTCTTCTGTGATGCCTCTCTGCCATGCCACCCTCCCTTGCAGCCAGCCAACTATGAACTGAAACCTCCACAAACTAAGTACAATAAACCTCTCCTCCTTTAACTTTGCATGTCAGATATTTTGTGTCAGCAACAACAAAAAGTAAGACATATTCTATCACCACAAACATTATACTTAACAGATGGCTCATAAATAAGACAGATTTATGGCCACATTAGCAGCCTTATGTTCTTAGTAAGGTAGATAGGAAACCAAAGAACTGGTTTTTATACTGTAATTCATGAGGATAAAACACTAGGTTGATATAGCACAGTGGATGTAATACATTTACTTTATGTAATTTTTATTTCTTACAGGAGAAAATGTGTACTCTAGTGCTCAGAGTGCAGCAAAAGAACCATCTGATAAATGTTTTGCAAGCCCCATATTAAGAAGGAAGTGTATAAAAGAAGATGAAAAGATAGTAAAAACTCCTAGAAATATCCATAAAATTACTCATTTTGAGATTAAAACTCCAGATTCTGCGACAGAGGCTCTGAAGACAGTATATAGTACAAATAAATTAAGATCTGTGGAGCTCAGAAAAGTGCAGATACTACCCATAGAAAGTACAAATGAAGAACTAGCAACAGGCATTACTGAGAACATCACAAGGAAAAACCTGAGGAAGACCCCACTACGAGAAAAGGAAAAAGACAGAGAGATGAAGGATAGTGAACGATCTTTAGAAACATGTAAGGAAAATGTGGAATTAAATGAAAATTCTGGAAAGGGAACACCTGTAAGGAGATCAAGAAGTAGTGGAAAGAAGTGTGAATCCACCAGTGACCTGACAGATCTTAGGAGAACACCAGGAAAAGAACCCACAGAGCACATATCAGGTCCCCAAATGCCTCTGCAAAAAACAGATTGTGCCAAGGAATTAACAAATGAAGTGGGTACAACTACCAAAATGCCCTGCACATCTTCACAGCCAGAACCA
Source organism: Chinchilla lanigera (assembly GCF_000276665.1). Taxonomy (NCBI): domain Eukaryota; kingdom Metazoa; phylum Chordata; class Mammalia; order Rodentia; family Chinchillidae; genus Chinchilla; species Chinchilla lanigera. Next base: position 5,858,843 of record NW_004955477.1, on the reverse strand, counting down.
ATCCACTCCCCAGCAAGCAGGAAAAGACAGCTTAAGATACCTCTGGGAAAAGTGGATGTGAAAGAAGAGGTGACTGCACTGAGGAGTCTCTCACAAATGTCAGGGGAACACATACACATAGTAAATTATGATAAAAGTATGGACGTGCTTAAGGAAACTCCAAAGCAGAAATTGGACTCAGCAATGAATGCCACAAGAATGAAGAGGTTGCCAAGAACTCCTAAAAACCAACCTCTGGAAGACCTAGCAGGCATCAAAGAATTGTTGCAAACACCGGAACACAAAGATGTGCCCATAAGTGAATACAAAGCTAAAGTGCTCTATAGCTCTCCACAGACAGAAGCAGTGGATACCCCAAGAAGGAAAAAAACATTTCCCAACACACCCCAGAGGAAAGTGGATATAAAAGAGGAGAAAGCCATATATAACCCAAAAGCAACAGAAGGTGAAGACAAAGGCATCAAAGCTTTAAACGAATCTGTAAAGCAGACACTGGACCTAGCAACAAATATATCTTGCAGCAAGAGACGGCCGACAACACCTAAGGCAAAGGCCCAGCCTCTAGAGGACCTGGCTGGCTTCCAGGAGCTCTTCCAAACACCAGGCCCTGCCAAGGACCCCATGACTGAATCAGACACCACCAAAACACCCCATGGATCTTCACAGTCAGAACCAGTAGAATCTTCAACAGCCTCAAAGAGACGTTCTAAGATAAGTCTGGGAAAAATGGATGGGGAAGAAGGGCTCTCAA
>NW_004955477.1:5532178-5856660 GCF_000276665.1 Chinchilla lanigera | reverse complement strand
CCAGGAGACTAACACAGTCACCAAGCAGAGCCATGCACACACCTACAGTACCAATTCAGGAGAAGAAAAGCATCAGAGCATCTCTGCCAACTCCAAAGCAGAAACTGCACCTAACAGAAAGTTTAACTGAACCTAAAAGACCAGCACGAACTCCTAAGGCAAACATGCAGCCTTTGGATGACCTGGCTGGCTTCCAAGCGCTCTTCCAAACACCAGGCTGTGCCAAGGACTCAGTGACTGAACCAGACACCAGCAAAACACCCTGTGGACCTTCACAGTCAGGACCAGTGGAATCTTCAACAGCTTCAAAGAGATGTTCTAAGATAAGTCTGGGAAAAATAGATGGGGAAGAAGGGCTTTCAAAACCCAGGAGACTAACACAGTCACCAAGCAGAGCCATGCACACACCTACAATACCAGTTCAGGAGAAGAGAGGCATCAGAGCATCTCTGCCAACTCCAAAGCAGAAACTGGACCTAACAGAAAGTTTAACTGAACCTAAAAGACCAGCACGAACTCCTAAGGCAAAAGCTCAGCCTGTTGAGGACCTAGATGGCTTCCAGGAGCTCTTCCAAACACCAGGCCATGCCAAGGACTCTGTGACTGAACAAGATACTGCCAAAACACCCCATGGATCTTCACAGTCAGCACCAGTGCATACTTCAACAGCCTCAAAGAGACGTTCTAAGATAAGTCTGGGAAAAATGGATGGGGAAGAAGGGCTCTCAACACCCAGGAGACTAACACAGTCACCAAGCAGAGCTATGCGCACACCTACAGAACCAATTCAGAAGAGAGGCATCAGAGCATCAGTGCCAACTTCAGAGCAGAAACTGGACCTGACAGAAAGTTTAACTGAACCTAAAAGATCAGCACAGACTCCTAAGGCAAATGTCCAGCCTCTGGAGGACCTGGCTGGCTTCCAAGAGCTCTTCCAAACACCAGGCTGTACCAAGGACCGAGTGGCTTCTGAGAAAACTCCAAGACTGCTCTGTAGATCTCCACAACTAGGATTGGTAGATTCCCCAACTTCAAAGAGATGTCGTAAGACAAGTCTGGGGAAAGTGGATGTGAGAGAACCCTCACTAGAGAGAGAGCTAACTCAGATGTCGGAGAAAACCATGTCTACATCTAAAATGAAAGTAGATGGTGGTGACAAAAGCCTCTGCTGTGAGACCTCTGCAGGACAGACACTGGACCTAGCCACAAAAGAGTCTGGTGGCAGGAGACAGCGAAGAACAACCAAGGTAAAGGCTGAGCTTCTAGAAGATCTGACTGGCTTCCAAGAGCTCTTCCAAACACCAGGTGATGCCAAGGACCCAATGACTGTTGATAAAACCACAAAAATGCCCTACACTTCTCTACATCCAGGGCTACTCAGAACATCACCAACCTTAAACAGATGTCCCAGGACAAGTCTGGGGGCAGTAGACATGAGAGAAGAGCTCTCAGCCCCCATGAAACTAATACAGTCACCAGGCAAAGCTTTGCACATACCTCTAGTACCAGTTCAGAAGGAGAAAAGTGTCAGAATATCTGCTGAAACTCCAGTGCAGAAACTAAATCCAAGAGAAAATTTAAGTGGACTTAAGAGACAGCCACGAACACCTAAGGCAAAGGCTCATGTCCTAGAAGATCTGACTGGCTTCCAAAAGCTCTTTCAAACACCTGATCCTGCCAATCACCCAGTAACTCTTGGTGAAACTCCAGAAATGCCCTGCATATCTCTGCAAGCAGAATCAGTAGACACTCCAGCAAAAGTGGTGAGGTGGTCAACAAGTCTGGAGGGAAAAAATGTGAAAAATCACTTGGCAGTAATAAATGTAACACAAATATCTGGGAAAATTGCACACACGTATGAAGAGCCCACAGATGATAAAGAGAGTCAAATGTTTAAGAAATCTTCAAAGCGGAAACTGGACACAGCAGAAAGTGTTACTGGCAACAAAAGGCTGAGAGGAGAATCCAAGAAAAATTCTCAATCCCTAGAAGACTTAACTGGCTTCAAAGAGCTCTTTCAAACACCAGGTCACACTGAGGAATCAGTGAGTGATGAACAAACTACAAAAATGCCTTGCAAATCAGAACCAGAATCAGTGGACTCCCCCAGAAGGAAAAAAGCATTGCCCAGCATACCCAGGGGGAAAAGGGATATGAAAGAAAAACAAATCATACATACACCAAAAGCAACAGAAGATGATGACAAAGGCATCCAAGCTTTTAAGGAATCTGCAAAGCAGACACTGGATCTAGCAACAAATGTATCTGGCAGCAGGAGATGGCCAAGAACACCTGAGATAAAGGCCCAGGTTCTGGAAGACCTTACTACCTTCCGAGAGCTCTTCCAAACACCAGACTATGCCGAAGAACCAATAGCATCTGACGAAATTACAAAAATGCCCTGCATATCTCTGCAACCAGGGCCACTGTATACTCCAACAACCTCAAAGAGACATTCTAAGGCAAGTCTGGGGAAAACAGATGGGAAAAAAGAGCTGCCATCACTCAAGAGACAAATGCAATCCCCAGGGAGAGCCATGCACACACCTTCAGTACTAGTTCAGGAGCAGGGAGGCGTCAGAGCATCTACAGAAACTCCAAACCAAAAGCTGCACCCAGGAGAAAATTTAAAAGGACTTAAGAGACAGCCACGAACACCTAAGGCAAAGGCCCATATCCTAGAAGACCTGACTGGCTTCCGGGAGCTCTTTCAAACACCTGATCATGCCAATGGCCCAATAACAGAAAATTTAACTGGGCCTGGGAAACAGCCACGAACACCTAAGACAAAGGCCCAGCCTCTGGAAGATCTATCTGGTTTGCAAGAACTCTTTCAAACACCAGGCTGCCATTCTAGGAGCCCACTACCTGAACATGAAACCCATAAAACACCCTGCAGATCTCCCCAGTCACCACCAATTGATACTGCAATATCCTCAAGGAGACATTCTAAGATAAGTCTAGGGAAAATAGATATGAAAGAAGAGCTGTCATCACTCAGAAAGCTAACACAGTCTCCAGGTAAAACCATGCATACACCTTTGGTACCAGTTCAGGAGCAGAAACGCATCAGAGTGTCTACAGGAACTCCAGAGCAACAGTTAGCTCTGACAGAAAATTTAAATGGCCTTAAGAGACGTCCACAAACACCTAAGACAAAGGCCCAGCCTCTAGAAGACCTGGCTGGCTTCCAAGAGCTCTTCCAAACACCAAACCATGCCAAAGACCTAGTGACTACTGTCAAAACACCCCACAGATCTCAGTCAACACCAGTGGGTACTGTAACAACCTCGAAGAGATGTCCTAAAAAACATATAGGAAAAGGGGATGTGAAAGCAGAGCTTTCAGCGGTGAGAGAACGGACATTGAAGGATACCATGCACACACTCAAAGAAGCCATAGATGATAAACACAAGAAAGTGTTTAAGGAATCTGCCAAGCGAAAACTGAACCCAGCAGAAAGTGTAACTGGCACCAAGAGGCTGCGGCGAGCACCCAAGGAAAAGACCCAAACCTTAGATGACCTGTGTGGGTTGCAAGAGCTCTTCCAAACGCCAGGTTACACTGAAGAATCTGTGAGTGATGAAAAGGCTACAGTAATGTCTTGCAAGTCTCCACAATCTGAATCAGTCGGAACCCTAACAAAGACAAGGAGAGGCCCCAGGACAAGACTCAGAAAGGTGAATGTGAAGGAAGATTCCTCAGCAGTGCGAAAATCAACACGAACATCGAAGGCCATTACTCACACCTCTAAAGTACCAGAAGATGATGATAAAGGCATTAAACCTTTAAAGGAAATTGAACAGAAAACGTTGGACCTTGCTGCAGGTGTAAGTGGCAGCAGGAGATGGCCAAGAGCAGCCAAAGCAAAAGCTCAGCCCATACAAGACACAAGTAGCTCCAAAAAACTGAGCCAAACATCGGGCCACACTGAGGAATCAGTGAGAGATGAAAAAACCACAAAAACGCCTTGCAAATCTCCACAACAAGTGCCAGGGGACACTTCAGCAGCCTCAAAGAGACGACCCAGGACAAGATTTGGGAAGGTAGATGTGACAGAAGAACTCTCAACACAGCGAAAGCAAAGAGCAACATCAGGGGAGACCATGAACACACACAAAGAACCTCCAAGTGATAGTAAAGGTAGCAAAGAATTTAAGGAATCTGCCAAGCGAAAACGGGACCACAAAGAAAATATAACTGGCAGCAAGAGGCTGCGAGGGACACATAAGAAAATGACCCAACTTCTTGAAGATCTGGCTAGCTCCAAAGAACTAATCCAAAAACCAACTTACACTGAGGAATCACTGAGCAATGAGAAAACCACAAAAATGCCCTGCAAATCTTCACAACCAGAACCAGCAGACACTCCAGTAAGCACAAAGAGGCAACTCAGGACAAGACTTGGGAATGTGAATGTAAAAGAAGGACTCTCAGTTGTGAGGAAGCCAACACGAATGTCCAGGGCCACCACCCGCACCTCCAAAATGCCAGAAGGTGATGACAAAGACATCAAAGCTTTTAAGGAACCTTCAGAACAGACGCTGAACCCAGCCATTAGTGTTACAAGCACCAGGAGGAACGTAAGAGCATCTAAGGCAAAGTCACAAGTGGAAGACCTATCCAGCCCTAAAGAAAGAATCCAAACACCAGACCATACTGTAGAACAGATGAATGATGTTCATAACCCAAAGAGCACTCCACAACAAATACCTGACAGTATAAAACCTCTGAAGACTTCTAGAAGGGTTCTTAGGGTTCCTAAAGAAAAACCGATAGAAGATTTGGTGGACACCAAAGGCCCTGCAGCATCACAAAATGTAAGTAACATGTCGTTAGCCCCCAAGTTGAAATCTGGAAAAAACATAGGAACCAGGGGTGTGTGTTCTGTGATAACACCACGGGAGCCAATAAAAGAGAATCTGGTCCACAATAAACAGGACTGCTCCCAGGGAGAGACACCAATCCCCTGATCCTTTAAACATAGTGAAGAAACGTGTAAGCATTATTATAAACAGAATTGAACCTGTAGAAGAACAGAACAACAGTGTGAAATCTATCAAAAAGGAACAAGACTCAGCCACTCCAAATAAGGCGATGGGAAATGTTACATAATTATTATGTGTCATCTTGGATGGATGTCATTCTTTTCTGTATAGTAATTTATACAGGTTCTGAAATATACAAGTAGAAGTGGATATCCTTTTCACAGGTGTTTCTTTTGAATAGTATCAATAACTGATAAAAGGTTCTGATAAGACTTTCTGGGATTTATACAGCAATTAGACTAGTTCTGTAAAAGAATTAGTCAAAATAATAATTGCTTCCTTGAGGGGTTATTACAGTGAGAAAATTATGTTCATCTTTACTTTAAAAAATTAAACAGAAAAAAGGTGGACTGTTCATGAACTATTACCAAGGCCAGGGATGGCTACAAAAAGAATACATGCTAGTGTTTTAACAGTGACAATAGTCTCAAAGGATTGTGGGAGACAACAAAATTATGAATACCATAGCATCCAAAATTCCAGAAATACAGAGTTCCTGTTTCATGTCAGCCATCATCATTAAAGGACTAGAATTCATTTGTCATTTATGTAATGGGATAGTTTGCAATAATGTAAACTGTAGTTATTTAGATTTGATTATTTTCTCCCTGTTGAATTGGGTGATGTGTTTTACTCATTTTTGGAATTTTGAGGATGTCATTTCATTTCTTTAGGGAATGTCCTTACGCACCAGACACCAAAATAAAACTGATACAAACCAGCAAAACCTTGAAATTCCTACATCAGAAAAGGCCAAAATAAAGAGACGTGAAAAGAAGTCCATGAAGACATCTGAAGAGATAGAGCAACAGATCCCTGGTGATGGAGCTGGGAAACCTACATTTAAGGGCAAAGTCAGTGGAAACAGGGTATGCTTGAGATCGGGAAGACAGAATAAGAACTCCCAGCTTCACATAGCAGAGGAGGATGTAAAGGAGAACAGCATGGATATCCCTGTGAAGAATCAGAAAGAGAAAGAAGTAACCAATAATTCAGTCACTGTGAGTTTAAGATCTAAAAGGGCTGGAATTCAGCCAAAAGGAAACACTTTGGAGAGTGACTCTGAGCAAAGAATAACTCAAGGTACCAAGAGATGTACAGAAAATCCAAAGAAGGTATGTATTTCACTGTTAAAAAAACAAAATATTTGGGTATATTTATGACCACTGTTGCAAAGGCAAATGAAAAACATATTTAGCATCATGGTGCCAGTTCTAAGTTGTAGAAGAAGCATCACTCTAAGCCGTGAATTTTATTCTGGTAGCTATATTTTCTTATGTCAGTTTTGGGAATTTTCCTTCAATTAATGGTTTCGTGTTCTGGGAGACATTCTGAAAGATCTAAGCATTTATTTGGTTACCACTCTTTCTGCTTATGATGCAGCTTGTATGAAGATTACAGGTTATGTCTTAAGTCTGTCTTCAATTCATCAAAATTTACTAAAGCAAAAAGTGGCCATGTCTGGAGATCAAAGGACTTCTTTTGGAAAGCCAGAATAAACAAAGGCTGGGGGTCCTGAAGGCAAATTGTATTCTAAATTCTGCTCTGTAGGAAGTACATGTGTGATTTCACTCTTCCTAACCAAATAAGGGCTATGCTAATGAACTATATGTGATACTAAAATGAGATCAAATTTATTAGCTCATGAATTACCTATAATTTGAATAATCCATAATGTGTGACTATGTTCAATTCATATTCTGAGGAATGCATGGTTTAGTTTAATAAAAGAGGTGGACAGTACTTTTTTGTGAATGCTATATAACTGTTCTTAGCATATAGGTGTTGAACTTAAAACTACTCTATTCTGACATCAGCCAATGAAATGAAGATAGCAACTGGCACTTTGGCTACGCAGTTTCGGTATTGTGGACATCTCTGCATTTGTTTAGACTGATGGTGTCTAGAACAAGTCATGAACTTGAACTGACCCCTCTGAGAGTCAACATTCCCAGATGTTCCCAGCACTTACCATAGTCAACAAGGGATTAAGCAGGAGGATCCTTCTTGCTGGCTGGTAGCAAGAAGTCTTTGGGAGGAGGTATGGGTAGAATGTTCCAAAGGATGGGGAGCAGAATGGTGTCCATGCATGTGCCAGAAATTAGGTTGGTTGGAAGGCAAAGCTATCTGACAGTAGCAAGACACGATCACAGAGACCAAGGAGATACCAGGATCTCAAACAGCTTCATGTGGTTAGTATACACCTTCTGTTCCAATTTTAAATAAAATTTAGGATCTACACACTTACAGATTGATAGCTTGAAGAGTAGTGCCTTATCAGAATGAAACTGAAGGATCAAAAACCAATCTCCTTTTCACGTGGATGATTTTACATACACAGCCACCAGGACCCAAGGGTGGCCCAGACCTAGCTCTTCTGTCAGGAGCTCTTGGGCCTCTTCTCTGCAGCCACCAGCACCCAGGAGACTCCAAACACACTGAAGGGTTTCTCCAGGGCTGGGTACTTAGTGGGGTCTATCATGTGTTTTGGCTGTCCATAGACTTGGAAACTGTATATGAGATTTGTATTAAATTTCTCCAAGCAAGAGTTTACAACTTTTCAGTGGTATCTTCCCCCTTAGCTGAAGCACGTAACATCTGTAACAGCAAATAGCAAGAGGCATGCAAAGGCTGGAAAGCCAGCTAAGGGTGAGGTGGATATTGCCTGGCATTGATGAGAAAAGCAAATGTCTTTTCATAGGTGACAGATCGTACTGAGGCTGAGGAAGGGCCACAGGAAGGGATGGTCAGAGACTGCAGGCCTGGGCTGTTGCTAAAATTCAACATACATGCAAAGGCACAGGAGATATGCTTGTTACACGCTAGAATAGTAGCAAGAATGCTGACCAAGTCTACTTTCAGGGTTTCATTTAAGGTCCCTGCCACCCTAGAGTCCTGAAGGAGTGACTACAGGTAGCGGAGGTGGCATCTTGCTCCTGCCCTGTGTTCAGCAGAAACACATGGTAGAATCTACCCCAAGTAGTCCATCAGAGGAGCAAGTCCTCCCTTTTTAGCATGTATATTTATCCTTGTTATCATCCATGTTGCAGATTTCCTGCTTAGTGCTTCTCTTCTATTATGTAGTATAGCCTTAACAAATTTAAAATCTTTTCCATTCAAATTAAACTTTGCATTTTTTGATTTGTTGTCTTCTTGTTCTGTCACTTGCTTTTCACTTAGTTTGAAGTGATTATCCATGGTCACTTCATAATCTTTTAAGGTATGCTTCTTTCACACTTGGATTTTTCTAATTGGATTTTTTTGGGGTTGTGTTTGGTGGGGCCTCCATTCTGAAAAGAGAAGATTATCTTGTTTCTTTAACATTAAGTTTGTAGGTGGATGAGCTTCTATCACCAGCTCTTCAGGAGAAGATGCCCCCTTGCTTAGGATATACTTTAGGAAGTCTCAGACCACAATCAATACTCACAGATTGTCCTCTTTGTAGGAGGAGTGTGGTTTAACAGTCAAAAGTGTTAATCCTTGTTAAATTCACTTTTTCTGAATGATATTTTCAATTGGTAAAAATGTGTACATTGGTAAAGCAGCTGGTTTTTTGTATTTAGTAGCTTTTGCTTAGTAAGATATAATATTAAACTTTAAGAAACTAAATAAAATATTTAGAAAAGTTTCAGGTCGTATATCCTAAAACTGATTTCCATCCTTCAATTTTTTAGAAGTAACAAAGGCACAGTACCTGATAAGGATTTGGAGTTTTACAGAGTAGGGTTGATCACAAAAATTGTTTTTTTTTTTTTAATTACTCAAGAATTGTTTTTCTTCCCAAACAGGATAAGGACATCATGGACACCAAGAAAATAAGAACCAGAAGTCATCGGAACATTGAAAATATTTAGCAAATAAATTTAAGAAAGAAAAATATGTAATATTTTAGCCATAAGTTCTAGTTTTATGTTTACCAACAATGTAAAAGTGAACTCTGTAAATAATTATATCAGTGTATTTAAGGGAAGAAACCTTAGAATCTTTTAGCTTTGCATCTTGGTGATAACCGCATCTTGCCCAGCAAATGATTCTGGCTTACATTCCAAACCTTACCCTGTAAAGTCCTGAAGACAGCTGAGCACCTGGTGCCAGGCACTGATGGTACCTGGGCTGTTTCTTAACTGACCTCTAACGTATTAAGAGTTCTTGACAAAGCCCACATACATACCTTTGTCTAGCGTAGCATATAAGCCCCTTCCTCTTGTCTCTGAATCTATGAATCCTGTGTCCTTGCTGGCTGACACAGGCTTTATCCATTTTGTCCATTAATTTCTTAATAAATTGCATACTTTGTTAAAAAATAAAAATTTTCTTGCTCTGAATTGTCTTTAAAAGCCAGCAAAAAGCCGTGCGGGGAGTTTCTGGGTCTCCAATTTAAATGTTTGGTATTGGACTGGCAAAGGTGCAGCCCTGTGTGTTGCAAAATAAAGCCCCCAATTTATCATTTCCTGAGGTCAGTGTCTGTTGGCCTCTCTGTAGCGCTTGATATACTGCATGGTTGTTGCTTATGTGTTTGTGTTTTCCATCTCCATGGAAATGAATAATAGGGACTTTTATCTTTTTGCCCCAAAATTGAGTGATTCTCAGCAGCCGTTAATATAATTCCAGTGATTACACCAGTGGAATTTACTAAGTATTTCTATATAGGAGGGCATTTGGTCCCAACACTTGGGCTATTGGCCATCTATATAAGACAGTTCAATCCTTGGTGTCCTCAACCTTTAAGAGGTTTGAAGGATGGCCACTGAGACCATCTTTGGGATGACAAAGTTACTCTGTTTAGCTAATGATGAGTGGCTTGCCTTTTACATTAAGAGTCTGCCAACACCCACAATGGTCTCTGCCCATGAAATGGGGCTGTTGACTAGCTTGCCACTTGAATCTAAGCTGTGACACCTCACTCTGCATCTGTCTGGAGTCCTGTCCATCTGTCCCCCCTGCTAGGTGAGGATGGCAGACTGGACAAAGTAGCTATCATCTAGAGCAGTGATAGTAAACGTTTTAGTAAACGAGTACCCAAAGTGCAACCCAAAACTCATTTATCACAAAGTGCCAATACTGAGGTTCTACTTTAGAAAACACAGCTCATACATTGACATCTTTTGTCTTAAAAGTACAATAACAGCATTCAATGATAAAACAGCTTTTTATTAAAAGTTTGCATTTGACATGCTTTTTTGCACAATTAATGTGATGTTTGCTGTTGCATCTATGCTGATAATTGGTCAAACCTTGGCTGGAGCGACTTAGCTTGCATGCCGGCAGGGCTCTATAACTGCTGCAGCACTTGCATCATAGGTTCATCACTACTGATCTAGAATGAACATACGCAGAAGTGTGGTGCCCTGTCTATCTGTTCACTTTCATACCTTGTCTGTCTGGCATGTAGTAAATGTTTGTTGAGTGAAGTTAGGAATCTAACAGCTTTTGTCCAAATCACTGGTAGTTACTTTTGCTGTACTGGCTGCTATGAGTGAGTTCTGAGTACTTGTGGTCATAATGGAGAGTGATAGATTATGTTGAAGGAAAGTTACAGAACAAGGCAGGGAGGGCACATCTGAAAGGGTAGATACTGAGTAGGTGATAGAGTATGTCTTCTGTTAAAAGTAGGTGACCGCTGAACTTCCAAAGAAGAGTGGGCTTGTACGTAGCACTAGGTACAAAGAAGAGGACTTTAGAGGAGAACTTTGCTGGACTGTGTAAGACATCAGTGTATCCTTGATTGGCTTAAGCCTTTGATGTTATCCTTTAATAGAAATACAGCATTGAGTAAGTTGCCCTAACACTTGAAATTTAGCAGTAATTAAGGCCCTTATTCATAGAAAAATTTTAATCAACCACATGCCTGTGAAATGGAAAATTCTGATAAATGAAAAGCACCTTTAGAGTTTAATTCTAATAAATCTTGCAGAAATATATCCGCATACTTTCTTCCTTTGATAAATATATTCCAAAAGGGAATTGTTTCATTTTACAGAGCTGTAGGTGATGGCTTAGAAAAGCTCATTCAATGGTGACACCAATGTCAGACACCCACAGAATACACCCTTCATTTAATACTTTAGTGGGGGAGCAACTGACAAATGTCATCTATTCACCTAGGCTAATTGTATGTGAGGGCAAGGACAATAAATGCCCACCCACTCCATGTGGTTTATTTTGCTAACTTTTCCGAGCCTCAGTTTCCATGTAGCAGCATAGATGGGAACTTCCCAAGAAAAGTTATCTCTATTATTTTGCCACCAATCACCAGTGTAAGCTGGCCCCTCAGTCTCTGATAGGCTTTTTTTGCTCTAATTTGTACCTGTCATGTAATGCCTCTACTAGGTGGGTGCCTATCCCACATATCTTGCTCTTTTCCCTGCCTGGAAAACTCCATCCTTCTTCCTCCACCATCATTCCTTCTAATGCTGAGCACAGTTCCAGGAAGGATTCTAGGTCTCCATACCTAATGCCTCCTTAAGCTGGAGCAGTTCCTTGGTTTGCCATGGAGTCATCCTGTACTTCTTGGTAGCATATAGCAAAGTTGAAATGAAACCACTAGCTGAGCTTCTCTCACTCCTGCTAGGGCAGTAAGCTTTGTTTATCTGCCAAGACAGACATGTATTTCATAGTGACAGTAGCCCCACTGGATATTCCAAGTGAAGTATCTGATTGGTGAAATGGTCCTAAAAACTAGTGTTTTTATAAGGAAAACTGAAAACTAGTATTATAAAGAAAATAGGAAAAAGAAAGCAAAAAAGCAAACTAAACAATGGCATGGGAAGGATGGGACAAGGTCAAGGTGCTTGATGCACTATGGTCCTGTGTTCATTTGTACAATTCTGATGTAGCTAAACAGTTACTTTCTCCCTGCCAGTAAGTCCCTGGACATTTTTAGTCCTACTGAAATGGCCTCTCTTCTCTAATATTTAGAGAAGAGAACTATTTGCAACCTTAGCCATGTCTGATTTCTAAGGAGAGGCAGCAGGCTAAGGGGCCGGGGTATAGTCCAGGGCAGCCAAAAACAGCAGATGAAATCCAGCCAGTATCTTAACTAACAGTGCAACTTTAGTCTTGATCTTGGAGGAAATGAAGGTGGGTCATGGAGGAGGGGGTTGGAGGGTTCAGCTCATTCTGCAGAAGTGGTCTTTCCAATAAAGCCCAAGGAAGGTCTTCAGATGTGGGCCTGTCTGGGGCTCTACTCATTGGAAGGCTCATTGGAAGGCTGAGGAAGGGAAGAGGGAGGTGTCCTTAGAGATCACTACATCCAGGGCCGAGCAATTCAGAACCTCATGAAATTGTCACGGAGAATCAATATCCCAAATGACAACTTTCAAATGCAAATTTGAGAACTAAAAATGATTTAAGGTAGTGTGGCTGGATCCTACCATTAGCTGGGTTTTCTGGCTGAGTCTTGATGGGTCTGGTTAGAGCTCCAAGGATCCCAGGTGCCAATGCTGTGCAGATACTTCCAGACCCTGAACATCTCCAGGGCACAGTCACTGTCTCCCCTCCTATATCTCCAGCAACAAGAACCATGCCCGCACACAATTCTCAGCCATTTGTCAGTGAGGATTTCATTCATTTGCTCTTCAAAAAGGAACTAATGTGCCCATAAGCTAGTCATATGAAACACTGCCCCCTGCTGTACCCACTATGACTTCCTAGGAATGAACTTCTGAATTGATTAAGTCTTCTGTTGCTTGGCAAGAGCAAAATCAGCCAACCTATCTCAGATTGACATGTCCCAAACCTATGATTTTCAACCCTGAATTCAGGGTAAGTGGATGCTTGCTCCCTGTGGCTCTCTAGTGGGACTCCAAAGGGACATCCAGATTGAGTTGTTGGTGTCACTCACAGAACAAACAAGCCGAAACCATATTGGCTGCACTTTCCCATTTGGGTGACTGAGAGACTCACTACAGAGTCACTGGTGTGGCCATATTGGCCTCTCCCATAGATCCAAAGTGCCCTAAAATCTGTCCTAATTCATCTTACCTGTCTACCTGGGGTCAGGGCAGGTGTTCCTTTATCACCTATAAAATTAATCTGAGGTCTGGAAAGCACTCCATACCTTTCCAGAACTGGCAAATCTCTACAGAGGGATTTCCAGGAAGATGGTGGAGTGGTAAGCAGCAACAAATCAACTTCTCCAAGATTCAAAATCCAGACACTGGAAAATAACAACTTGGAAAGAAACAGGGAAGAGGATCACTGGGACCCAGGAAGGATCTGAAGGGAAAATTGGAGCCCATAGAGAAAGTGACGAGACAGACCCCAACGCAGAAAAAAAAGAGGGAGAAATCAGCACTTTCTCCTCAGTTCCCAGATTTGGGGTATGAGAGAAGAGGATTGAATCTCTGGAGACACAGCAAAAGCAGGTGATTCCAGAGGTTCCCAGAGAGAAACACACCAGTGGAATGGAGCAGTGAATGATGGGTACTATAGCTGGTGAGTGACTCCAGTCCAGGTGACTGCAGTGTCCCCTGTAGAGGGTGCTGGCTAGACATCATTTTAGAGAGGGGCCATCTGAACCTGGCATTCAGAGCAGCTGTGGGTTGGTCTCATTTTGGGGCTTCCAGTTGAAATCCCAGTGACAGCTGTGGGAGACATCTAGAGTCAGGGAACTATGGTCAAACCAACAAGAGACACTCAGAGCGTTGTAGGCTGAAAAACTCAGGCCCTAATCCCACAACCAGAGGTCAGAATCAGCCTGAACTTGTGTGGAGTTGAAAGCACCAGAATCAGCACCCTACCCTAATCCAACTGCCTACTTGCTGGGATCACCCAGCATGGATCTGGGCTCTGTCTGCCTTCTTTGTCTACTAGTGACAGCAGAGCCATGTCCTGCACTGGATACTACCACAAAACTGTAGATTCTAGAATAACCACAGGCTTGAAATCACAAAGTAATCTCTCTTTTTTTCTTTGTGTTTGGTTTTTCTGCTTGTTTTTGTTTACTTGGGTTTTTTTTCTTAAATATTTGTTTTTGTGTTTTCATGAGTGTGAACATTGTTTTTACGGTTTTTTTTGTCCTTGTGTTTTTTTTCTTCTTCTCTTTCATTCTTGTCTTCTTCACCAGTTTCCCAAACCTTGGGTAATCTTCCTTTTTCCTTAAACCTTTTTGCTTCTAACCTTTCTCTTGCCTTTTATTTCTCTATTTTTTCCTCTTATCCCTTTTAAATTTTCTCTCCCAACTGAGTGGATATTTACTGTATATAATTTTCTGATTTGCCTTAGATTTTGTTATATAACCATAAATCTTGTACCTATGATTAAAGGTGGAAAATGAACAATTATCACAGTTTGTCATTTTCTACACTGTGCTTGATGCTTTTGTTATTACTGATTGTACTACTCTAGCCAAAGTGACATAATTGTTACCATCAGTGGTTCTTCCTTGTATGCCAATATGGAGATTGTCTGACTTGGGAAGCAAAGAAAGAAGTGAGGAGCTGCAAAGGGAGATATATCTTTCTAGGTCACACCCTCAGTGACCTACCTCTTCCACAGGCACCAGCTGCAATAGCACACATAGCTCTGATCTCATCTGTGGATTAATCCATTGATGAGTATAGTGCCCCCATGATCCAATCAAGTTCCTCAATCAAAAACCTCATCTCTGAACCCATGAAATCTGTGGGGATATTCCAGATCTAAATCATTATAAGGATGCATTGCTTAAAAGGTAGAAAAGTATTTTAGGTTGTGGGTGTTTAGCTCCTTTCTGGCCTGCTCCTAGGAAGATACTAGTGTGCAGCATTCCTTGCAGCACCCAACAGGTTAACACCTGCTTGAGCTGACTTAGAGTGCAGAAGACTGCTGACCCTGAGGAGCTGGAACATTTTGAAGATGAGGGGAGGCAGAGGCAAGGCTTGCTGGAGAAACAAGGAAAAATGTCCTGGGAATAATATGGTAAAGTTAACAATTCGGCATAATTTTCGCCATGCTTTTTTAATGTAAAGTATGAACCCATGTAGAGCAGAACACAATGCCTTTGTTTGTTTCTCAATAAAACTGGGGAGTTTAAGTCAGTTTGGGACTCCATTCCAGTGGAAGTCCCCTGACACCCCCCCAAAGATATTCTACTTAAAATGAATATGCCTTTTGACCTGGAAAGTGCTTTGTTTTTTTGTTTTTTTTTTTTTTTTTTTTTGAGACAGGGTCTCGCTACGCAGTTCAGGCTGGCCTTGAGCTCACCTTGTAACCCAGGCTGGCCTCGAACTCGCAACAATCCTTCTGCCTCAGCCTCCTGAGTGCTGGGATTACAGGCGTGCACTGCTACACCTGGCAACTGGAAAGTGTTTTTAGGAAACCACTGAAAGGAGTCGTTTGCACATGTGAACAAACATGTATATGAGTACATATGTATGTGCTAATGTTTTCACCATAAAATTGAATTATGAAGTTGCATAGTAGGAAATAAGGTAATGTCCATTACTGAAGAAGTGACTAATACATGGACTTTCTTGTTTATACTTTGAATACCATCACCCAGAAGGAGGAAACTATATAAGTGCAGACTTGGCCAGGTTTTAAGATGGGATATTGAACAAAGGGTGCAATTCTCAGAATTGCTCATAGGCAGCACATTTAGTGACTTCTAGGATGTAAAATGTCAAATATGAGCCTCTGTAACATCAAGAGGAATCTTAAAAGCAGTGGTATCTTACAAGGAATGACTGGTAGTGATTTTGCTTTTTTAGCAGAATATAAAGTATTTTAGGCAGGTGTAACCCTGGATTTGTTGATACCAGGAGTCTGACTTATTCTTACAAAAAGCAAATTGTGGATGTGTTTTGTAACTAAATTTTAAACTTGCAGAGAGTTGTGTTTTGGGGATGGGCCCCAAAATAATCAGTGGATTGAGAAGAGTGAGGAGTTCTGCATAGGGCCAGGTTCATACATGGTATATTCCTTTTGTATATCTCTGTTTGATTTGAACTTTTGTGACTAACACATGCACCTGTATTTCTGGTGTTGCTTCATCCTCTGAGATAAGGGAGAGCTGGTTGGTGTGCCATGGATGAAGAGGTGGCAGGGTAAGCCATCACTCTTCCCCTCCTTGGTTCAGCCTGGCTGTCCATCATCGTGAAGTGCCCCACCCTGCCCTGCCCCACTCCATCAGATAGCGCAAAGACCCCCAGAGCCCACATTGTTCCCCACTGACACAGCTGCATGTCCAGTGTGAGCAGTTACAGGTCAAGGTTGGGAGCCTGGTGCCCTCAGCTTTGGTTGTTTCCTGTCCCATCCCTTGCACCCTTCTGAGTTCATGGACAGCAGGCCCAGAGGGAGGCAAGTGTGGTACATATGTACCAGGGAGCCAATGCTCCTGGTGACAACCTTGGACCCGGAAGGTTGGAAGGCACAGGAACTTCGGGTCAGTACTGCAGCAACCTGCCCTTCAACCAGATGGTTTTAGGGGACCCTTGGGTGTCTTGGCTGTTGAGACCCCAACAGTGGTCTTAGTCGTGCCCCTCCTAGTGGTTGTTGTCCCTAGTCCTGCCATCTGGGATGTCCTCTCAGTTAAACCACCTGCTCTCATGTCCTCTTTCCAGGCTCTGCCTTTGGACAAACCCTAGCTAAAACAGAGATGCAGGCTGTTTGTACGAGATGTGTTAGTTTGCCAGGGCCCATAGTAACAAGGTGTCACAAAGTGGGTGCCTTGGGCAGCAGAATCTTAATCTCTCTCAGCTGTGGAGGACAGAAGTCTGAAAACAGGTGTGGGCAGAGCTCTTTCCCTCAAGAGCTAGGAAGGAGACTCTGTTCAAGGCCCATGCCCTGTTTCTGGCAGCCCTGGGGATTCCTGGGTTTGTAGAAGCATCAGTCCTCCCTCTGCCTTCCTTTCACCATGTTTTCTGTCTGTGCACCCCTGTGTCCAAATTTCCCCTTGTCAAAGGAAAAGGTCATGCTGGATTAAGACCCTTTCACTTCAGCACGACCGCATTTCAATCTACAACATCTGCGGCAATGTTATCTCCATATATGACTACATTCTGAAGTAGTGGGGTAATGACTTCAGCACATAAATTTAGGGGGGGCACAACTCCCCTATAATAAGGGCTTCCACTCAGGTTAGAGGTGGCTATCCCCTTGACTGCCAGGCTCTGCTCAAGTGTGGAGTTTAGATGCAGGGCTAAGGCTTTAATTCTGTATTCCATGAAATCTCCAATAGCTGGAAGTGCCACATGAACCCTCTGAGAAGCAACCCTAGTTGGTGCCAGCACTAGCCTCCCTGTTCACCCTGAGATATCTCTGCACCAGCATCCTATTGGGAATTTCCACTGGATAGGGGCCTCCTTTTGGACTGGCCTGATGATTGTCCCATTGCAGTGAACTCCGGTGGTGCTGGTTGGGGCAATGGGCCCTTGGTGGAGGCCCAGTCAGTGACTTCCTACAGTCCCTCTTCCCTCCCTGTGGTCTCAACATGTGTCTGCACTTTAGATGTCCAGTTCTGCTCACTTAGAAGAAAGGCCTGGACTAAATCCAGGGTTGGGGAGGCCCGCTTGTCTAAGAAGGGAGATGAATCTACAGACTAAGAAAAGCAGTAGCCAAACAGTTCACAACAGCAAATATTATTTCATACCAAGTGAGGTTTTGAGAGAGAGAAATAAAAGGTGCTGAAATCATTTGTTAGCAAATAAAACAGGGATTACTCAACTGATTAAATCAATACAACAAATAATAAGAAAGATCTGTTTAAATTCCACATTGGGCCTAGGACATCTGAAAGAAGGGATGGTAGTACGGTGGGGTTGGGAAGGGAAGGAAAAAGATGGAACAGAGGTAAATAGATGTGATTATTATCAGAGACCTAAGGATGTGCCTGGGGGAGGGCTGGCAAAAGCAGCTAAAGGGGTTTGGGGGTTTTGAAGAAAGCACTATTGGAAAGATTTTCTGATTTCACCTGCCTGTAACCCTCAAAACATGCTGCCATCTTCCTCAAAAACTCTGGGACACAACTGCCCAAACTCACAGTCCTGCTGGATTCTGGGAGGAATAAGGACTCCTTGCAAGTGCTTCAGACGTTCTGCCTTCTGCAGGCCAACTGAGAGCTGGGCCTACCTCAGGCCATATGGTCCACTTTTGCTCAGGGGATATTTCTGTGCCAGGTTGGAGCTAAGCTTTAAAAGTCCTAAAATACATTATCTATGTAAGTCAGTGAGTTCTTACTTTCTAATGCATATCTTTTTTTTCCCTCTTTTTTGTAGCACTAGGGATCAAAGCTAGAGCCTCATGCATGTTAGGTAATTGCTCTACCACTGAAGAACACTTGCAGCCCACTAATGCATGTCTTGTCTAAAAGGATTTAAGGTACAGTAATGAAATAAGAAAATGTGAAAAAAAAAGAAGAGACACAGGCTGGTAGTCAAAGTAAAGATTTATCCTTGGATCAGAATGTTTTAGATCTTGCAATTTGCATATACAAAGAATTCAGCAACATTCACTGGCATTATAATGAGAGCAAGATCAAAATTTAAATGTAATAAAAATATGACAGTTGGAACTGTAATACATACATATATTATAAAGATTACACATAAATTAAG
Source organism: Chinchilla lanigera (assembly GCF_000276665.1). Lineage (NCBI taxonomy): Eukaryota > Metazoa > Chordata > Mammalia > Rodentia > Chinchillidae > Chinchilla > Chinchilla lanigera. The sequence continues at coordinate 5,838,077 of NW_004955477.1, read as the reverse complement.
CATGGCTTAGTTAAACAAACAAAGGGAACTGTATCAGTAATCATACATTTAAAAAAATAACATGGGCACAATCTCTAAATGCTGAAACACAGGTAACAGGTTCATTTTAAAAAGTTTTTTAAAAACACATAAAAATACCTTTGAAAACACCAGTATGCATTCTTCATTCATCTAGCACATGGAGAGAAGGGATAAAGTAAGTCACACAGTGACTGATGGGCATCCAGATCAGAATGGTAAACTTCTGATCACTATTTGGCATTTGAATGCAACTGCATGCAACAGAGGAATGTGAAAGGAGACATGTCCTTGCCAGTGCTGGGTGGTTTTGTTATATATACTCGACTTTCTTTGACTGAAGGAAGAAGAGAACGTGCCAAGGGCACAGAGGAGGTGCCAAGGCCTCTGGTTAGTATTCCCTCTGCACACAGCTGCTCTGTAGGCACACGGACTGCCTGAACTTGGCCTTGGCCAAAGCCATGAGGCTGCAGTGACCACCCTCCCTGCTTCAGGAAGGTGCCATATATCCACCCGATGCTAGCTTCTGTTTGTTTCCAGAATGGGATGAGTTTGGGAACAAGGAGAACCTCTGCAGTGAATACTTAGGATGTTCCTAGTGGATGAGGGCAGAGAAAACACACACAGAACACTTTCCTGAGAACAGCCTGAAAAGATCTACTTAGAAAGGCACTTCTTGATACAAGAGATGCCAGACAAAACCATTGAAGGGCTTCAAGGCTTCTGACTACCAACTCCTAAAACTGGGGTGACTCCACCCCCCTCAACTTTGAACTCCGAAAAATGACCAGTTTAACGTCACCTTCATCCTAATGGGCTTCAGGTGCTAAATAAAAACATATTTTCCTCTCTTCTCCTTTAGTCAAAGAAAGGCTTTGGGTTTGGTATTTTAACAAGGGAAACAAATGGCAAACAACTGGCAGGTCGCAGAAACGCTCCTTCCATTTTCCCTTTCACCTGCTTCTCACTGCACAGAGGGAGATACACTCCGCAGCGGGGGGCCCAGGGTGCAGCTAGTAGCGATGGCAGCGGCCAGAGTGTGCGTTCACCTTTCCTGGTGGATGCCAACTCCCGCCCTGTGTGGAGCTCAGGGCGGCAGGGTGGGACAGAAGCTCGATGACCTGGAGCCTGGTGAGGACACTAACGGACCCTGGGGTCGCACCTGTACACACTGTGAACAGACGGGATAAACAGTGCAATAGGGGGGCACGATCAGGTCTCAGTGAAATGTCAAATAAGGCCTTTTACTTTTACATATCTATAAAAAGCAAAAAAAGTACCCAAACTGCACATGTTCAATGCCTGTAGTAAGTTAGACCAGATGTCTTCTTTTTTTAATATTGTGCTCATCTACTAGGTACCTAATAGCTACAGAAAGACAATGGTTATTACAGGGAAAGTTTTTATGTTCACTTCTCATCACCTCCCCTCGTCCTTTGTGGTACTGGGATCGGTATTATCACCCAGTGCCAAAAACCTCAGCATCCAAAAATAAGTTAGACTTTAGATTAAGGATTTCTATTTCTCTTTTATTAAACATTGAGAAGTGGGATATTTAAAAACTGTACAAATCTAGATTTTAAGACTTCTTTTCTTACAAACAATCTTAGCTTTTTACACGAAGTTTTTAAATACCAAAACGCTTCTCAGAAAATTTACAGCACAATTATCTGTTTCTACCCAAATGTGTGCTCCTCAACTGTGCGTGTGTGTAAGACACTTTCTTTGAATGTCTGCACATGAAGTCATCTCACACTGAGTCTGAAGGTCTGGTTCAAGGTCAGGACAGGCACCCGGGGCTGAACGGGAGAGAGGCTGAAAAGTGTGGTGGGTTGGAGTCTGAGTGAGACACATGGACAGATGGGCAGCTCTACTGGCTGGTTTTGTTGTGCCCAAGGCCATGTGAAACTGGGATGGCCTGGCACTGACACTTCTCATCTAACCAACATGGCACAGACACAGCCTTCAGAAATATTACTAGGTATTCTCTGACCACTTTCATGTGTCTTAGACCTAGACTCAGGATGGAAAGTATTCAACGCTTAAAAGGTAAAGTTAAATCACATGTCGGCAACTGAGGACTTTACAAAAGTCCCTATTTACATTAGCTTTCAAAAAATACTGCAGCTCTAGGTTGTGAAATCAGTTGTGGAAATTGAGTTTTCAACCGATTTCTTAGTTCTTGGCTGTTTTCTTGGATTTTATGTTTAGTGTCTTGCTTAAGCACACTTGGCATATTAAGAACTATAAGATTTAGAGATGCATAACATGTGACATTACATGACATGGACCTAACGAAGAATTAGGATATTTACTGATATTAGTAGAAATACAGTACATATATTTTGTGGGATATTATTTGACCTTAATACATTATTCCAATTTCTAAAAAGGGTGCTTAAGATTTAATAACTTTATAGCAGGTGACCTTTAAAGAATAACAAAATATATACAGAGAAATTAGGAAGGATATTAATGTCAACTATGAAATAAATTAACATAATTTTTACAAAATATACTGACCATTAAATTAAAAAATATTTTAAGGCAGGACTCTTCATTTGAAATTAGCATAATCAGAAAATATATCAATAAAATCTTGTACCACTTTGTAGCAGAATTCATACTGTTCCTGGAAAGAAAGACAAGGTTACATTAAAATGATGTTCCAAAAGTATATTTGATTAACTTAATCAAAAGAAACATTAAAAGATAAAACAGAAGCAATTCTGCTTATTATTAAAACCCTATGTTTTTGTGCACATCAGTTTCTGTTACATAATTTAGTTTTTAGATTCATGAAAATTTCCAAGTAAAGCTGTTTTCCTACAAAGAATGTCAATATTTTGTTTCAAATTAGTCTCAGTAGAAAGTCTTTAATTTTCATGTTTAAACTGTGAAGTTATTTTTGAACTGAAAGATCACATAACTACATGGTCAGATAAAGTTCGTAATGTAACAAAAAGCAATGTACAGATGTTAAAATAAAATTCTAGATTATTTTGAAGCTTAAATTCTCTCTGTAAGAGAGAGATGGTTTTATATAAATTTTACTAGAATTCTCGCAGTAATTGCCTTACTTTGGTATAAGGCAATTCAGTTATTATAACACTTGTGCCCATTACCCATTCTGTCTTCCCCACAGCTGTGTGAGGACTAGAGCCAGGCTGGTGGCAAATGGGTGACCACTGTGTCACCCATTAACAAAGGGCACTCAGTGAGAAGGAAGTAGGATGTGGAGATAACAATTGCTGAACTTTTCCTGAATGCCTACAGCAATTCTTTGGACAACCAAGTGAGCAAGACAGTCAATGGGCAGGAAGGGGACCCCAGAGGTTCCAGTCACCACAGAGAGCAGCTAAGCTGCCTGTTACATCTAAAGGTCTGGTTACTTGCAGACTCCAGTGGGACATATGAACTGGAGAGAAGGGCCCAGGAAGCCGGAAGAGCTGGGAGTTGTCCTCCGCCATTTTGCCTCTTCTTTTAAGGCAATGAACTCAGACTTTTCCTTGTACCACACACCAAGCAAATGTCAAAAGGCTTGGGGCTGGAAGACACTGAACATCAGCCTCTTCAGCCTTCTCACAAGCCTCAGTCTGGCCAAGATAGGATGACACTGGGTTTTTCAGAGAAAGAAGTCAGACCAGGAAATCTGGACCTGAGATTGCATGAAGAGCTAAGACTGGGCTGTAGGGTTCCTTGCTTGTGCCTGATAAGATTCTCACCTATTCACTAGACCTTGGAAGGAAAAGGAAAATAAATTTCCAGAAGAAATTTTTCATAACTCTATAAAGAGGCAAGTATCTTCATGATGTTCATAAAGCATTTTCTGGACAAAGTGGCTTTTGACTTGACTTTTCCTATTTCTTCTATTTAAAAGCTACATAAATTAAATATCAAAGCTGACTCCAGTCTGGGAGAGAAATGGAAATGGTTATTCATGGCGATGATTTTTTTACACAGCTAGCACAGGGACTAACTGATAACTACCCTCCTTGTGTCTTGCATACCCGTTACTGGCAGCTGGCGAGGAATGAAGTGTATCCTGGCAGAGCGCTGGGATGACACTGGCCATACCACAGGTCACAGACAGACATTTCTGATGAACACACAGTGCTCTGGGAGAACAAACACCCTTGTGGCCTTTGGAATGCCTGTTCTAACTGCAGGCTACCTCAGATGTAACGGGTCTTCCCTCAGAGGTCAGCCACTGGAAATTGGTTTGTGAGCCACTGCACCCGTCTATGAGTGAAGTCAGCCACACACCATATCTTTTTACCTAATCACATAATCACACCCTGTACTCTTTGCCAAAGTGTCCCTGCCAAATGTGAGGTCTGAGCAGTCAATATGCTCTCCAGTTCTGGAGTCAGACAGACTGGGTTTAATCTCATTCTGACACGACACTTTAATTCCTGAGCAACTTGGGCCACCCGCTTCACCGTCCTGGGTGATGATATGAGCAGCCCTTGGGGGCAGAAGTGAACACAGGGTTATGGTGAGCACACAGTGCAAAAGATGTCTCTAAGGTACCTGACCCAGCAGTCATCAGTCAAGGACTCATTTGCCCCTCATTTGTTTACTAATTCATCACTTTTCTTGGAGCACTTACTATGTGCTGGATGTGGGCCCAGAGGCTGACTTGAAAAGCCAGGTTAGAAAATGCCCTGGCAGGCTGTCATTGGGCAAGAAAAACACAAACTGAAGCCAGGCAGCCTCCATGAGGGAGCAGAGAGAACCCGAGGCCAGAGTTGGCAGAACTGAGGCAGGAGGGCACCTGGACACTGGGTGATTGGAAAAAATACACGGGCCAGACCAGGCAACTTATGAGAGCTGTTAGTGCCCCAACAAAACCATCTTGGAGATGCTCTCTGCTGCAGTTGCAAGGCACCTCTCTTGGGGCCAGGGATTTGGAGAAGTTAAAAGAAATTTTGCACAGTGCTCTAAGCGAAGTACCATTAGCCCCAGTGTCCACAGAAAGGACCTAGAGAAGGGAAAGGGAAGGGAAAGAGCTTATCCCATTTCACAAAGCCTGAAGAGTCTAGCTGTGAAGCTAAGATGATATGCTGAAGCCCAAGGATCAATGGGATCTTGAGCCTTGGCCTTATCTTTCTTTTATATGTAACTGCTGCCCAGCCCGGACTAAAGGCTGCTCAGGAAAGAATTAAAAACAAGAAAAAAATGGAAATGAGTCTGGCTCATCACTGAAAACTGGATTTCTTTTTGTGGAAGTCCCTAATGGGGTTGTGTGCAATATTTAAACACTATTATTAATTTCTTTTATTTTTCTGTCCACCTCAGCCTCCCAGAGTGCTAGGATTAGAGGCCTGTGCCACTGCACCCAGCTACTATTATATATTTTGATCTAAACACTCTTTGTGGTGTTGTCTGCCACCATCGCTCAGTTCGTGCCACCTGAGGCACCTGCTGCTATCAAGAGGGAGCATAACTTCTAGCAGACTTTCCTAGGCTTCTCCAGCCTCTTCTCAGAGCCTAAGAGGGACTGTCTGTGCTGGGATCAGGACTCCAAGGTCAGTGGGGAGCCCTGATGCCTCTTCCTTCCCATTGCTGTCAGAGGCCTGGGTTCCCATCACTGTCACAGCTGGCAGGGCAGAGAGACTTCCAGAGGGGGAGCCACAAGTACCCAATACCCTTCCCATCTAGTTGCCCTCAAACTTATATTCACTTTGGGATCACTTAGCAAGGAGTAAGTATGCTGATGCCTGGGTCTCAATCCCAGAGATCAGATTACATTTAATTGGTCTCGGGTGAAGCTTGGGCACCGGGAGACAGGTACATGCTCCCCAGGTGAATGTCATGTTCAGGCAGGGTGGAGAGTCCCATGCTAGCCCTACTTAGCAGGAGGGCAGACCCACACTTGCTCAGGGGTTCTCTCTGGCATTTAGGCTCTGCTGTGATGAGGGTTGTGGGAGGGCCCTGCTCCCCACCTTTCTGTGCAAGCTGTTTGAGCCAGGATTGGAAAAGGAGGGTGAGTTCGAAATAGGAAGGGAAGGCAGGTTCTCAATAGGAAGCTGTCGGGGAGATGATGAGTTATAACAGCCTTCAAAAACTGCACTTGTTGGTTTAGCATAAACTATCACAGAATTTAATGAGGAAGAATCTCTTCCCAAACCCAGAAAGTGTGCAGCCACGGTAATGAAAGAGAATGTGTAGGGCAATTGTACATTAGTTGGGCTTCCTATGCCCCGCACTTCCCCGTAGCAAGGTCTTGAGGTTAAGTGAGAATCTACCAAGGCACGCAGACCAAACGAAAGGTGTAAAATTGAAAATGACAAGTACAAGGCATTTAAGTTTCATTGCTGCTTTTGAACCTGATAACAGTACAGTATATTTTAAAATACAATGCAAAGTCATGAATGAGCTCTTTCTCATGAGGTTTGTCCAGAGGACAGATCTGAGGCAGAGCCCTAAGGAAGGATCTGGATCTGTCCCTTTACTACGAAAATTTGCAGGTGGCTCTTTGCTTTGGGAATTGTACCCTCCCTTTTCCCCCTTACACTGGAGAGCCTTTAATGAAGCCAACATCAAAAACATTAAACAATCTCGCCCTTCTGGAGACCTTCTGAAAGTTCAGGTTCTTACCAGGGTTTGCACCATGTGTGGCCTCTGAAGTCGTAAGCTCTTCACAGCTTGAAATACATCTAAAAGTCCCTCAGCCTTTACACGTTCCAAAATGTTGCTGAGAGCAATGAATGTACCTGTTCGCCCAGCTCCAGCACTGTGGAGAGAAAGCACTCAGTGATGATCATCAAAATGATGGGGAAAGAACCACAGACAGCTGACAAATAATCCCCTGAATGTTGGTATTGAAGCAGGATCATTGCAAAGAATCAGTTTGACTGGATGTTTCATGACAGTTTATACATAGCTTAGTTGCTGAGCAAGGTCCAGAAACCATGCAATTCTAAACCACTTCCCTCAATACAGGGGTTTGATATTTCATGAAATGGATTGGGACTGGTTACTAGATTTTAAGTACTCCTCTCTCCCCTGTGTGGACCAGGGGGTCCGAGTGTGGTCTTGGAACCAGCAGGCTCAGCACCACCTAGGAAGTGGTTAGAAATGCAGACTTTCTCATGTCAGGTCCAGAGAGGAAGTGACCCTGGCCCCTGTCCTCTGGAATGGGTGATGGGTGTTGAATGGTGGCACTGAAGGACTGTTAAGACAGCAGGCACTTACTGCCAGGAAGAGTCCGATGATTAGACTCCCGGGAATGATGGTTCGAGTCAACTCTACTTAAGGCGATCACTTACTTGAGAAACTGCAGGCCCCAGAAGAGCTGCTCTTAGGAGAGCCCAGGTAAGAGGCCTAGAGGAGGTGGGCTCCAGAGCCCTCTGTAGAGGCATGGTTGCCCTTGGGCGCTCCAGGACCTCGCGTGTGGACATAATGAAAATCTCTTAACCTGCTGCTGTCACTTGTTTCTGTGTCTGACTTCCCTCTGTTGGCACTTGCATGCCCTACACGTGCTAAACTGATAGCCTGCATTTGCAGAGGCCAAGTACGAAGGCACTTCTGCACAGTTTACTGTGAAAACCAAGCTGTGTGGTTCATCTACTGCAGGGCTGGGAATGTGCCCAGGTGCATTCCAGACTGGGAACTAGGGTCCCAATAAGCAGGGGCTTCGCTGGCCACAAGGACTAGGGTAGTAAATAGGGGCAAAATGTAGTCATGAAAGTGGGAATCACATATGTGGGAAACAAAACAGAAGGGCAGCTTGAGAAGTAAATTAGCACCAGCCAAGAATAAAGTCACACCAAACTGCTGCTTGGAAGCCTTTGGCAAGAGTAGCTAAGCTCTTTCCCAGCAGGGGGTGCTAGGCACAGCCAGAAACTGCACAGGAAGAGAGAAAGGGGAGCTGAGGCTTCTGATCTGCTAGACCCATCTTCTTTCCTTCCTTCTGATGCTTATCATGGTCCTGGCTGGGGTCCTCACTGTGGCCCTGAGATTGTCTCTCTGACCTCACACCTGAATTGTGGGGATAAGTGTGGCTACAGGTCTCTGTTAGCAATCTGAGCCTGAATCCCACACCCCACCCCACCCCCATGGTCCCAGGATAATCACCCTGGGCTGTCCTTCAGCTGCCGAACCTCCTTTCCCAAGCACAGAAGACAGAACACAAAGTGTGCACACAGCAGCGAGAAATAAAACTTGCAAAACAGAGGCAAGCAACTGGACATACAGATAGGTGTTTTTCCATGCTTTGCTTGGGGAATTTGGAAGCCTTCAACAGCATGTGGAAATAAGCGTTTGGGTGTGGAAATGAGCGTCTGGGTTCTTTCCCAACTCCTCCCCACAGAAGTTATGTGTGCACATGTATAAGTGCAGGTGACACAAGCATCTAGGGCAATAATGCTACTGGCAGCAGTGACCCAGCTCTCTCTCCTACCCTAGCTGTGTGTGGTCTATGCTGCCCCACATGGACAGGGCCCCTGGCCAGCAGTGGGCCACTCACCTGCAGTGCACAGTGATGGGGTGGTTGCCCGTCTGCTGCTGTTGCTTCTGCACGGCTGCAATGAGGTCAATCATGCCTTTGCCCTCGGCTGGAATCCCGATCTCGGGCCAGCCATGGAAGTGGAACTGGCGCACCACGCGGGTCTGCTCCTCCTGGCGGGTCAGCGGCTGCTGCGGGAGTCTGCTTTCAGTGATACTGGCCTTCGCCCAGCTGGGGATCCACCCACCCTCCTGTGGATCAGAGCCTGAGCTCAGAGCCCTCTCCAATCCCCCTGAGGCCCCCAGTGTCCCCACCTGGCCACTGAGGGGCCTGCAGTTGGCTGTGCTTCCTTCTGTCTGAGTCGAGACATCCAAAGGATGTGCTCTGGATGCCAGTCAAGCCCCAGCCAACCCTTCACAGAATCCTGGCTGCCATGCTCTAGAGAAGGGAATCCTCTCGGGAAGCCAGTGCATTTCCCACTGAGGCTGGAGATGCATCTGGTGGGGTGAGTCCTTCTGTTACTGGCCCGGAGGAGAGCCAGTCTTTACACAAATGCAGCTTCCTGCATTGACCATCTTGAATGCAGCATCGAGTCCCATCAGTGAGCCATCTCACCCAAGTCACCAGAGTGCCCACATTTTGCTGTTGTGTGCAGAGCCCAGGACGCAGCAGGGACAAGGATGGCTAGGGGTTCGGAGAAAGCCCCTGAAAGAGGACCTGAAGAGGCCTCCGTAGCCTTCCTCTTTGTACCTGCTGCCTCTGCTAAAGTCCTTCTCCCTAGCGGGTTGTGGGAGAAAGTGAAGTGGGATGGGCCGACCTCTCTGCCCTGTCATCTTTGTCTACCAGCTAGATGACAGGTGACCATGGAGGACCAGTTTTATAGGAGTCCTGCCACTGGGCTATTCATGGTAATCTGGGACTCAGGAAAAGATGGACGGAGCATGACACACAATAGGTCCAGGGCCCCATTCTGGCACCATGACAAGCAGCTCTTTGAGTGATGATGGTGGTTAGGTCAACTAGAGTTTTAAAATCTACAGCAATCATACCTGATTGTAGGTCACCAGGAAGTCTCGTATACTGATGGCTTCAGAAAGGGTATCGCTTTTTATTTCAATTGTTATTTCTCCATGAGTAACTGAGCCCTCTGTCGGCCAATACTGGTAGCATTTATCCTTAGGGGATAAGATAAAATTTTAAGTGTTATAACTTGCTACCATTTTTGACCTTATGATATAGAATTACTCCCAAACCATTTAATCTACTTGATCTGACAAGAAAATAACAATACAAGTGTGAGTACCCATGAATGCCTACTGAACAAGGATGCAGAATAGACTTATTAAGAAAGAGACACATATACAGTATACGGAACTTGAATACATGACAGAAAGGAGAGATTCTTCAGTGAATGGAACCTTGAAGCTTACAGAGTGGATATGAATGCTAAAGCTTCACCTACATTTGGGCACATATGAACTGTGCTACTTGGTGTAGAGACCTTGAACCTTAATAAAAGCAAACTTAAATGGGCTGAGATTTAAAAACCAAAACCCAGACCAAAACCCTCAAAAGAAATTATTCTTTTGGGCTGGGGATATAGCTCAGCGGCATAAGCGTCTGCCTGGCAAATGCAAGGTCCTGAGTTCTATTCCGGGTACCAAAAAAACAACAACAACAAAAAATCTTTCTGGAAACAAATCTTTTCAAGTATTAAATATTTGAAAAAAAAAAAAAAAAAGAAATTATTCTTTCACTTTTCAGTGCACAAGGATTTATTAAATAAGACACAAAAAGAGCTAACTAATTATGAGGCAATGCATAGACACCCCAGATGACAATAAAACTAACTTCTCCTCACCAACAAGAGTGAGAATATGGACCACAACTGCTAAAAGATGTTTGCAATGCACAAAATCAACGCATGACGAGTATCAGAAGTATGTAAAGTTCTATAAGTCAATAAGAAAATGGCAAACAACTCAATAGAAAAATGTGTGAAAAGTAGGAACAGGCATTTCACACCGGAGGGGATATGCCATCCATGGATATACAAAGTAATGTTCTATCTTCTAGGTATCAGAGAAATGCAGATTAAAGTCACAAAGAGGTATTTGCATCTGTTTAATTAATAAAGGCCAGGATGCTAAGAATATTATGTGCATTAATGAATGATTATGTTATACAGTTCTGGAGTCCTCTTTGGAAAACAGTTCTGAAATGTCTTGCAAATTCATACTTTCACATACTATCCAATGTGACATTTTCTCTCTTTGGCATATACTAACTCTTGTGCATCATAAGACATGTACAAGAAGGTACAGTGCACTCCTGTTTGTTAAACAATATAACATCAACACAAATGCTTATGGAGAGGCATAAATAAGTGGATACAAGATGCATGATTGTACGTGGGAATATACTGACATAGTGATGATGAATGAGTCACTGTTTAGACATCAACACAGAAAAAGATCAAAAGCACAATTTTGAATGGAAAAAAATCAAGTCCCCAAAGATTATATACTATAACCATGGTTTTTATATAAAATTCAAACACAAGCAAAACTAAACAATAGTTTCCTTAACATAAGAAATAAGATTTTAATTTTTTTATCTTTTGAGACAGTGTCTCCTTATGTAGTTGAGCCTGAGCTTAAATTCCTAGGCTAGCCAGGAGCTCACCATACTCTTGGGGTACTGGGATTGCACTCATGTGCCACTGCATCCATCTGACTTTAAAATATTTTTTAAAAAGCAAAGAATATCTCCACTAGGAGGCTTTGATAAAAAGACAAGGTGTTGGCAAGAAAGGGGTATAAATTAGAATAGTTATATGTTGCTAATAGGAATATAAAATGGGGTCACTAGTCTGAAAGTTTCTTAAAAATATTAAGTCCTTAAAGTTCATAATACAGAGTTGTGATATAAGCCAAGTATATACCCAAGAGAAATGAAAACAATAAAAAGTCAAAAACACAAAAACCCTTGGAAAACAGGGCCATGCAAAAGCTTGTTCAGGAATGTCCACAGTAATGTTACTCGTAATTGCCCCAAAACAGAAATAACACAAAGGCCAATCAGCTGATCACTGGATAAATGAAAGTAGTACATTCTTTTTTTTTTTTTTTTTTTTGAAAGTAGTACATTCTTAACTGCAATACTATTTGTCAATAAAAAAGAATGCAGTTCTTGCTCATGCTACAACGTGGATGGACCATGAAATCATCATTCTAAGTGAAAGAACTCTCTTCCAAAAGATCACATACAAGTACTGTTTGGATCCACTTATATTAATGTCTGTAGTGGGCAAATTCATAGTTAGAAAGTAGATTAATGGTAGCTGGGGCTGGGAGAAGGGAGGATGGGGAGTGACTATTTAGTACAGTTTCTTTTTGAGGTGATGGGGCTGGGGATTTAGCTCAGTGGCACAGTGCCTGCCTGGCAAGTGTGAGGTCATGAGTTCGATTCCCAGTACCAAAAAGAAAAGTTCTTTTTGAGGTGATGAAGTCAATCTGGAATTAGAGGATGTGGTTGCTCAACTCTGAATATTGTAAAAACCCACTAAATTGTACCCTTTGAAAAGATGAATTATTTGATAGGTAAATCATATCTCAATAAAGCTATGTATGACAGGGATGTAGCTCAGTGGCACAGTGCCTGCCAGGTAAGCATGAGGTTGTGAGTTCGATTCTCTGTGTACCAAAGGAAAAAAGCTAATTACTTTTTATTTTGAGACAGGGTCGTGGGCCAGGGATATAGCTCAGTAGCACAAATGCAAGGTCCTGAGTTTGACTCCCAGTACCAAAAAAAACAAAAAACAAAAAAAAAGAGGATATTTTGAGACAGGGTCTTGCTAAGTAAGTCATGCTGGCCTTGAATTTGTGATCCTTGTGCCTCAGCCTCCTAAGTAACTAGGACTATAGGCATGTACCACCATGCCTGGCTAAACTATTTTGTTGTTGTTGTTGTTGTTCTTTTGTTTTTTTTTCTAGTACCGGGAATCGAACTCACAATGTCACACTTGCCAGGCAGGTGCTGTGCCACCGAGCTAAATCTCCAGCTCCCAGATTTTTTTGTTTTGTTTTGTTTTGGTTCTTTATTTTTTTAACGCAAAGAAATCAAAACACAAACTCAGGGGAGTGGTCATGTCTTGGGGGAGCTAGATAGATGTACATTATTGATAAAATGTAAGGTTTTTCAGTTGCGTGTGGGTTCCTGAGTGTTTACTATGTTTTTGAAGAAGGCCACACAAGGGTTTCTGGGAAAACAGAAATATCTGACCCATTAATTTGATGAGAATATTAGCTAGGTATACACATCCATGTCTTTATATCTTACCAAAGTACATAAGTGCCTTTTTCTCTGACAGGTTGAAAAATACTGAATAATGCAAAATGGCAGAAATTCAAGGCAGATCAATGCAGGCTAAGGAGGCAAACCTGGTTAATCACTCCATCCACCTCCCCTTTCCCTCACCCCCAAAGAAAGCAAAGGGTGAGATAAAACCTTTTCCTCTTGCAACCTCTCCCTCCTCAGTCATCCTGGCTGCGCCTCCCTGGGGTGTTTTCAGGCCCTCAGCAGGTGAGACGTTGTCCTGAGCAGTGGCCCTGCAGGACCTGAGCATGGTGGCACCACTCACCTGCTCTCGCTCCTGCACCTCTGTCAGCATTACAATTGTGTGGCACTTCCACTCCCAGACCATCCTCCAGAAGTCCTCGACCGTGTGGGCCAGGGGGCCCTGGGTGGCAATGAAATAGTCTTTCTGCCGGTAACCCTTCAAAAGAAGAGGAGGGGTTAAGGTTGGACTTCCTTTCCTCCATTGCCACCACCTGCCATGTGTGTGTAGGACAGCCCAAGGCCTGATGAGGGAAATGGCAATTTTCCATGCCTGAACCAAAGCCCCGCTGGCACACTTACGCACACAGATGTACCTCCCCCCCACACACACCTCAGAAGCAGGCCAGGACACTCGCTCTAGGTGAGAACACACACCCATACTTTCTGCACCCGAGGCTATCTCTGAGTGGCTGCTGCTGTAAATGACCAGTTACTGTGGGCATCCCCACAGTACCCAGTGGCTTTGATTCTACATGCTTCTGTGTACTACAGTGAGACTGACAATGTGGGTGCAAATCCAAGGAAAGGGCTTCAAATTTCAGTTCCTCTACCAGGACCCCACTGCCATCTGGGGCAGCTTCCTCAACTGCAAATGGGAACACTGACACACACTCGGATGCAGAGTCCTTCCGTGCCTGTTTTTCTGCTGATGTCAGTGTGCAGGAAGACAGGCTTGGCCTAAACACAATTATATCACCCATATGGGTACAAGTCACAGAAATCATACAGGGGAGAGCACACAGAAGCACTGGATGTATAAGCTGGTGTGACAGAAACTAACAGCAGAGAGAAAAAGTAGCCAATTACTTGGAGCGAGTCTCTCCTATTTCCCAAAGTTTGCAATTTACTTTTTAAGCAGCTGGTTCTGCTAGTGAAATGGTTGCTGGCAATGTGTCAATTCTTTCTGTTGTGTTAATGCACTAATAAAAGCATGTGGTCACATAGGAAGGAGACACACAATGCACAAAGCACACCGAAGGCCATGATACGTACGTCTATGAAGGAGGCATTGATATAGTCTGTATATTCTTGACCCCTTTTCATGGAAAGGATCACTCGGTTGAAGTCATCTGCAAAGTAATGGCATTTCCCATACTCAGTACAGATACAAACCTGCCTTGCAAAAGTTCTTTCAGTCATGCTGCAGATGGAAGCAGGACCTCATGCTTGCTAGGCAGGTCCTGTACCACTGAGCTACACTCCCAGCCCTCTTGCCTTGCAAACTTTAACCTGTTGCTCCAAGCTTTCAAAATATAAAGTGTACCAATAAAATCAAGTAAAACTAACTCTTTGAGAAGTTCCTGTTCTAGGCTAAGAAAATGCTTTGGGAAAGATTTTCTTTTGTTGTTGGAAAGCTCTGAGAACAATCCAGTTATGGTTTTTACTTTTCATGGAAAAACACTGCATTTAAGGAATAAAAGGCATGTGACCCACAGGAGCTGGACCTGCAGGCACGAGGACAACATGGCCACAGAGAACCCAGGGGCTGGGGCTGGGGCAGATCGGTGTGCTCCTTGTATCACAGGTGAAGGTGGTGGAGCAAGCCAGCATGCAGCCACTTGACCATGGTGAGGATCTGCTGAGCCCACAGAGGTCACATCATTTACGACATGGCTAGATCACTTCTGTTTGAGCTAGGGGCTTTCCCAATGCCTCCTCAGCTCACTTCGTGTGAGGTTTCTCTTTCCCTATGGGTAAGACCCCAGAGGTGGATTCCTGCCTCCTTCTGGCCATTGCCCCTTCACTCAGGACCTCAGTGGCAGGACAGAGTCCTGGCTCCATTCTGGCCCATGTCTTGCCCTCTTTGAGGCACAAGCCTTTTCTTAGAAGGTTTAACTGAGTTCACTTCAGGTCTGACTTAACTCCTCAACATTGCAGGGCCTCAGCTGCATCACTCACTCTCTCCTCTGTGTAAGGAGACATTGAATGAGTCACAGAATCAGGTACCAGGTCATGCCTAAGGCAAATTCCAGGCTTCTGTGGAGCCTGCCCAGCAGTCGACTCTGCTGCCCTCCCCTGCCTCTGAGCCTAACCCCAGGCTGCCTGCCTGACACGCACGTGGGACTGGCTGGGTCACTAAAGTGCTCCAAGAGGCTCTTCTTTTCCCGACATCCACCCAGCAGCCCCGAGCCGGGCCCTGAGGGCACCTGCTTCTGATGTTGTCTTACAGAGGACAGTGGCTGCTCAGTGTCTGAAGCCAGTGGCCAGTGGCACCCTACCCTGCCCACCTTGAAGGGCAGAGACCCCAGCCCAGTGCTGCCTTACAAGGGATGATCTGGATGACCCTGGCCTTCTTCATATTGGCCGGCAAGTTGCCCGTCCTCATGTTCTCCTTCATGATCCGGACGTTGGTCAGTTTCTGCAGGTGAGAAGAGCACAGTGAAGCAGCCAAAACTCTGAAGGCCCTGGGCTAAGCACTCAGCTATGTGCTGGTCCTACTGGCAGGGCCCTGTTCAATGGGAGCACGTGCTGGGCATGGTTGGTGCACACCTATAATCCCAGCACTCTGGGAGCCCAAGGAAGGACGATCACAAGTTCAAGCCCAGTCTGGGTAACTTAGTGACTTAGTAAGACACTGCATTAAAATAAAAAGTAAAAAAAAAGGAATGTAGCTAAGTGTGAAGGTATTGGGCTCAATCTCCAGTACTAAAAGAAAAAAGAAGCACCCATATCTTTATCTCATGAAGCTGCCTCAGTGTTAGGAAATGAACAGTGCCTGTACTCACCTGCAAACTCCAATTATTCTTCCCCTCAAAGTCATAGCCCAACATCTCCCTGCTTTTTAAACAGTTGCTGGTTCCCCTTTCTTCTGCTCACCACCATGGGACAGAGAGGAAGCCTTGTCGGTACTCACCCTGAACTCCTCCTCCAGCCCGATCTTGTTGAAGTGGGTGGCGGTACCATGCAGGCTCTGCAGGTGCCTCTCCAGGGAGGACACATCCAGCTCCGTGTCCCCATAGAGGTAGTACTCCAGTAAGGCTTGGTAGATGAACGTGTACTGTACCTATAGGACACAGGGCACCCCACCTTCGACTCTGCCCTGGGTCAGCGGAGCTGCTGTCTTCTCTTTTTGCCAATGGGAGGAGGGTTAAGGGCAAAAGTCAGGTCCCTGGCCATGTGGATTGGCCCTTTAGGCTCTCTGTAAAGATGGTAGCAGCTGGTGATTATTGAGGATGCCTGGCAACATCCTGGGGGTAGTATAAACATCCTGCCATGTATGAGGGTTCAGGATGAAGGTGAACATTCCATGAGGGTCCCTGAAGAGGAAGGGTTAGAATGGGAAGGAAGCCAGGTCTGATCCTGGACCTCAGCTGTTCATGGCCTGTGGCTACCTGCCTATCAAAACCAGGGCACACGGAGTGTGGAAGGGCTGAATCCCACGTGCCTGGGTTTCTTTGTGAGGCTCAGACCAGGGTTGGAGGAGGCATCACTCACATCCGTTTGGACCATCTGAGGACGCTGATTGCGGATTCGTGACACGAATTCGAAGACGTCTACTTTCTGCTCTGAGTGTATCATGTCCATCATGGCGTCGATCACGATGAAGGTGCCTGTCCGGCCCACACCCGCACTTTGGGAAAGAAGACAGATGTCATTCTGTGGGTCACATTCCTCTGAAGTAAGTGACAGAGGCTGGGAAGACAGTTGAAAGCCGTGACAGAGGATCTGACCTTCCTCAAAACGACTTAATGCAACTTTACTTTGGCGAACAAGCTGCAAGTCTAAGTGAGACCACCAGAGGGTACTGCAATATCAGTGAAGGCTCTCAGACTCCAGCCCTGGAGAAACTTGGAGAAAGCTTCGTATGAGGCTACATGGATAATCTTTTCTGTAATTGTGCCCTGCCAAGGGTGGATATCCTGCATGTTGAAGGACCCGGGAGTTGAGGGATTCTATGAGCTCCTGGCAAGGCCAAGAGGACCTGCCCAGAGCTCTACTCCCGCCATGAACCCCAGCCTTTCTGCTCTGGTCAGTTTCACTTTGGGGTTCTTCCTTAGGTGCCACCGAGAGGAGGCACAGCTACTACAGCAGGTGCTGCGGAGAGGCTCTGGGCTTCCTTCCCTCTGGCTTTCCTTGCAGGACAATCTGAGCTGCACCCCAGGAAATGCACATTGGTGTCCACTTCCTCAGTCTGTGCCTCTGCCCACCTCAATATCGGTCCACTGAGTGTTCTCCCACAGGTCCATTGGGCTCCTACCCCAGGCTTCTACCCTCTCCTGGACATACCTGCAGTGGACCACGATGGGCCCAGCATGTGAGGGGTTGAGCGCGCGTACTTTCTTCAAGAATTTCAGCATCCCGATGGGGGTGAAAGGGACTCCAAAGTCAGGCCAGCTAGTGAAGTGCAGCTGTGAGACGAGCCTTGGTGCCTTGCAGCCGTCGGGAAGCTGCTGCAGAGAGACGCAAGGGGAAACACGTGGTGGCCCTCACCCCTGTCTGCCTGGAGGATGCTTGCCTGGGCTCAGCAGTGCCAGCCAGGCTGTGGCAGTGGAGGCTCACATGGGAACCAACGTCTATTCGTGTGCAGGATACCAGAGACAGAGCCCTTTGGTCTCCCCTGTTGGCTCAGGCTGGGACACTGTAGGCACTTGCAGAGGGCACAGAGCAGGGCTGTGGGCACCTGGCCATGCCCAGGTCAGGCAGGCCCCAAGTAGCCAGACATCCTAAAGCTGGCCCCAAATCTCAGGGATCAGGTGCCCTGCCCTGCTCTGCTTGGACAGTCCCACTTTAGTCCCTGGCCCTGACTGATTATCAGCAGCACATCCCTTCTCTCTCACAGTGTTTTAATTTGGGAAGAAAAGATGGTGGGGTTTGCCTAGCACTGGAGCCCCCCACTGCCTCTCTCAGCATTCAGGATCTAGAGCCCATGTGTTTGTTCGCCTGCCCCAGACCTAGAAGGTTCTCCACAGTGTATTTGGAAATGTATTTGTGTATATGTGTGTGCACACGTGCCTGTCTGTGTGCATGTGGATGAGTAGGTGTGTGTGTGGATGTGCATGTATGTCTAGGAGAGAGGTAAGCAGGGGATAATAATAATAACAATAATAGTCACCCTTCCCCCACCTTCTGCTGTGGCTTTTAGGAACTTTGGCCTCATATTTTGCAACCTAATTACACCACTCTGTCTCTGATTTCTGATAAAATGACCTTTTGTTTTTACGAGCTTTCAAAATATCTTTTCAATCTCCACCTCACAGCCTTGTTCATAGGCATTTTTGTTGAAATCCTTATAAGTCCGTTTATGAAGAACTAGCAGGAATTAAGTGTGAGAAACACTGAGGAGGTTTCAGACATAATTTTGAAACTATTAAAAAAAGCTGCCTCTCACTTCCAGCTTGTGAAATGATATCGTGCTCCTGAGGGGGACCTGGTTCCATTTCCCCACTGTCCTACTCCCCCTGGGGAAGCCCACAGCAGTTACGGGGAGCAGGAGTACCCAGCATCTGGCAGACTCAGGTTCTGGGCTGACTACCCTGTCCCCGTCCAGCCATATATTCCAGCCCTTTGGCTACTAGCCAGCTCTTCATTTATAAAATATAGAACGGTCTCTGCCCCTGACCATGCACTCTCAAAGAATGATGCTCCCAGGACATCACCAGCGGGAAATGCTTACAGGTTGTATGCAGAATTTCCTGATTGTGTAGTCTACTAGCACCACACAGTCTTCCACGCACACCCGGATGTTTCCGTAGGTCCAGCATCCCTGATCGGGCCAGTACTGATAGCATTTTTCCTGCATGGAACAATTTATAGACACAAATCCATCTGTGGGTGTGCTTCTTGCCCCGCACCCTGCTTGTACCCCTGTCCCGCCATCCACCAAAGGGCTCACATGGACCAGTGGAGTCAACAGCTCCTATAACTGGGACAGCATGCAGCCAAGCATATCTCCTTTACAGATAGGGAAAGTGAGGCCACACAGCTAGCAAATGGTTGCCCCGAGACCATGAGTAGGACTGGGCTTTCTGATTTCTACCCAGAGATGTCTCATTCATTCACTCACTCATTAATCCCACACACTTTACTGAACTGGTGATGCTAAGCTTGCTCCCTGAATGACCGTCAGGCTGCAGTGAGGATATTTCCCATGGGAATCAGTGGCCTGTTTCTTCCTGTTCCATTTATAAGGACCTCTGACTACAGCCCCGCCAGCCCTCTATTCAAGAGTGGTCTGAGTCAAGCTAATGAGCCCTGTCATCCTCTGACAAAGAAGGGGCAAGTGTGGGAATCTGCAGATGGCACTTTGTCCCAGAGAGGCCATTTTTACCTTCCCACCATCTGAGAAGGGTCTTGTCTTTGTCCTTTTATTTTCTGCCACCCTGGCACCTAACTGGTAGTGAACCATCTATCAGTATGGAACACACAAACGAATGGGGACTTTCTCAAGGGGGATAAGATCTGCTCAGTATTCCCTCTGGAAGTCTCTAGGGTTTCAGAAGCCTTCCAGGCATCCAACAGTTAGTCTTGGAAATGACCCCAGAGTGGCACAGCAAACTGCTCAGGTTCCCAGGATCCACAGCCTTGTAAAGCAAAACAGTGCCTAGGATATGCCAGAGACCAGCAGCTTTGTATTATGACATTCATGGGGCCAAATACTCCCTTACATCCTGGTCCCAGCTGGCTTGCTGTTTGTGGGGTGTCTCTGAACAAGCCAGAGGGCACCAAAAAGTCCTGGTTTGGGTGAGTCTGGGCCCACAGAAGCCCAGGGGATGCCTGCAATTCTTGCCCTGACAGGCTCTGGCAAGGATGAGCGCTATGTCTCAGGGCCCAGTGGGTGCCATGCAGCCTTTCCTGCCCACCCCCGTTACCAAATCATAAGATGCTAGCTGTGTTTCACAATGTGTTATCCAGGATGTGGACACCAAGGAGACCAAGACCAAAGTGTAAGCAATTAAGAAAAGGGGAACTCTCTTGAGACACGATTTCATCTGAAATGGTGGAACCTGAGAGGCCCCTCAGGCAGCACTGAGTCATGAGAATGGAAAATCACAGTAGGAGGTGACAGAAATGCCATGTAATGTGGTGACAGCATGCTGGGGCACATGGGGGCACCCTCAGGCCCACACAGCTGCTGCACTGGTCTCAGGAAGCTGGTCTCTGTAGAACATCAGTCACAGGAAGGCGCTGGCCCTGGTGAGCGGCTGGCCGGCCCCCTACAGTTTGGGGCTCCTCCTCCCAGCACTCCAGTGAAGGAAGGGCTATGTGTCCTGCGCCCAAGAGTCCCCCGCTTCCTTCCTGTCACTCTTTCCATGACAAGGGCAGGAGTCATAGAAGAACAAGTAGAGACCCTCCCGAGTCCTGCTTCTCAATAACAAAAGAAAAACCCTATCCTGGACCAACCAGAAGACCAGAATCAGTGGCTGGAGACTTCCCTGTGCTTTTTGGCATGGCACCCATTAGTTAGGTGGCAGCAGAACTGCTTCTGGCCCCCACCCTTTCTGTGGCTTCCCTGGGACCTGGCACTTCCATCTATACACTGCAGTCCCGCCCAGCGCCCTCAGCACCCCTGGGCACTGCTGCAGGCCGGGCCAGCGCCTCCTGTGCCTGAGAGTCCTAGGCAGGGCTGAGTAGGTCAGACATCTCCTGCCAAGTGGAACCTTCACGCTAGAACATGCTCGAAGCATTCTCCCAACTCCATCTCCCCACCTGAAGAAGCCTCTCTGGAGTTCCCAATCCTTTAGTTTGGAGGGTGCTCACTACTGATATCAGATCCTGCTTATTGTTCCAAGCCTCCAAGACCTGTGACTGCCCCTCCTTTTCAGTCCTGCATTGGGACGCCTGTCTTGGCTCCTGGAACAGAGCTGGTCTGGCACAGCAGATGCTAATGTGGAGTTTTTCCATGAGGAATGGATGCAGTTCAACTTGTCTTCTTTGTCGATGTTTCCAATTCAGACAATATACACATATTCCTTCAATATACTTGTTTTCAAGTGCTTATCTCTAGTCTGGATGATAAACATGTGGTCATGTTCATGCATAGTCTGAGGCCCACTGTGGTCTATGCCTAACACATTTAAATTTCAGTTCTGAAATCCCTGGCTCCCCTCACAGTGGGAGAAGCAGGGGGAGACCTGGGCAGCCATGCTGGCATCACTAATACATGGTAGCTTAGGACAGTGAGGTCCTAGAAACATGGAGAATTTATTTCAAGATACAAGTGGTGTGAACTACTAAGTGCATTTTTCTCCTGCACCACTAGAAGGAAGGGAAATAGGCAAAGGAAGTGGTCAGAACCCTGTAGCTAAGCAGCAGCCTGACGGAGGGAAGGGCCTCATGGGCAGGTGCAGGAGGGACTCACCTCTTTTCTCTCTTTCAGGTTTGTCAACATGACAATGGTGGCAGACTTCTGCTCCCAGATCATTCTCCAGAAGTCACTCACGGTCTCCTGCTTAGGGCCTGTTCATAGAGCAGAGTCCCAGAGGCAAAGGAATGAAGAGAAGTCCCAAAAGACCTAGCTCTGCACCTCATCCATCCCCAAAGGGCTTCTTAGTCCTTCCTCAAGGCCCAAGGGGCACCTCAGGTCCTGACATCCTGCAGCTAGCAGAGGCTTGTGCCTTCCCTGCCTGTGCCGCGCAGTGATCCACCCCAGCAGGAGGCCAGCGGAGCAGTTGGGCCAAGATTGTTATATTCATGGGCAAGAAAGAGGTCTTCAGACAAGTGCTGTATGTCAAAGTGGCTTGCTTATGTCTCAAAATAGCAGGCCCCTCCAGAATCGCTGAATCAGAAGGGGTGTGTGTGGGGGTGTGTGAGAGAGAGATGCCATTGGCTGGTGATTCACCCTTCATTTCCCACCCCTTTTCCTTTGTCAAAGTATTAACTTTTCAGCATACTGCTATCCAATAAGATGAGAGCTGAAGTCCCTGGGAAAGGAATCTACCAAAAGTTAGATTATCACTACAAGAAATTCCTTTGCCTTTTGCTACTTCCTGTTCCAATAAACATAAAATGTGCAGAGTTGCAGTGGCCATTTTGAAATCCTGAGGCTAAGAGCTCCACACTAAGAGGATGGTGCTAGAAGAAGTCTCTCTCTGTCTTGAACTGTAATCTCTGCCCTTGTCTGTCTCATCCTGTGTAACTGCAAAATACGCTTTTATCCATTTCAGCCAACATGTGTCATGTTTTCTCACATTTATAGCAGGGCATATTCCTGAGGTCTTCTGTATATGCATGCATATGTGGGTCCTCTCTATTGCTCAGAGACCTGGATTTGTAACAAACTCTGCAGATGACGTTGATAGACAATGAATTTTGGGACTTGCACACAGACTGTTGGCCAAAGAGGAAGAAGTGGGGGAAAGGGAGTGTTAGCTCTGCTGCTGACCAACCACGCACAGCACAAGTTCCCAGGGAAGGCAACTCCAGCCCTGTGGAACAGGACACCCCCTCGAGGACTGAGTGCTGGGGTAAGACAGTGTCTGCATGGCCAAAGCATCTCGGCTATGGTCTGGATCTAAAAAGCTGGTCATCCGGCTGCCCCCACACTTGAGAGCCACGTAGAGCTTGGCCAGCTGAGAAGAAGTCAAGGTTATCTAATAATAAATGCAAACATCAAGATTCCAGAATGGCATCCTCTGTGCCAATCATGCAGGGGTGGACATGGGTGTGTGTGTGTGTGTGTGTGTGTGTGTGTGTGTGTGTGCGTGAGTGTGTGTGCCTATCTACGCACTTCCTTTATGTCATGGGTCTCTAACATGTATTAGAATAAACGTAGCAGTACACACACATATAAAACCTGATACAAAACCCTAGTATTGTTGTCAGATAGATATTCACATTATTTTACTGAAATAAAGTTCAGAAATTAATAAAAAGCTTACCTTGAGCTGCTATGAATTTATTCTTCTCTTTGTAACCCTAGAAAAATAAAACCAGATTTATAATTATTCAGAATTAACTCTAATGACAGGCTCTCTTGTTGTTAGGAAAGGAATATGCACTCACCATAGAATATTTGGAAGAGAGGGAAAAAAATAGAAGGAAAAACCTCACTAGTAATTTCAAAAATAAATGCTATTTTCACATGTCCCCTCTCTAATGTTTTTTCCCCTGTGAATTCCCCTCTCCACACACACACAAGCAGGCACACAAACATTTACAGATTTTTAATTGGGCTAATATGTAGAAGTCCTTTGGAGCCTTGCATTTTAAATGAGAATTTTATAATGTACATTAAATGATCTTCTAAAGATCAATGAAAATGAGTTCTTAATAATCTGTCACATATGGTATCATCACAGTTTATTTAACGAGTCACAATTTACTGAACTGGTTCTAGTTTGTCAGTAACATAGAACCTTAGTTCATGAATTCGGTTCTCTCCTGATTCTGGTCACAAACCAAAGTGGATGAGAGCGGAATCACATTTCCTCATAAAATCAAATTGAACCTAACCACCGAATTTGATTTGGTTCTCATCCAACTTGGTTTGCAACAAGAATCGCAGAAAGAATCAAGTTCGTGAACTGAGGTACCACTGAACAGTGAACATGATAAGTTATCTCTGAGCTATCCTTGACTTCTTGGAAACAGATTCCCCGATGCAGATGCTAGCTGGGAAAGTGTGGGTGGATTCATGCTCTCAGGAATGTGAGTGGCCAAACTGCCCCAAAGGGTGGTGACAATGTACATTCCGGCCCTGGAAAGGAAACTGTCCTTGATCATGACTCAGACTCAACCCCCAAATGCCCAGTGGATGTTTTTGTGTTGGGTCAAGAGAATGGGAAAACGGTCAACTTACATCTATGTAGGAAGCATTAATGTAGTCTGAGCAGGAAGCTCCATCCCCTTGGCTCAAAATCACTCTGGAATGATCATCTAGAAAAGACCAGACAAACCCATGATGTTATGATAAGGACTCACAGGTGCCCTATATTTATTTCATCTAAAGCAGGAACCATTAGAAAGGATGTACTCAGCTCCCCACAGTGGTCATGGGGTAGAAGACACATCTCCCTAAACATTGCAGTGGGGGTTGTTCGTACCCTGAGATGGGGAGGCATGTGTTACACTGGTCCTTGACTAGGCCTCAGCAGTAGACTGGTGACAGTTCCAGGACAGGGTCTGCTGAATGACCACACAGACCTGGAGTAGCAGAGTGCTGGATCCCCTACACACGGTGGCCATTTTTCTGACTCCCACTTTGGGCCCAATACTGAACAGTGTATGTGTACAGAGGTGAGCCTAGGTGCAAGAGCCAGCCCATTCTTCCAGGCTTTCTGGGACAAGTGGGTATGAAGGGTGGGCTGGGGACTCTGAGTCCCAATCCCATCCTTCACTGTCTGCCCCAGAGCCAGAAGTAAGCAGGGCTCACGCAGATACAGACAGGGCATGCTGGTCCCTGCCCAGCAGACGATGGCCTGCTGTATGGGAAGCTCAGCAGAGTGGGAGGCCGACTGGCAGTGCTGTGTGTATGTGTGTGTGTGTGTGTGTGTGTGTGTGTGTGTGTGTATGTGGTGAGGTATGTGTCATGTATTGTGTACATGTATATTATGTTCTCTGTGTTATATTTTGTACAGTGAATGCTAGATGTATATAATATATTTGAGGTACATATGTATGTGTTGTGTATGTGTTACGTATGTGTCTTGTGTATTGTGTTGCATGAGGTTCTGTGTGTGTGCAGTATGGTACGGTGTGTGTGTGATTATACTGTGCATATTATATGTTCTCTATGTGGTACATGTTGTGCTCTGTGTGGTATATATGTAGTATGTATGTGTGTTGTGAGGGTTAAGTGTGTGTACTTGTATGTGTGTTGTGTGTGTGACATGGTATGAGTGGCTCCTGTATAATGCAGCATGTGGCATGTGGCATGTGGTGTGGTGTGTGTGTGCCTGTCAGAGAGGCCATGGTTAGTTCTGCTTTCATGGGCCTTTCATCCATAAAAAGACAAAAAATGTTTTGCCACTGTGTTAGTGATTAGTGAAAGGATAGCTGGATTATATACATATTATTTTTCTGGTTTTAAGGAAATAATAACATTTTCATATCCCTGAAAGTACTGTGGACCACAGTGCCCCTCCCGGTGGGGCAGTGCAGCTGGTTGCCCTCCAGAGGGGGGCCCCAGACAAGGCAATTTAGGAGTGTTTGGAGGTTGGAGCATGGTGGGTGCTTAGGACCTGTTTCCTGGGTTGTTCTGATTAAGTCCACATCCTTGTCCTCCTCTCTCACCCTGTGGCCTCTCCTCTCAGTGGAGGCTGTGTCTGTGGGTGGTGCTCGGGCCACACCTCCACCACACCCTGCTCATCTCACTTTTACCTGGAAAGCCACTAGCCAGGCCACAGGATGGGGGGCTCAGGCCCTCATGTCTGCTCTTCATCGCTGGACTAGATCTCTGTCCCTGGCAGAGGAGGGGACAGCGGAGCTCTTGGGACAGTCATGGCCCAGATGTGGAGGGCAAGGCATCAAATCCCAAGCTACGGCCACACATTTCACCTCAAGACCCTCCTGCTAAGGGGCTGACAACCGGAAGTCGGAAACAGCTCTGGCTGAACACGTCACACTGGTTGAAAATAATTTGGGATGACTTACACTTTAAGGATAGCCATAGAAACACCAAGGGTAAAAAATAGCCTTCTGGTTACATTTTGAATCTTGTAGTTTCTAAGAGCTTCCTGTTTTCTCATTCTAAAAAGTCACACTTCGCTTTCAAAGCACATTTCCTAAAATTATCAGCTGTTGGTATTTTTCCAGAAAATAGGACTTTTGGCCGCGGAGCCCTTTCACAAGAACAAGTTTGACCTCTGGGTCTGTCCTCAGACCTCCCTGTCTGCCCCCAGCCTGGGGAAGGTCGGCAAAGGCACGGAGGCACCCGTGGCTGTGAGTACTGGGGTGGCTGTGGGTACTGTGCTGCCTCTCCTACTTCCCCTGGTGATTTAAAGCCCCACCCTGATAAGAGCTGGGCTCTCTCAGCTTGGCCCTGGAAGCCCTAAGAGCCCTTGTCTGCTGTCCCAAGGCCCAGCTGACAGTCCTGGACCCAGCAGGGGCACCAACGGTTCCTTTGAGCAGCTGCTTAATGGTCAGGCCTTTCCCCCATCCAGGTGCCGCCTGCAGTCCTCACCAGGCACAGTGTCTCCATGCCAGTGTCCCTGAGACCCAATATCCCACCCATGTGAAACACGCCATGCCTAGGCAGTGAGTGTTCCTGGACACCTGCCAGCACCCCTGAGTGCCTGTGGAGTGCCCCATGAGGTTAGGGAGGAGCTGGGGCAGTACCCTCAACTGGGGTGGGGTCAAGTGAGAATTTAGGGAAGCTAGAAATCTGCTACAGTTTCACTGTCAGGGAGGGGGCTGATTTTCTTCCGCAGTGAAAGCTAGAGAATGTGGGCAGCTGGGAGATGTGCCAGCAGGAGGCCCTGCTGTCTGGGGGCAGGATTCTCAGGCGAGGCAGATGTGCCACTTGGGTGGTAGAGGTGATTCTAAACCTGTCCATTGATTCTGTTCCCACTGAGGTCCCACTGGAAATATCCCTACCCCACCTTTACTGGGGAAGAAACCCAGGGCTTTGCACATGCTGAGAAAGTGTTCTACCACTGAAATACTCATATCTCCAGCCCGAGAAATACTCTTAGCAAACAATGACAATATTACCTTTGAGGGACTATGGGCTTTGTGACTGAGAAGTGCAGGTTAGGAACCTGGGAACTGGCTGGTGCTGAGTAGGTCCTCAATACACACAGGTAAATGAACGCATAAATAAGTGGATAAATAAGGTAATTAAGTTAGAAACTGACACTAATCTCTAATGTCCTGATTTTTTTTTTTTGTTTGTTTGTTTTTGGTTTTTCTCCGGTACCGGGAACTGAACTCACGACATTGCACTTGCCAGGCAGGCGCTTTTGCCGCTGAGCTAAATCCCCAGCCCCCTGATTTTTATTTGACACAAATCACTCATAATGAGCCCTGACCTCCTGCTGCCGTGGTCTTCCTTCCCTCTGAGCTGACTGAGTCATACAAGTGCCTCCTCTCTTCTTCAAATCCTAACAGCCTGTCCTGTAGCAGATCCTCTGGACTGGTCTCCCTGTGGGCCCAGAATTTAACCCAGGCCAGCCCTCCCTTACAGTTAGGTGCCTAATCCTCCCATGACTATCCTTACAAATGAAAGATTATTTGATTAACTTCTCTAGTTTTACTTGGATCACTGTGCTTTGTAAAAGCCGTATATAAATTCTCTACATGTAAAATGGGAAAATATTATTTCTAGAAAGTGCTGAAGATCCAAAACCACAGACTGGACAGACCATAGCTTCTTGAACAGACAGAACAAATAGATACAATTCTCATCTTCAAAATACAGCTAGAAGTAACAAGCTAAAGCCCACTGCGGGCTAGCTTTCTGGTCCCAGGAGGCGCTGCCTCAGGGAGGTGGTTCTTTGGACCAGGCAGAGGTCTGGGCTCAGGTTCAGAGCACTTTGAGGTTGCTATTCTGCTAACCCAAAGAGCAAAGTTGTCCATAGGTTGCAGTCGGCCAGGTCAATTTTTACAAAGGTGACTGGGAACTTACAGGGTTGTTCTAGCACTGGGAAGGCTGTGAAAACCACCCCCAAAGCATGGCCCTCCAGCTGCAGCAGGTCACAAGAAGGCCAAGCACACAGCTGTTGGTACCCCAGTTCTGACACCTGCTTGGCACCCACGCAACCTAGCCCATGGCCACCATTTGCTGTTGGGGTTAAAGTTGGGTTGATGCTGAGTTTTCCCACAAAGGTGCCAAACCCGTACAGTTTTCTTATATTGCCACTTTTGTTCTTGATCTAAGACCCCAGAGGATGCTGGGGTCTTGCTGCCTGTGGCCAAGAGCCCTGGGTCCAAGGCAGAGGAGCTACCCAGCAGGTCGAGAGTGCGGCTGAATCTGATAGAAGGGCCCCTGCCTGCTGATGCCGAAGGCTGCGAGGCAGCACCTTCCCCTGGGAAGCCCAGACTTCAACAGCAAGCATAGGTCGAGGGGCTAGAAGGTGAGCGGAAAAGGTGCCCAAGCCCTGTGAGGGAACCAGGTACCCAGGAAATGCTCTGTTGTCCCTAGTGCAACGCTGAGCAGTTCTGTGGACAGAGGGGCTCTGATGGCTGAGCACCAGTCAGACGGTTATGAAGGAGCTGCAATATAATGCTGAGTTTAGTCCAAACGTGATTGATAGTGCAAAAAATAAATAAATAAAATCTTACTGGGAAGGATGTTGGGATATCTGTTTTTTTCTCTGTTTTCTTCTTTATTTGCCAGTTCAAAAGTTCCTTGTGTGTGTCCAGATGGCAACGACTGGAAAAAAAATGTAGAGTTAGCACTAAATACGAGGCATCCAAGCGCTGCACTCCCATCAGCTTCCTCCCTGGGCACAGGAAGTGAAACACATCTCAGAGCAAACCAGCTTGTGCTCATCATCTCAGCTACACTAAGACTGGCTCACACACCTCACCACATCGCTGGCCCCACAGGCTTGCCCCAGAGCAGGCTCTCCCCAAGCAGGAGTGGGCTGACCCTAACAGAGCTCTGACCTAGGAGACAAGACAGACAGGGATGCTGATTTTAGGGAGAGGCTGAGGATGAGAATGAGGAGAAAGAGCCTGGAAGGAGACCTTGGACATGGTATTAACTTTACTCGGAACTCAAAGTGCTCTCTGTGGACCAGTTATATCAAGGTCTTGGAGGTGGTCAGAAATGTGGATTCTCAGGGATCCTCCCAAACACTGAATCAGCACCTCCATCAGTAACTTTCCCAGGGACCTGGTCCTCTTATTGCTCTAGACTCCCCACCATAACAACCCCTGTTGCTCCAGACTCCCTACCTTAACCACCTTGTCCCAGGTGAGGAACTGGAGGTGTGAAACGATGCTTCATGTGCTAGGACATGCAAACTGATAAGTGGCACACTTGGGCTTAAACTCAGCTGTCTGGACTTCTAGTTCCTTTTCTTATCTGGAGCCACCTGCCTTGGGTTCTTAGTTGGCTCCAGCTGTTCTATGTTTGTCACTGTTTGGACTTGCTCTTCATGGTACACAAAGTAAAAGAGCATTTTGAACCTCAAATTATGTCTTTCAAGGGTAAAGCTAACCACTGGCAAGACCCAGGGGCCATGGGATCCAATAAAAAGTGTAAATATTTACTCAGTATTTACAATGTGCCAGGCAAACTGGGAGAAGCTGGGTCATCTGCTCTGACCTTTAAAGCTCACCTATCATCAGATGACACAGGGATCACCCTTGTTTGTAGGGAAGAGGAGTCTGAAACCCAAAGCAAGGGAGTTACAGATCTGTCCAGGGTCAGCAGGCTAGTGAGCAGAGGACCGTGGCTGGGATCTGTGAGTCCAGCCTGATGGGTGCTCCCTTTATCAAGCTTGGGAAAAAATGAGGACTTTTGCGTAACTCCCCTCAAGTCCCTAGCCTGGGGACCAACCTCACAGCGCAACCCCAAAGATCTCAGATCTAAGCCAAGCTGCTCCGGGCTTGCTGGCGCTTTGGGTCAGGGCCCTGTGTAAGTAGAAGCGTCTGCAATGGCAGACCCAGTCCCCCAGCAAGTGCACACAGTGGGGTGCTGTAGGCTGCACTCTTTGCTCTGCACTGGGGCCTGGCAGAGCCACTGCCACGTGAATGTGTGAATGGACCAGCCTGGTGGGTATCTCAGCAAGGCCAACAGGCAGGACTTGAGCTTGTTCTCCAGCCACCAGCATCTATTCCCATGGTCTTCCCAGCTTCCTCCTCAGAGCCATCTCAATACTGCCTCCTCGATTTTACCTAGAGACTGAATTTGTGGCAACATCCTCTATATATCCCCATTTTTTGACCCTAGCACTGGACATAAAAACCAGGCAGCATAGTATAATGGCATATGATGCTGTGCACCTGCCGAAACTCACGGAATGAGCAAGCTTTAACTGCGATAGTTTGCTGGTAGCAATGTGTCAATAGTAGTTCACCAATCATAAGTGTAGCACAGTAATGCAAGTTCTTAATGACAGAGGACACCGATGCTGTGGAGAGATGGGGTATATGTGAAGTCTGCAGTTCGTGTGCAATTTCCCTGAATGTTTAAAACTGCTCTCAAAATATAAAGCTTGTTAAAAAGTAATAAATTAAAAAAACTTCAAGACCCTCCCTGTTCCCTGGAAGGCAAGGTGGCTATGGTGTGGCGGGCAGAAGGGTAGGAGTGGTGAGGAGAGTCCAGGCTGTGATACCTCCCAGCTGTGGAACCCTGACAGTTGTACCAGGTCCAGAATGTGGCATTGCTCCTTAGTTCTCTGGGTCCACAGAGTGTCAGATGGGGTAAGGGAGGCAGAGCACTCTGCATACTGCACACTGGTAGCTGTGACCCAAGCACACACAACTGCCACCTGTACAGACCGGATCCTGCACGTTCTCTCACTGTCAGGAGACCTAGGGGTCTTGCTTGGGTGGCTCAGGGGAAATAAGCACACACCCAGGGAAGGGTCTTTGGTAATCTATTTAGCCCTGAAGTGCCTCTTTTGCATCCAGTTCAAGGAGAGGCCCCACCTGCTCCAATAACTGACAGGGGATGCTTCTGATTTGTTTTTCACACTGGCATCTTTTCTGGTGACTCCTCTCATATATTTCCATGACATTTGTCATTGGGTTGGTCCCAGAAACCCAGCTTGAAATCACTTGCTGAGATGGAGGCAAAGGAGATCCTGTCCAGAGAGGGGATTTTTTCCTTGGCCAATGGCACTCATTTTTGGGGATTTAATCTGGGGCCCGGGAACAGACTTTATTAGAATAGTCATCTGCTACCTCTGAGTGGAGACTGCAGAAATCATCCTGACACTCATTTACATGTTACCTGTCACCTTACTTTATTTACATGCTACCACAATCTTGTGGGGGTAAGGAGTATCCCCACTTCATAGATGAGGAAACAGAAGCAGATGTCAAGGGGCTGGGGATTTAGCTCAGTGGCAAAAGCGCCTGCCTGGCAAGCGCAAGGTCGTGAGTTCGGTTCCCGGTACCGGAGAAAAACCAAAAAAAAAAAAAAAAAGCAGATGTCAAATAAACAGCTCAAGCCTTCTAATGCTGGGACAGATACTAAGCATTCACCCCACTGTGCTGATCCCAATACCAGGCCTCTTTTAGCCTCAGCAAGTTCAGCTGAACTTTGTGTTGATCACACACCAAAGTCCAAACACAATGGGACTGAGCCCTTGAAGATGCACCTGGGTTCCTTTCATGATCCCTGGAAGAAGGGCTCAGACCAGTGGGCGGGGAAATAAAAGGAAGGGGTGTGAGAGCTGAACTCAAGTATGTCCCTCTGAGGACCCAAGAATGGCAGGTCCCAGCAGGCTTGGAAGAGGAATGCTGCAAGAATGTGGTCATAGGACCTGGGCAGCTCTTCCCTGGAGAGAGGGGTAAATAGGCAGCTGGCCCAGGGTGCCCTGGAAGCAGCACCAGCTCCCACCAGCTCGATCCTGAGTCCAGGGTCTTCCCAGCACCACATCTTGGCCTGCTTGTCACAGGACAAGGGAATGTGCAGCAGAGGGGCTGTGCAAAAGCAGGGCCAGAGGGTCAGGTGTGTGAGGCCTCTGCTCTGGGAGCCAAATGTAAAGAGGCACCCCAAAATTTCAGTTATCAGGAGAATTCCCATTCTAATGCTATTTCTAAAAAATCCAACTTGTTGCACAGAATCTGTTATGACCAACATAGCAAACTTTTAAATAGTCTTAGAATCAGTAACTGTAACTCAAACCAAGTCGGAGTCCAAGGCAACACGAGAAACCCATCAGAGTGCTTGTGTCTTCATTTGTAACTGTGCTATTTTGTTCACCAGAGGTAGCTTGCGTTAATTTTGAATCTTTTAAATACTATATTAAAATATGATTTATCCTGACTGCTGAGTTTTTCTGTGAGTTCTTAAATTTTGTGCCAAGGGCAAATGCTTCTCCTGCCTCACCCTATTCCCGGCCGCCCTCCCAGGGTGCGGCCCTCTCTTTTGCGGTGGTGACAGTCAAGTGGTACTGACTCAGAGCCCTCCTCAGCAAGCCCAGTGGCCAGCCAGCCTGCACTCGGAGAAACCAGAGTTGAAGGGGAAATGGAACAAACAGCGGGTGTGGAGCAGGGAAGCTTGTTGCTCCAAATATAGATAGTTATTTTGAAAATGGAGAATTCTCTTATTAAGCTGAGAGATTGCAAAACAATACTGCGTGGAGCTGGCTTTCAATATGACCTAATTTCTAAGAAAGAAAGAAAAGAAAGAAAGGACAAAAGAGAGACAAATTTAGAAACAATAAAAGGAAGGCAAAAAAAAAAAAAAAGGCAGATGAGCCTTGTGCTAAAAAATAAGCAAAATACAGTTTAGGTGTGCCATCCACTGCTGTGCCCGTGTGGGTTGTTTCTGTATGAAAAGTTAGTGATCAGCAGGAGCATTGACATACAGTCTCTGGGGGCTACAGCTACACAACCCTGGGCTGTTTGTGAAGCCCTGTGTCTGAGCCTCACATTTAGTTGTAAGCTAATTAAAACAGGCCCACACCCCCACCCCACCCCCACTTTGTAGGTGGTAGAAGCATCTTGGAGTTGGTTAAATAATGTGCTAGGGCCAGGGTGCAACAGGCAGAGCGCCTGGACACTGCTGCAAACCTGTTGAAAACCCATCTCTTTCAGGCTCAATCTGCAGCACACAGTCATGTGCCCGAAGATGAGGAAGCCTACAGCAAAATTCAAATCATGTACTGTTATAAACACTGAGTCTCAAAGTCCAAGGTGGCGCTTCCCTATGTGCATGTGTTTGTATACATACATATATCAGATTCAAAACTCAGAGCATTAAATAAAAAAAAAAAATAGCACTAGGGGAAGTTTGTCATCAGTGTACGTCTGTATATCTTGTTGAGAGAATCAGCTTGCTACTGCAGGGACAGTATCAGCTGGTTCAATCCGTGGTCTGAGCAAGCTGCTGCCCATGCTGGGTTTATGGAGGCAATGCACCACCCCACACACCAGAAGCAGGATGCATACAGCGGGACTGTCGCTTACACTCACACACAGCACAGACATCAAAGGGCTGAGCTTGTGTCTCCTGAAGGGTGTCCCCATGACTGTTTGACTCAGGCCGGGATATGGCTCAGGACATTTCCTACTCCAATCAGAAGCTCAAATTCTTAGAAGCCATGAAAGGACAGTTGGGGGCTCCATGGCTTTCATCCTGTGCTGGCTCAGGATCTCCGACATTGTGGAGGTTATGGTGCTTTTGTCACAATTGACTTCAGAGTGTGCCGCTCTGAGTGTCTGAGCAGGTTGTTGCCCTCATGAGCCTCACGCCAACCATCTCACCTTAGAAGGAGCCACGAGTGCCAGTGAGAGGCACTGCACCAGGGCCCAGAATCCTGTCCAAAGCAGGCATGGTGTTACAGTTGATGCAAGTGTCTGAGGCCTTGGAAGACTTGACTCTGGACTGTCATTGTGTACCTTGCAGTGCTTAGCAGGAACAAGACCCAGGGCAGGACAGGACAGGAACACAGGACCCAGGGACACTTACATTGAACTCTTCTCTGAACTGCTTGCAGTCATCGGCCGAGCGCACACGGATCTCCTCCTCCAGGTGCTCCACAGGGATGGGGAAGTACTTCTTCGGCCCTGATGGGGATCTGCTCAGCAGCATCACTCTCTGCTGTTCTGTGGGGTCAGAGAAATGGGGTTGGGGAGGCATTTAGCCCACCCCAGGTGGGTGACTCAGGAGTCAGACGAACGTACAATATTCCTGAAGAAAGGCTTGGATAGCGGGGAACAGTCCTCTCAGTCACATAGCCCAGAGTGGCCAGGGCCCTGAGAACCTGAATCAAACATCCATCTCCTGCCATACAGCCTGTGCTCTGCAAGTGAAGACCCTTGGCCCTCACAGGCACGGCATCCCTCACCCTACTCGCTCAGCCACCCACCTACCTGTCCTAACACACATCTGCTCCTTCCACAGAGGACACCTCAGCTCAGGTTTCCAGGTTCAAAGCTAGGGGAGGATAATTATAATTGTTCTGGGATGCAAGCTCAGAGCAGACTGGAAATCTACTAGGATAAATGACTCTCTTAGTCCCCTCTTCTTTATAACAAATAGCTCTGGTTCCCCAAACCTTGTAAACTCCAAGTAAGAGAAACCGTCCTTTGGGTTGGGGCAGTAGGGCACTCTCAAGAAGGGTGAGAGGCAAGGAGCTGCACAGACAAATTCCTTCCAAAGTTCAGTTTTCTTCTCAGATGCAAGAAAAGCCAGGGGGCTGGGCTTCCCTGTCTGAGGAACAAGGTGATACCGACAAGGTCAGAAGGATAACTGGGTTGACACGCTTGCAAAAGGGCCCGCCCCACCCTCAGAGCCAGCTGAGGCTCCTTCCTCCAAGAGATGGAAAGGTGGACAGGAGAGCAGTTGGGCTTCTCTCCCTCTCCCTGGCTGCCCTTTCTTTCCTCCTTTTAATATCTTGTGTTGGTTTGAAAATTTCATTTACAGTCTGACAGCATGTGTTTCCCCAAACCACAGCACAGTTAGGTAGGAAGCTGACAACAGGAAGTTGTAGTCACTGGTATGAACCAGTACTTTTTTTTAAGCCTCTGTCATAGTCACTGTTCTCAGTCATCTCTGTGTGTTGAAAGAAAGCAACAAGCTTTCACACAAAGCATTTACAAGTTAGAAACTGCTCTTTGGATCTAAAAGTTGGAAATGTCACTGACTGATCTTCCGTAAGCGGGCAGTTTTAGCAGAGCAATCTCTATCTCTTCAGCTTGATTGTAAGACAGTACAACGTCAGATGGACACTTCAGATTATGAACCAGTCTTATCATAGACTGATTTTTAAAGGCCTTATTGAAAAACATTACGTGTCAAAACCCTGTGAAAAGGACAGGATATGAACAAGCGCTCAAAAAAGAAAAAAAAAAAAAAAAGCCACAAACTGAAACATCTTAGACATCCATTTCACACAGGAGGAAAAAGCAATCGCTAAAACAAACTTTTGAGGAGGAAAAAGCAATCGCTAAAACAAACTTTTGAGGAGGAAAAAGCAATCTCTAAAACAAACTTTTGAAACACAGAAACTCTGTGGTAAATGGTAAACTCTTAGTAAATGGCAGTAAAATACCAGGTAGGGTGAGGTGAAAAGTTGCAAAACCGGAGGAACTTAAAACATGCTTTAAATGGTATGGAGAGAAAACAAGCTAATGGCTGTTAAGAAAGACCCAGCCTGAGGAGGAAGTGCCTGTACCTTGCTCTTCCAAGATCCCGTTGGGCATCTTCTTGTCGTTGCTGCTGACCACGGCTTTCCTCTGCTTCCTGAACCTTAGAGGCACAAGACTAGTTAGGTCTCTGCACACCCAGACTTCCGGGAAGCCCCAAGCCCTGGGTGTGGTGATACCCACCAGGTGAGCCTGGTGAAGCTCTTTCTGCTGCTCATAGCTGAGTTGTGCTAGGGCCTGGCTGGCTGACCGTGCCTTAGCCTCCTGGCCCCAACCCCGAAGCCTCCAGAAGGCTCATTTCCTCATCTGAGCTGGTTGGGGCAAAGCAGCGCCCAGGGACACTCCTACCTGAAGAAGTAGGCGGCGAGGAGGAGCAAGAGGAGGAGCAGCAGCATAGGCAACAGCAGCCAGGTGAGCAGCGACTGGGAGGTGTCAGTGTCCGGAGGGCCTACAGGCGGGGGTGGACTGTGAGGACCGGGGCAGGGGCAAAACCCTTCCTCCTGCGCCAGAGCCTCACTTCGTAGTTTGTGAAGTACTCCTACCATCTTGGCCCGCGGTGTCAATAAAGGCACCCCAGGGGAAAAAAAGAGTGATTTTTGTTGCTGTGGACACTGAGGAAGAATCCAGAACTGGGGATGGAGATGGACTTTAATAGGGAAGAACCTTCCTGGCAGTGCAAGGCCCTGTACTTGCTGGCTTAGCTGGGGCGGGAGCCCCAGCATAGGAAAACAGATACATCCTCACCTTTTATCCACCTTCTGGGTCAAGCTTCTTCAGCCAGAGAGAGACACATCCTGGACCTAGTGCTGCAGCCTTGTGGCTGCCCAGGACCTTCTCTGGCTCCATGTGCCCAACTTCTGAAACCACTGGCAATTTCATTGCCACCTACGACCCTGTCTCCTCTCCCCAGCCTTCCCTGCTGCACCCTCCTTATCCCAAAGTTTCTGCCCCAAGGGCCACCATGGCCCCTCCTCCAGGAATTCTGCTTGCTCCTTTCCCTAGCTCCAGGGGATGCTCAGGGGCCCGGGGAGGCACCACAGCCCTGTCATATCCCCAGCACGTCTCACTCCCATATATATTTTGAAGGCTGTGGTACTTGGTCAGGTGTTCAGATCCGTACCAGTTGGGGTGTCTGGGAGAGTCGCTTGGTCCCTCACTTCTGACCTAAACCTGCCACTGCCCACCACAGTTTCCCAGCAGGAGCGGCCTGGCCCGTGGCCCCTGACACCACAGGCCACATCAGGTAGAACCTTGGAGCAAACCCTAGCCCAACCTGATGGGGTGGGCCGGGTACCCATGACTTGACTCTGTCCCTTCTCAGCCCAGTGGAGTCATGCGGTCAGAAAGTGTAGGAGGTCTCCCCTCCCTGCTAGGCACCCACTCTCTCTCCTTTCCTGGGGTTCTGTGGTAGTGAAACTCCCTACTTCTACATAGCCCAGAAGTCGAGCTCTGACTCAGCTTCTGTGCAGGTGGTAGCTAAACTGGCCAGTCTGTGGGGTCCACCTCTCTGGAGAGAGGGGAGCACTAGAGCCTATGCCCTTCTATGTGGGTGGCGGCTGCTTAGCTCAGCCCACTGGGGGAAGGTGGGCCAGGCTGTCTGATTCCCCCGAGGTTCCCAAAGAAGAAATCTACAGAATTACATGAGATTTCTCATTTTAATTATTAGTAATTAATTCAATTTGAATGCAATTTTGAAAAACAGTGTGAGCAAGAGAAGAAAACCCTGAAAGTGCTGGGCTGCTTTTTCCCTGGGTACTAGCTGTACTACCCCTCCCCTCCGTCAGCGCGGGTATCGAGGCATCTGAGAGCCAACTCTTGAGTCACATTCTGGTTCCATTTCAGGCTGATATGGCTCACGCTTGGAAGAGAGAGGGTTGGGCTGGGGGTGGCTCCAGGGTGGTGAGTGGGAAGTTTGGAGCAACCTCCTCCCCAGAGGGCTGACAGGCTGCTGAGTAAACCCATGCACACCTATGTTCACACATTCATGCATATGAACACCTGCAAGTTGTGCATGCATGTGCCTGCTTGCTTACATGGAACCTGCTCCTCAAAATGGAAAGTCATTGGCTGGGCTGTGAGGTGGGGCCTTCAACCACTGGTTCCACATACCTGTCCCTCGACACCCCATGAGCCTCCTGCTGTGGGGAAGCCCTGTGGAAGGGAGGCATGGCCAGCCCAGAAGGAGGAGCAGGGGGGGCAATTGTGGACTGCTCCACCTCTGGAGCCTCCCGGGGAGAGGAAGAGTAGGGTAAAGGACAGGAGAGGAGGAAGGGACAGTAGACGGGGCACAGAGTGAGAAGCTGTGCTCTGGGGCTGAGTAGAGACAGACCCTGGAGGACCCAGCTGTGGGTGGGAGCTTGGGACCAGCTTCCCAGGAAGACGACCCTAGTGTCACTGTGTCTCCTCCCTCCACTTGGTCAGGTACAAGGAAAATAGGATAGAGTATAGAGGCCTCTTGAAAAATGTTCCAACCAGCACAAAAATAAAGAGCAAATGTGCAGCCTCTCCCTGAGTCTTGAGTCTTTCCTTGAGTGAAACTGAGTTAAAATCTTGGAGTATGTCTTTCCCCATATTTTCTTCTATAAAGTTACATTCATAAATATGCAGCTTTGGAAAATAAATGGACATCCTACTCTCATTTCATCTCAGGCTACGAGGATTGTAAAAAGTACCACTATCCTATGAACGATTAAGGCAGAAAAACAAGATACTAATTATAATTGTGAAGAGCTACCAATTTTAAGACAGATCCCAAGATAGCAATGCTACATATGAAAAAACAGATGAGACACACTCTCTGGTAGTCCACAGCTTGTCTTTCTCATCCTGTCTTGGAAAGATTCCACATCAGCATAAATGAGCTTCTAAATCCTGTGTGCTGGCTGCCTAGATTACCACGTTTTGGACAGACTAGGACTGCATGGACAGTTAGGCTGTTTCCACCTTTTTTTCTATTATCTACAATTCTACAACTGGGTCTATATCATTTTTGTGTATCTCACTAGTGCTTCTGTGGGAGAGCTCCTCAAAGGATCTTCTGTGTCCATTGCACACATATTAAACTTTTAATAGAAACTGTCAAGTCGCCCTCCAGAAAGTATGTAACCTCTACACTCATCCTTATGTACAATGGAGCCATTTTCTCTGGGATTTTACCTTTTCATTTTCTTAAGCTGATAGCTATAAGCATAATGCCACTTTAATTTGCATTTCTCTCCTTTCTAGAGGGTTTATCATCTTGTCATAATTAGTGAAGCATAATGAATCAGATACTTTACTTTGCCTGGTCATGTTCTTTACTTATTTTCTTACTGTGTTCTTTTGCATATTAATTTTTAGAAATTCTTCCTATGATGCAAGTAATCACATTTTCATTCATAACTAGTACATACAGAATGTACCTTTAATTCTCTGTATAAAAATGTATCACAATGAATACTGAGTTCATTTGGTCAATGAACAAATAAAATGAGTTCCTGTTACTTTGGCACATTGTGATGATGTGTTAACATCTCAAATGACACATCACACTTCTTTCAGGGGTTCGGTGAAGGCTTAAGGAGCATTTCACACAGCTGGGCTCCCCACCTGCTCAAAGTTCTAGGCCCAGGAGCCCATCTGCACCTTAAAACCAGAAGCTGTGTCACTTTTGGGTGTGCAACCAGCTGCTATCGCTAAGTGCGCTGAGACCCAGAAAAGGCTGTAACGAGGAGTTTCACATTTGCTCCTGTTTTGGGTGTTGAGGTCACATGACAGAGCTCTCTTCCTGAAAGTAGCACCTCCCTGACTGAGGCAGTATTCTAAGCCAATAAATTTTGTTTTCAGAGAAACTAAAAAGCTCCGTCATCCTGCTGGAGACCACAGTGCCAGCTTTCAGAAGAGTTCAAAGTGCTCTGGCAGATCCTGCCGCACCTCTGGGAAACGGCTCCCGGAGGTACACAGGTACAACCTGGCAATCTTCCAGGTGTCCCTAAATGGCCAACCGATCAGCATTGGCAAGGGAAGTCGGGAACCGGGGTTGAATTACTTCGCTGAGTGTTCCAGCAGGTATCAGTCATCAGCCATAGGGATTCGGCATCTGCAGTGTCCCAGGTCTCAGGACATGGCTGTTGACCTGTACCTGGAGAACAGCTCGCAAATGGGGCAGCGTGACGCATAGGGCTAATGTGTGCTGGCAGCTCCTGGGCTTTCCTTTCAGTGACTTTGGGTTTCTCTGGTGTTCCAGTGTGCAGAAGGGGACAGGAGGGCACTTGAGGCTGCTCTCCCAGTTGAGGCCTGCAGCATCAGCCCAGCATAACTCCTTCCCTCCCCTTCAGGCCGATGGGGTGCACTTGAAAGAAATATTATAAAGTCCTTGAGTGGGGTGGGCCTTGAGCCCTAGCTAAATGATACCAATTTTAAATTGCTTTTCCTAACAAATTTTTTCTAGAAGGACACTGATCATTTTGTTTTCTTTAAGCCCTGCAAAGACCCATAATTTTATGGGTCCACTTGACTGGGCCATGGTTGTCTGGACATTCAATCTAATATTATTCTGGTCTGTGTGTCTCTGAGTGTGTCTCTGTGTTTTACTTGGGTGAAAAATTCTGAGCTTGTAGACTGAGTAAAACAAATGTCTCATCCAGAGTGGGTGGGCCTCACCCAATCAGGTGAAGGCCTGGCTAGTAGAAAGTTCTCCTGCTGGACATTCTTCCTACTGTGACAGCTGCTCTTCCTGGTCTCACAGCAGTCTGCTGATTTTTGGAATTAACCTGGGGCATTGCTTTAAAGATTTTGGCCTTACCAGCCTCCATAACTGCACATGCTATTTCCTTATAACAGATATGTATTTATACCTTCTTATAATATATATTTTATAAGCAGAAACATTTCAATTGCTGATAATACATAGACGGTTATACATTTATATCTCTATATATCCGGTTTTCTTTGGGGAACCCTAACGAGTGATAAGCTGACGGGAGAGTCACGTGGTTTGGTGTCCCCCAGTGTCGGGGAGTGGAGTGGGAAGGGGACAGAGCAGGTGCTTGGGGCAGCACCGCACAGGCACTGGGCCTGATGCTGAGGGAGGGATCCGTCCCTGCTGCTTACAGGTTGCCCCCGATGCTGCCACTGGGGGGCGCTGCAGCCACAGAGAGAGTGGCTGTCATAGACAGCTACAAGTCGTAGACTTCCCCCAGGGAATCCTTGTGAACTCCTTGGAACCCTGAACTCACTCACTGGGCGTGGGTTTCCCTGTGTTAGGCACTGTCCAGCAAAATGCTTACGAGGGCCCCAGGCAGATGAGCACCGCCTTGGGGCACAGTCTCTGTGGGCCACACTAGAGGCCAGGGATGAGGAGTGGGGCCTCAGCATTCCGGGGTGTGTTCAAGTGCACGCGCGCCTTATTACCTCCACCTCACAAACGGGACACAAGGCACAGAGCAGCTCAGCGCTCCAGGTCACTCAGCCTGCAGATAGTGGCCAGGGAGCCGTAACCCCAGGCACTGTGATTTTTTTTCCTTCTTCCTTTTCCTTTCCTCCCTTTAACTCTGCATAGTACTACACATTTTACTGAGGTAAAATTTGCATACTATGAAATACACCCACTTTAAGCACCCAAGCCGGTGAGATTTAGTAAATTCACAGTGGGGTACAGCTGTCACCACAGTCCACATTAAGAACATTCCCACATTCCCTTGAGGTTCCTCTGCCTTGTGTGGTCATTCCCATCCGGGGCACTTCGCAGCATGGACTCACATGCCGCATGCTCCTCGGTGACCAACTTGTTCACAGAGCCAGGTCCTGAGGTTCTTCTGTGCCAGTGCGTGTGTATCGATGTGCTCTTTTTTTGGCTAGGCCAGTGCTCTGCCACTGAGTCACATGCCTAGCACTTTCTAAAATTTTGTGTTGAGACAGGGTCTCTCTAAGTTATCCAGGCTGGCCTCAAACTTGTAATTCTCTTGCCTCAGCCTCCCAGAGTGCTGGGATTACAGGTATGTGCACCACACCCAGCTCAGAGGACACTTATTCTCCTTCCTTTTGACTCTTAAATCATACAAAAGGAAGAGCAGAGTAATTATATCCCTAGCGCGTGCCACTGCCCCGACCGTTCTCACCAGGACAGCACAAACTCTGCTCATTTGTAGCTTTATAGCTTTGTCCACATCCTGCCCCCTCTCCCTCTTCTTCAAGTCAGCCTTAGAAATTATAATACATCCCTGAAAGCTCCCACGGGCATCTCTAAAAGATACTCTTTTTATAAAAAAGAAACCTCACCACATTACCAATATAGAATATGGACGGCAGACGTTGCAGCAATATAATTAGAAGCACTAACCATTCATAGCCGCGTCACGTTTCCCCTATCTGTTCCTCA
Organism: Chinchilla lanigera; assembly: GCF_000276665.1. Taxonomy (NCBI): domain Eukaryota; kingdom Metazoa; phylum Chordata; class Mammalia; order Rodentia; family Chinchillidae; genus Chinchilla; species Chinchilla lanigera. Next base: position 5,796,480 of record NW_004955477.1, on the reverse strand, counting down.
GATGGTTTGAATTGGGTTCTGCACAGTGCTTTTGGGGGATTTTAAAATCTTGTGCTCCCCGCTTCCCTCTCAGGCGGGGGCCCACTGACAGCAAGAGTGTGGACTCAGTCTTGAGCACTCTAAGCTTAGCGCCAGGAAATCCTGAATGCTCAGCTTCCCAGCCTGCCTGTTTACTGACTACACTGAGAAAATCAGCCGCACCTTTCTTGTCTCATTTTACCCACCTTGATCATTCACATCCGGTCCTAGGACACGGCAGTGGGGAAGGTGGCGTCGTCCTTACCTGTGGTCGTGGTGGTCCAGTTGCTCTCTGCGGGGGTGGTCTCGTTGTCCTTGCTGGCCCTGGCAAGTGGCCAGCTAAAACTGGCCAGCAGCAGAGGACAGAAGGGCTCCATGGCAAACCTGCAGGGAGGTGGGGACAGACTCAGAGAAGTCACCCACTGCAGGCCCTGGAGACCCCTGTCCTGTGTGGTGACCAGGATGGGGAGAAGAGCCCAGAACTGCACTCTCTGCTTTCTCAGATCACCTTCCTTCATCTTCACTGCACTGGGGGCTGTAGTCACTGTCACCACTCCGGTGCAAAGGAGGCAGCTCAGAGGTCCAGCGTTGCTGGTGGGTGGTAGGGGCACAGCGGGTACTTGAGCCCAGGCCCTCCCCTCCCCACTCACTGGGATTGCATCCGGATGGCTCACCTGGCATCCTGGAGCCTTTACCATGTGACCCCCACCCTTCCTGCTGGCCTCATCTCCTTTGGACCAATGGCACTTTTCCCACCTAGCAAGGTCTGTACTTTTCACTTTTTCTTGGCCCCTCTCTCACTCTACTGAGCAACTCACTCTTTATGGCCCTGCCTAGAGGCACCCTGGGTCTGGACAGCAGGCTCATGGAGCAGCTTTGGGGCCCCTCCCTGTTTGGCCATGCCAAGCTCCTCTTGCACAGAGCCGCTGTGTGTCTCGGGAAGGGAGGTAAATATTTACTGGGTGTTGGGTGGGTGCAGTGGGGCAGACACAAGTACAGAATGGTTCAACGCAGAAAAAGGCTCTTGCTGGAGACCTTCAGGTGGTCCCTCACAGCCCCCTGGTGCTCCACTTCACTCAAACACATTAGATTATTGTTAGAGGCCACAGTGACTGCTTGGTGATATAGAATCTCTGGCCGGAGGACTCACCGATGAGGGGCTGGGCCATGCTACCTGCCCACTGAGACTGCAGTTGAGGTGTGGGGTCCCATCCACTGAACCTCATCCATAGTCAGCCTTGGTTCTGTCTCCCTTGACAGCACTATCCTGCATGGAGCCTCCCAGGGGGATGCAAATGGACCAGGCTTCAGGACCAAGGGCAACAAACACTTGCTCCCCAGGCTGTTCTCAGGGGTCACAGTAATGTTTGCAGCTGCGGCAAGTGGTGTGAGCATGGAAGAGCCTGCTTCTCAGTAACCGGTACTGTTAAGATGAAAACATTAGGAGCACCTTGTAACAGTTAGCCCAGAGCCACTCCATAGTGGTAGTCACCCCTTTCACAGCTTTCCTCTTTTTTATTTCCAAAACACTCATTTAAGATTTATTTACTTCTTTCTGGTGCTAGGGATCAAACCTGAGCTCTCAGGCATGCTAGACAAGTGGTCTGCCACTGAGCTGCTGCCTTTGCACTTTTCCTTCTTTTTGAGACAAGGTCTTGCTAAGTTGCCTGTGCTGGTTTTGAACTGGTGATTCTCCTTCCTCAGCCTCCCAAGTAGCTAGGATTATAGGAGTGTGCTTTACATCTGGCTCCACACTGTAGGTTTATTAACTAAGTCATATATATGCAAATAGCCTTTCTACCCTGAGTGAGCATCTACTGTGTGTGAGCCCCTTTACGTAGGTATCATCCACACGATACTTCTTCAAGGACTGAGAAACGGGCACCTGGAGGGAGAGGAACTGGCCTAAAGTCGGGATAGAGATTTGAATGAGTGGTAGTTTGAACCCAGGAATGCTAGAGAAAAAGCCTTCCACGTCTTCTGTGCTGCCTTGGCCCTCCCTTGACAGGCAGCTCCGCATGCATCACCACAAGCTGCCTTTATTTTAAGCAAGTCTGTTACTGCAGATTGCCATGATATTTTTAATACATTGGAGGAAATGACAGAGTGATCGAGAAGTATTAATTGACTTAGTACAACTTTAGAGATGCAGAATTCCTGATTGAGACATTTTCTCTCATATCACACATTGATTTGATAACTCTCCTCTCCAAATGCTCTGGGATCCTAGAGGAAGCCAACACCCTTGAGAAAGACAAAGATCGTTTCACTCATCTAATAGATAGGGACGTCTGTAAGAGTTTAGCAGAGCTGCATTTCCCAGTATGGCCAGCAGAGGGCAATAAGCTAGCAGACTTCAAAACCTGCCGCGCCATCTGGAGTCTCGTTTCTTGTCCCACTTATATTCCAAGGCCAGTGATAACTCGCCCGATCATCCCCGACCCTCTCCTTTCAAAGGACTTGCACAAGCTATCTGGAAATCAAAAACACGAATCTGCACAGAAATAATTTTTGAAATTGCCGTTCAATTCATGCTGGATTTTAAGGATTTCTATTTACACAGTATTTGCTGCATGCCTGCCAAATGCTGTGTCTGGTGCATAAAACTTATATGATCTCCAGAAGTGAGATGATCAAAATAGTTTATGCCTAGCAAATCTGACTTTATTTTTACTCCCCTCAAAAGTCACCCAGCTGTCAATGTGATCAGAAATCCATCTTTTTATTCCACTTAGTAGAGTTTTTCAATATTCTTCACTGGGCAGTGAGCAGGGTCAGACTGGAGATACAAAGCTGATTACTGTCTCATCTCTGCCCTACAGCGGCCCACTGGGTGGAAGGACAGCACCCCAGCGGCTTCACTGCAAACTCTGGAGAAGGAGCCACAAGGAATGAAATTGTAGGGGCGATGGTTCATCAAACCTCCACAGAAATGAAGTGCAGAGCAAACACTGTCCAGAACAGAAGGCAGAGGGAGTGATCCATCAGCAGGGCAGGGCCTTGAAGGAAGCCGTTCTACGACTTCCTGTTCAGGCAGCTCCTTGTGTGGTCTGCTGGGACCTCTGTCCTATGGGAGAAGCTGAGATGATGAGGACGCACAGCACAGGGCAGAATGGGGGGGGCGGTTTCCAGTGCCGTGTAAGCAGGTGGCTTAGGCGTGAGAGGCTCATTTCCATCAACAGCTTGCGGGGCTGGGGATTTAGCTCAGCGGCAAAGCGCCTGCCTGGCAAGCGCAAGGTCGTGAGTTTGGTTCCCGGTACCGGAGAAAAGCCAAAAAAAAAAAAAAAAAAAAAAAAAAAATCCATCAACAGCTTGCATTATTAGGTTCACTTGAAGCCCAACTCCTGATGCAGGAAATGCAATTGCTTCAGGAGGATAGGTTTCTATAGAGTGGAGTGTGAAGACGTTGGCTATACGTTATGAGCTGCCCTGAAAGTCTAGAGAGGGAGCCCTGGACATGGTCCTCAGCTTCTGACATGGTGTGGCTGTTTGCTGCCTCTAGAGAGGTCCAGGATCTGAGCAGCAGTGCAGACTCTCAGGCCCAGCCCAGGCTTACTCCATTTTAGGGAGATTCCTGGGTGATGTGTGCAATTCCTGGGGACATTTGACACTAAGACGTAAGCCCCAGGACCTGGGGAAGGAAAAGAGGAAAGAGTGAGAGGGATTTCACAGGCAGGGCCCATGGGAACGTAGTCAGTTCACCCTGGGCTATGAGTGAAGCAGCAGAAGCACTGGGACATCCATCTTGGGAAGTGGAGTGGGAAGGTCCACCATTCATCAGCAGAGACAGGGAGAACGACTCCAGTCTGGGGACAAAGATGATTTTTAGCTTGTGGCATAAAGCAATAATACACGCTACTTTTACCTAGCTCCTATGAAGAAGTGTGATAGGCTATCTGAGGTTCTAAGATAAGTGGCCTCATCAACCATCACAGAAATTCTATGACCAATGTCCTGTCACCCATGGGGTGGAGCTGACAGGGGACGGTGGGACATCCTAGGGGACAATGCTACCATGACTTGCACTGAGGGTCTGGGGCTTGGCCCAGACGGGGTGCTGCAGAAGTGGTGGGAACATCAGGGGTTACTGGGCAAGAGTGGTGACAGCCGAGACTGTGAGTGAAGCAGGCCACTCTGTGTAGGGCAAGAGGATGGAGGGCAGGGTGGGAGCTTGGAAGGCAGCACGCAGGGACAGGGAGGGCAGGAAGCAGCAGGAGCAGATGTGTAAAAGCAGGAGAGGGATTTTCCTGCCCCTCCCGCAGGCTTCCCCTCACTCTGGCTCAAATCATATCCTCTCCCTGGGTGACCCCCTTTTACTTCTTCCCACAGCCTTTGAAACCCAGTGAGTCTGGGACCAGCTTTGTACCTGGAGTTGGGAAAGGTGACTCAGGCTTGGACCTCTCTGGGCAGGCATTGTCTCACATGCCCCCAACCCAGCCCAACTCACAGAGGGTCAGGGGTGGTAGAGAGCGATGGTGCTCAGATGCCAGGGCCCCACCCATGTGTTAGAGAAAGGAGAGACGTGGGGAACAGCGTCTGCGCTCCTGCCAAGGGTGTCACTAAAGACCAGGCACTGCGCACAATGCTGGGACCTGGAATCAGGACCTGCTCTTGCTCCAGCTCTGGCGTTGGGGCCCCAGGGGCTCCCACACAGGGCAGCCCATGACATTCAAGTCAGTCATCACACGGCAACCAGCCAGATTCAGGGTCTGAAGGAAAAGAGCCAGGATGAACAACAGCCAGTCTCATTTCTGCTTCCACAGAATTTGCAACCAAGAGGCAGACGCCCCACAGGTAAATAATCACAGGTGAGCTCACAGGACAAAAAGCACAAGGAAAGCGAAGGCCTCCTGGAGCGGGGCTGTGTGTGCAGCCCCAGTTCCCCTCCTTGCCTTGCTTTCCTGATCCTGCATGAAGATGCTGGAACTGAGAGGTGAGGAGGCTTTTAGGTCACTCTGCCCTGCCGGTGGGTGTGGAGTCCTGGGGACAGCACGGGGCCACCTGTCCACTGGGCTACGGAGGAGCTTCCTTCAGCTGAGACAGCGGCCCCCTGACACCTGTGCACAGAGCCTGGGCCATGTGTGCTGTGTACCTGCCCCCATCTTTCCTGGGAATATAGGTTATGTGCCTTTAAGAGGCAGTTGAGATAGAAAGGGTGGCGAGGCATTCACATGTGGAGACATTCCTAGCCTGGGACAGCAGTAGATTCAAGTCCACCTCCACTGTGGCTCCTTTTGTCATGAAAGGAGCTGACCAGGAGGCAGATGCAGGATGGCCCACATTCCTTAACTGGAGGTGAAGACAGCTCCTGGCTTTTCTGGAGCTTAAAGAAGGTGACTAACCTCTTTCTGGAAAGTTCTGTGATGTGCTGACACATGCTGGCAAAGCTCAGTGGTCTCTAACCCCAAATGTTTGTGCTGTGAATTTCCTGGGAAAGGTGAGACCACCCTGAGTCACTGCCCCGCTTGTTTTGAGCTGGGGAGGTGACAGGTGCATGGTGTGCACTCAGCTTCTCCGTTTCCCCTAAAATACAGGCTCCCCAAGCAGGGCTGCTGCCAGGGGCAGCATCTCCAGGCAGACTAGGCTCTCTCTCTTCTTCTTGCCTATCTGAGCTCCTTCAGGTAGCAGAAAGGGACGAGCGTCACCCCTTTCAGGTGATCTCAGCCTGCTCTGGGGGCTGCCAAGGCCTCTTGATGCACCAAGAAATAACATGAATGCGGACGTGGGCAGTGCCACGAGACCTTCCACAGCACACGCTGCCCCTTTGTCAGTCCCCATATGATGAGCACACTCAGTCCCACGTGTCTCCATCAGGGAGGACAGTGAGGGGTGAGGGTTGAGCCCCACTCTTTTTACCTACTACACACCCCAAGAGCAAGAAGTCCTTAGCTTTGACAAGGATGATGACAAACAGAGGATAAATGTTCCCAGACAGCAGACAAGTGCTTCCTGTCACCTACAGCCCAGGGTTTCCCTCTGATGTGCATCCCCCAAGGTGCTGGTCACCTGGGGCTGATTTCTGGGGTGCTGGGTGCCTTTCCATCCACAGGCAGCAGCCTGACACAGGCAGCCAAGAGCAGATGGGAAAGACAGTGCCAATTTCCTGAAATAATTGTTAATGATACAAGCCAGGCTTTTTGGATCTCTGGCTGGTTACCAGGCTCCCAGCTTTCATCTCAGCAGCTCCTAAAGCACTCTCTACAAAGGAGGCACTAGGCTGAGCCTGATCCACAGGTGAGACACTGCAGCTGGGGATGAGACTCTGCATCTAATGCCCTTATACCTGTTTCCTATGAGATTATGACAACCTGTAAAGGAAGATTGTTATTTCTCAATGCACAGAGGAAAAATAAAGCAACATGTTTTCATGGTAAGGGACAAATAGAATTCAGACATTTCCCCAGTTACAGGTGTGAATATATTTATGTGAATGAAAGATTAATAATAAAAAACACCTCTTAACAGTGACAGTGTAGATTCAGCATGTTTCAGATGTAGGCACAGTGACCCTACCTCATTGGAGAAGAATTTGCTTGTTAAAAAGAAGACACAAAAGTGGGCTTTTTATCTTACTGGGTGAAGGGTGGAACTTAATTGCTTTTGAACCAAGGCAACTGCGTATGTCTAAATGGAAAATCACAGGGACGTCAAGGAGGAGACTGCAGAGAAAAGTCCATGCACTAAGGAAGAAAATGAATAAGAAAGAAAGAAAGAAAAAAAAATACCAGGTAGTGTGACAGGAGAATGAGAGGGCTGGTGGCATCTCAGGAGACCTGGCCAAATGCCACTGGGCAGGAATCTGCACTTTCCCACAATGTCCTCCAGAGCTCAGATGGGGAACCAAGTGTGCCTGCACCAGCATGAGCAGAGCTACCAGATGGGTAGTGTCCCTTTACCTCCTTCACTGAAGATGGACAAGGTAGAAATTGGGTAGTGCCTGGCTGGGAGAAAGGACAGATGAATGGAAGGAGCAAATGAAGACAGGAGTGAGGGAAGACCTGCCTGTGCTGGCCGGCAAAGGCACCAGAGAGGGAGGTGCCACCTCTGCCCTTCACTGATGGGCAGATGGTGACAGGGTGGTCCGAGATGAGGAGGTCCTTGCCCACTGCATTTGGGTCCCTGTGCAGAGATGCACTGGTGTCTCAGTTACTTTTCTCTCTCTCTTGTTGCTGAGACAAAATACCTGATGCCCAAAACTAAGGAAGGGAAGGTTTATTTAGTTTACAGTTTGTGGAAGTTACAGTTCATACTTGGCTGGCTCCAAGGCAGAGCGGCACATGGCAGAGGGCAATAGCTCATGGCGGCTGAAGACAGCAAAAGTAACAACAGCAAAAAGGGAGGAGCGGCAGGCAGCCTCTTTTTCTCCCTTACATTGTATGTAAATTACCTGCGGGGGTGGGCGGCACTCCCATCCATAATTCAAACCCTGGACCATGAATCAATCAGAAATTCTAGGAGCCTGCCCCATGACTGCATGAGACTCTGTGGGGACACGCAGACACAAGCCATAGCAAATGGGAGGAGGAAGTGCCATGCTCTTTCTGCAGCCCGAAGACCATTCGGGGCCAGGCGGGCTCAGATCAAATAGCTGCCCACTGTGCACACAATCCCTGTGGGCCAGGGCTAAGTCCTCTTGGGGTTCCCTTGAGTTAGTTGGAGGAATTCTAAAGGTCAGGGAAATGGATGCTGAGCACATCCCGGGAGGCTGTACCTTCAGAAGTACTTGGTGTTGTGGCCAGTGGGAGATGTTCAGAGACACAAATCTTTGCCTCGTCCCCAACACAGAGCCAGGTGTGTTCAGAGATAGCTGAGGTCCCAGGAAACACGGGACACCCTGGGAAAGGGGCTGATCAGGAGGACACCAGTGAGCAGGTTGGGGCTTTGCATCTGGGGAGTTATTGGAAGAGGAGGAGCTGCCTACAAAGCTACAGAGGCTGGAGGGGACACTCAGGAGGGGACAGAGGTCAAACCTGCACTCTCTACTGGACTCTTGACCATGCAGATACCAACGTGAGCTTACTGCTCTGTCTAGTGGGGCAGAAAAAGCTATTGCTCTCCTATACTCCCCTGCCTATGTGCTGACTTTCCCTCTGCACAGATGGCAGCTCCTAGAGCGAAAAAAGCAGCAGCGCTAAAGGCTGGGACAGAGAAGCCCACATGCTGTGTCCTTGCTTGGAAGTTATGACCCCAAGCTTCTTCCCTGACAAGGACAGAGTAACAGAAAGCAGCAATTTGGTGTCAAAGGATTGAGGGAGTCCAATCTGCTATGCCTAAGCACCATCATGTTTTGCAATTCATTTCATGGCTCTCTTACAAGCACACAGTTAAAGACCTATGTGAACATTTGTGATTTATACACTGACCTTGATTTCACTATAGAACTAAAAACGAAGTCTGGCATGGTGGTGCATGCCTGTATTCCCAGCACTCTGGATTGCAAGTTCGAGCTCAACCTGGGTAACTTACTGTCTTAGTGAGACCATGTCTCAAAAAAGGGGTTGGGGAGTTCTGGGAGTATAGCTCCATGTGAAGGCTGTAGGTTCAATCCTTAGTTCCACAAAGCAAAAAAAAACACACAATAAAATTTTCAAGTCTCAGTGTATCCCAGCCCTTGGCACATGGGTCCACTCTGGGCTTCTACTGGGCAGGGCCAAAGGCTCAGAGGTTCAAAAGCGATGGGCCTCCCGAGGACAGAGCAATGCTTGATCCGGGTCAGTGGGAAGGACCTGTAAATATGCTGGCTTGTCAGAACATTGGTTAGGAATAATTTCAATTTCCTATGTGGCATTTACTAATTTGCATAATTCTAATTATGCAACGTGCCGTCTTAAAGATGAATAAAACGTGAAGAGCTTGTTCTGTGAGAATTAAGTCTTTCTCCTTTTCATACAGAAAACAGGATCACAGAGAGCTGAAGACACAAGTAGTTCTCTGAAAAGCAATTTTTCAAGGACCTTAAAGCCATACTTGAATTCATTTAACGAGCAACCAACAAAACCTCTGACCAATTACCAGTTCAGAAAATATGAGGTTTACAGTGTTTCTTTTCCAGAACTGGGACAGAAGGAAGGCATGTATAGACTTTACTGGATAAATTTTCCTTATAGAAGAAAATCATTATTCTTGTCTTGAAGCCAGGAAGTCCCTAAAAACCAACAAATGGTAACTCTACACAGGAGGGGAGGGGTAAGACCAATGAATTGGGGATGAGAGAAAAAGGTTTTGTTGCCTAATCTCAATATTATGAACAATATATAACTTCTAGCAGTTTTTCATGAGCTTCAAAAATTAACAATGACTAGTCTTTCCTGCCATTGTAGTAACTATTAGCTGTTATTTCAAATAAGATATAATGTCACTGAATCCCTTATTCATTAAAAATTATCATGTAAGCAGGAGTGAGATAATTCTATCGAGAATAGTCTTTGGTTCTTCCCTAAATCAAATTATTACTGCAGATAGACTATTTATGATTAGGGGCAAAATGTCCTGAAGACAGCAAGTTTAACCTCCACAAAGATAGGTAAATGACAATGAATAGACACACCGAGAACATCCCCTCAATGCCCTCTCCGTCTTTGTCACTCGCTCAATCATGGCTCTAATGGAGGGCACTGTCAATTTGTATAAAGTAAATGTGAACGGTGACCTTTACTCGCTGGGAAAGGCACTTGAGTTGGTTCTCATTCTCATCATTATTGTATCTTCATATTAATGATCATGTTCAGGTGTCACAGCCTGTCAAAGTTAGCACAATGTGAAGGGTGACTTTGGAGCAGTGGTAGTTTCTTTCCAATTCAGCGTCACCTCTGGGACCTTGTCCCTGCTGCTCTCCCAGGTAGGCATCCTACTCACTCCCATGCCCTCAACATTTCACTGGCCTTTTGGGACTCTTTCTGCCACCAACCCCAGGATTTCCTGCTGTTACCACGTCAGCCCTCGGCACTGCATGGCTCATCTTGGCTGTCAGTGACAGCTGCCTGTCCATCTGCTGCTCCCTGGAGCTCCCTGCTCCTCCTCTCTGAACTTGAACGTGAACTCCTATGATTCAGAGCCATCTCAGTCTTGCATTTCCTGCAGGGCTTGCTGGAGGGGGAAGGCAGAGTTGTAGCAGCAAGCAGTAAAATCATAGGGTATTGCCAGAAGATGGGAGTGTGTGTCTCTGGCCGGGGACCACAGCTTGGGGTGGGGGTAGGACAAGCTTCTGGAACTGCTGTGCTTCCTTCTCTGGACCTGCACTTCACAAGAGCCCCCCAAATGCCCAGTGGAACTGTGGGCTCCCACTCACAGGTGCGGAAAGGTGTGGAAGGCATATGCTCTATTTTTCTGAAAGCCTAGAGGTAGTCCTTGCCCCGTACTGTGTCTTTACTGGCATCAACCCAGGTCCTGCCCATGAAAGAGGCCTGTACATCAGGGAGCAGGACACTGGCTGTACCTGGGGACCTGGGTATTGCTGCCGCAGGACAGCCTGTGCTCAGGGGTGGTATTTGGAGAGCTCCCCAGGGCTTCACAATATGGGACAGCTACTTTTGGTGAGTCAGGTGAAGATAACTTCTACTTTTGTGGCTTTCATTTGACTTTTCTGGACTATAAATCAATTTATGATGTCCTTCAAATAGGGCCCATAAAAATCCAGCGCTACCGTCATTACTTCCGGGGGAGGTGCTGCAGCAGGAAAACAAATTGATGTTCCCCAGTTTGGAGACTTAGAAGAGCCTTGCTGCAGTGGTGGGTAATTTGTCCCAGCTCCTGTGCTCACTGGCTGGGCACACAGCTCCCCAAATGAATGGCTCAATAACTGGATGCAGAGTCTAGGATCATTCCTCAAAGAGGAGGATTTGAGGACTGATTTTACTCAAAATCAAAGCCTTGTGAAAGGCATATAAAACGGTCATTGAAGTTGAAGAAAGAGGCATGAACATTTACTAAAGCAGCTACATGTGAAGCAGGTGGTGGATGGGGAAAGAAACTTGGAACTCTGAAAGCATTTTTTGTGGGCTTTCCCACTTCTTTGATTCACAGGAAACCCCCTGGGTCCTGCTGCTGGTTCAGGTGAGACTCTGGGGTGCAGTCCAACAGCAGGAAATCTCAGTGTGACTCTGACTAACGAGTGGGGCAGGACTTCGACCACTTAATGCCCTCCTTGGCTCTGGAGGGCATTGCACATTTTGGTGGGCTGAAGACAGGAGTTTGACCATCTTCTGAGTCTCTGATTGTGCTAATCTGGGCGAAGACTGTATCTCTTGGGTACCCACTCCCAGGGAGTGGGGAGGTTGGCAAGGGCAACAGGGTGAGCAAGTGATTTAGAGGTTGCTCATTGCTGCTGAATGAGGTTCAAGACATTCAACAGAAAAGAGCCCTGCTTTGTCCTTGAGAGCTAGTTATATCCGACATGACTACTGTCCTTCAGAGTTGGTTAAATCCAATCTGACTCAATTCAGTGGGCATCTTCCAAGCACACAGGATTGGCTCAGTGCTAAGGAAGTTCCCAGGGTTTCTGATGACCCCTCTTTGCTTCAAGAAAGCCACATTCTCTTCAGAGGCCAGCACAGTGCAAGAGGATTGTATGCCCTCTACATCTTGAAAGGCAGGATCCCATTCCCTTTAATAGCTGCATGGACATACATAAATATTCTCCTTGAGTTTACAGTTCTACCCAGAAAAAAAAGGCAATGTATATGCTGGAATGTTTTTAGTATAAATTGAGAAAGGGATTGTGTTTCAGATTTATTTAGTGCTCTAAATTCTGAAACCCCAATATCTACAGCCACAGGAAAACCAGGCAGTTGTGCCTGTTCGTTTTCTGTTGAAACGTCCTTATGTAGCTGCAGTTGTTAACTGTGATACATCAAGTTGACTACAGTAAGAAATGTCTAGCAGAAATTTCTAGAGATCGGGTTGTTCTTAAGAAGAGTGGGTGTTGCCCTCATTTCTGGGAGAGCCAATGTGGCCTCCACTCCACTCCATCCCTGGCAGCGTCTCCCCACCAATCTCTTCCCTCACACAGTCCAGGTGGGTGGACACCTGGTCACAGGATCTGGGTTTGAAGTGGCCCTCTGAATGCGGAGGGTCCAACTGTTCCACCCCCAGGACCCTCACTCAGCACTCCAATTAACCAGTCTGAAAATGGAATTCAGATGGAGAAGCCTGATTATTTTTTTTCTGACTCAAAGCAACAGGTTTAGTAATTCCAAGTGAAATACCTCCTTTTCAGGCCATCACTATACATAGTTGTGGGAGGATTTTAATTTGGTTCAGTCTCCCTTAATATACTGCAGATACATAGATTTTAATCTTCTTTTATTAAAAATAAATCCACCTTCCTTGCCTGGGTCTCTTGTGTAAATATCTAATTAGGGCAAATGCTTGGCCTAGCCCAACAGGGGTGTGTCGATGTCCCTCAAGAAGAAACTGGCTTCAAAGAATTGCCCCCCTGTTCTGAGGAATGCTAATTGGGCCAAATAGGGTACATGAATTATTTATAAATGCTTCTCTCATTATCTAGAAGAAAACTGACCCCAAATTGCAACTAAGAAAGAATTCTGCCTACCTTGTAATTCAGAGAAGCTGTTTTCTTTTAGGCCTTCTCTGGACCCCCCAACCATGTGGCCATGGAGAATTTTACTGGTGCCTGAAGGGACACCAAGTGCCAGAGCCCTACCTAGTCCCTACTTAGTTGACTAAGGCAATGCATCTCATGTTTCCTGATAATCTGTGAGTGGGAAGGTGACTTCCCTTCAACCTAGCCTGAATGCTCCCTGGATAAAAATGCAAATTGGTACTCCAGGACCCATTGGGTGGCATGGATACTATGTGTTGAGCAGTTTCACTGCCCCTCATCTGCTCCTGGGCCATGTGGAAAGGGGAATGACGATCCTCTTCTACAGTCAAGATAGCCACAATCCAGAGAGGAAAAACCCTTCAGCTCATGTCTCACATCTAGTAAACAGCAGAGACAGAGTCACATCCAGTCTTATCTCAGTAAACCTTTCATCTATTCCACCACTCAACTGTTCAAGGCACCTACTATGCCCAAAGATGAACCAAACAACAGAGCCCTGCCCTCAGAAACCTTTCTTTACATGAGCAGTCAGTTCAGGCTGCTATAAGAAATGGTCTCTGTTGTTTGTAAACAACAAAAATTTCTCACAGTTCTGGGGGCTACTAAGTCCAAGATCAAGGTAGCAATAGACTCAGTGTTGGAAGGATTGCTTCCCAGTTTATAGATGATGCTGTCCCTTACTACTGACTTCTGTGAAAGTCCTTTATACCTCTGGCCCCTAGCGGTGCTCAAACATAAGATTCTCAGGCTGAGGTTGTGGCTCAGTGGTAGAACGCTTGCCTAGCTTATGCAAGGCCAGGATTTGATTGTAACACACACACGCACACATACACACATTCTCCACCTGTTTAAGGGTTATCCCAACAGGATTCCAAACAGAAATCCTACCTGCCACTTATTTTGACTGTACAAACTGCACAGATTGAGATCTGCAGGGCAGCTCAGATTCTTCTACTCAGAATTTCGGGGGAGGATATTCTCTTTGCTGCTCTGCTCTCAGCCCACTACTTGTTTTCCATGTGGGAAGGTTATACACTTTAAATTATGTACTTCCAGGGTTACATGTTTCTTTATTGATGCTCTGTTGGTAAACTATAATCAACACCATATAATTATGGAAAATTATAACAGCATCACAGCAGCAAACCAAACAGCTACCCTTTGGGAATATTAATAGATAGATACTCTTCTCTTTAATAGAAAATTCATATCAACTTCATAAAATGTTTTGCTCTCACACTGGGAAACGTTACGGCATTCATGAATTTTTAAAGAAATGCTGATTGTATGACCAGGAGGCGGTAATAGAGATTTGTTTATTTATTCAACAAATACTGGGTGTCCACTAGACATGGAATACAGAAGAAGCCTGGTTTAATTGAAAAGATCAGACAAACATGCCACCCTCAAAGGATTTCTACTCTAACTGGGAGGCCATGCTTCCGTGAAAAAGACTTCAGTGGGCTCAAGGGGGCATGGAGAGTGGCTGGAGGCAAATTACTAGAAAGTTTCCTCTGTTCCATGCATTGACATAGATGCCCTGGCTGCTGGAGAAGCCACAGGGACCACACCCCACCTTTGCTCTCCCAACATTCCCATAAACAGGAAATACCTCTTCCACACCTTGTAAGAGGTAGGTGCACCTTAATGGCTTTGGATCTGAGGAGAGACCCAGATGGTCACTTGCATGGCTGTCAGAGGAAAGCTGACATCGGGCTTCCTTCCAGAGGTTGGGGACCCTCACTGTTACTGCCTTGGGGAAGAGCTTTACCTAGGATGTTTTGGCAAAGCAAGAGTAGAAGATACCAATGGACATTACACTGCTTTGAACTCACGGAGATCCTGGGTCTGATCTCACACATGGATGGAGCAGCTTGGTCTGCTGGTCAGAAAGCTGTTGGACTCCTGTGTGACCACCATGTCAGAGCTGCTTCTGAGCACTTTATTGTCCTGAAATCACCCGATGACTCACTAGGAGGCTCCCAAGAGAGCCAGCTCACTTAAAGGAACAACATAGGAAACAAGTGAACGGGACTCACACTGGGTTCTCTACCTGTCACTCAATAGTTTGCCTGGCTCTGAGATTTTCCTCCTTTGTGATCTGGGTCACAGCGCCACCTTTAGGATGGGCGGGGACGTGACAGTGGCAGCATATGCGGTGCAGTCTGGCTACCACCCCTGTCCTGGCACGATGGAGGTACCCAGAGTAAGGAGGCACTTCCTAGGGCTGGGGTCCAGGTTGCTCACCATGCAATGGGGCAGACACACATTTAGTTAACAAACATGGTGAATGTTAAAGAGGAAGCAGAGTGACAGGGCAACCAAACAGGAATTTCAAATGACTGCAATACTACTATTTCACATTTGCTGGGATCAATTTAGCACATGAATTTGGAAATATCAAAGATGCAGGAGGAGTGGTGGCAGCGTAGGCAGGAGGGCGCGCACGGGGCAGGGGGTCCCGGCGCCTGCGTCGCTTTTGAAACCTGAGTTTGGTGTCATAAGCCACCAGCAGATGGCGCCATCAGGGAAGAGACAGAAGCATCCCCAGGCTGCTACAGAGACCCTAATTCAGCGTCTCCTTCATCGGAACCCTCTCACTAACCAGCACCTTCCAGGGTCACTCCAGAAACGTGGTTCTGGCCCCTGCACTCGTCCGAATAACCACTGAGCCAATGCCCCTGACAAACATCATTCTCAAGCCCCTTTCTGCTCTCTGTGCACGTACTCCGTTGAAGCAATTAATTAGGAACGAACATTATAGGATGCACCTGGATTCTCCTGAATGGACAACCCCACACCCACTCCCCTCCACCCCGCGATTCCATTCCCTAATCCATGGTTCTGATCTCTGTCCCTCAGTCAAGCAACCTAACAACTGAGTGGGAGTCCTTTGCCAGAAATGAGGGAAATTATCCATCAAGTAGTATGCGATGTTCAGGAAACTGGCTTTCTTCCCACAGCATTGATTCTTCCCTACACATTAAAATTAATTATTCTGGAGACTATAACTCAAAGCATGTACACATCAAGGAGGCCCTAATGGCAGAAGTGGCAAGGCACAAAGCAGGGGGGCTCTCGGGACACCCGCCTTTTGGCTGCCTTCATGTAAGAGGTCAGCTACCAGCTATTTAATAAACCCACTGATGACAACTGCTGCATTTGACATTTTGTCTGGGCTGCAAAGTTAGAAAGAATGAGTAAGGAAGGAGAGAGAGAAAGAGGCACAGAGCGCACGGAGGAAGGGAGAGGGCCTTGGTTCAGGGCAGCAAGGCTTTTCCCTGATGTAAGGATTGTGCCTATGCTCCAGTCAGGAAAATGTCCATTTCCCCAAACGAAATCTTCTCTGTGCTCGCAGGCAGAGCTGGGCACACAGCAAAAGCCTGGCTTCCAAATTCCTTGGCTCTGCCATTCTCCAACACTGAGACCTCAGGTAAGGCGTGTCATTTAGGAAATGGGGACTCATCTGTAGGGCAAAAACAGTGGAAGCCTTGCATGAGGAAGGCCAGATGTGAAGAAATACTGCAAAACTGCTAGGGAGTGTAGGCTGGAGGTATGAAAGGACTTGCAAAATGAATAAGTGAGTGAGTGAATGAATGAATGAGTGAATGCATGACTCTACCCGTCACTGTGGCACGCTCTATAAACGCAGTGACCCCTCTTGTCTGTTTACCCTGGTCTGCCTCAGTTCATGGCTGTTGCTTAGTGAAGCTGTAAACCATATCCTCTCCCTCTCTCTTGAAAGTGTCAGGGCTCAGGAGGTCAATCACATGTCCACCTGACCAGAGGCTACTGGAGGAGAGGAAGCTATCGCACAAAAATGGGAGAGAAATTTTGCTGTCTTTGTATGAAACCCAACAGAACAGTGCTAAATAAATCCCCCCATTTCCATAATGACATTTAGACAACTAAAATATCGAGGAATCCCAAATTTAGAGCTCGAAATTATTGAATTTTTTTTTCCACAGTCATTCTGATCACAGCTGCTGTCCCTGCAGAGTGAATATGGGAAAGACCCTGTGTCACAAGGCAAGATGGCCTGAGTTCCAGCGCATTAACTGAATGACCTTGGGCCAGCTGTCCCCATCTTTGTGTTTGTAAAATGAGGAGAGCAGTAACCTGGTATGCTGACGGGGAAAGTCCTTTGGGTAAGAAGAAAGACTCAAGCAGCGTCTGGCCCACAGAGGCCTCCTGAAATCAACTTGCTCTTAACTCAGGGAAAGATTCCTGGTTTCTCAGGAAGAAACCCAACATCGAGTTTCCCCTGCTGTTGATATTTACCTTCCTGAAGTGTAAATAAATGTTTTAAAATATGTTCAGCTCAAAGGCAAATAAGACGGCACCAGAACCCATTTTATTTTTCTTTCTATATGCTGGTGCTCTGCATAGAAAACCTAAAGAGGACCTCAGTTTTCCTTCCCAAATATACAACTCCCAGACCTAGCAGGGGACTGGACAGGGAGGCCCCACCTGGACGCAGGACCACCTGGACACTAGGAGGAAGGGTGCTTCTGATGGCCTGTGATGACAGGACCATGTCATGGGCGAGCGACACTGTGGTTGATCTCAGAGCCTCAGTTCCTAAGCATTTCCAGCCTGGGAAGTCTCCCTCTTGTAGCTCTGCAGGGAACAAAGTGTCCCCATGCCAGCCAGATCAGAGTGCTGCCCTTTGTCTTCTCTGTCGCCCCTGCATAGTAGTAGAAGACTTTCACCACGCCTGCTGTATCACTGAGGATACTGAGTAGCCTACCCAAGGCCGCTCAGCAGCTAACAAGACAGAGCCTGAATTTGAAGTCAGGAGTCTGAAAACACCTAGAGCTCAGAAAATCACATTTCTTCAGAACCGGGCATTCCCCTGAAACACTGCTTGATTTTAGCAGTAGGAATATGTTGGGGGCATAGGACTTTTCTACACAGACAGACATTTCATTTCAGGACAAATGGACACACAGTTTGTAAATTCTCCAAATTCACTGAAAATATTTACTTTGATTTCTCCTTCAACGCCCCCAAACTTATCCCTCGATTATTTTGGTACCAACCGATGTTAGCATTTTGTGGGTTTGGGATTGTAAATATCTGCACTCAGAGCTTCCTTTATCCTGGTCTACCTGGAAAAGGCCTTCATATCCTTAAAATAGGTGCTTAATAAATATTTGTTCAGTGAGTGAATGAAATCACCAAAAGGTTTACAAAAAAAGACCAAACCTGAGCTTCGTTTTTTCCCTAACAAATGTCTCTATAAACATGCCGCTGCATCTCCTCAAATATTTATGAACAACGAGTCACAGAATACTCCATTCTTTGAGATAGAATTCCTTGGTCTCTTAAGAAAAGGAAGAAAGACAAGAAACCTCAAAGGAAGTAAATGTCACGGTCTGCTAGAAAGTCAGGTAACAGGAAAAGAGGAAGCAGGCTGTGAGCATTGGTTTGTTTGTTCAATTGTGTTTGGCAATGTTCAGGTCAGATTGGGGTGGACCCTGGGAGAGTGGGGAGGCTGGGCGGAGCTGTGTCAGACTCAAGTCTCCGTGGCACAAACTCCATTCATTTGCAATTCCTTGCAGATGAGGAGAGAGAGCACGGGGGCAGAGTCCTGATCTCGTTCTTGTGGAAATCAGTTTTTCCTGGAACTTGACACAACTTGGGGGCTTGGGAAGGTCTCATCTGAGAGTCACAGCACAGGCTTTCTTCCTTCCTTCACAACTACCTTCCCCCAGAGTTAGCCAGTCAGTCTCTCTGCTGCATCCCAGGCCTGGTGAAGAAGGCCACAAAAATAAAGGACATGAGCCTCGCACTCTGATGCCCTCCAGCTTTACAGGGTTAAGTTTTTGATAAAGATGAAACTGTGCGAAGAGGGCTTAAATATTGCCAGATCTGTTATATTCAGTTAGAAATGAAAACAATTTAGCAAGCTGGAAACACTGTGAACCTCTGCCTCTTGAATTCCACTTAGTCCAGACAGGAGGAAACAGCTTTAAATTAAACAGTGATTTTCACGCCGAAGTTAGTCACATACCTATGTGACACCAGAAGTTGATTATGTATAGAATTATGTGCTCAGATTTAATCATGCTTCTGAAAAGCCACTTCCTATTCTGTCTGTGAAATCCCCCAGGGACCCTGGCAGTGCAGACTCCGATCAAGGTTGCAGCTCCAGAGTGGAGGTGGATACACCAGGTTGCTCTTAGAATCCTCCTGGGTGAAGTGATACCTCTGAGAATGTCATGGAAGAGGATGGAGAGCCAACTTGCAAGGATCGTGCACGGACCAGAGTCTTGCGATTCATGTCCACCTGTAACTTCAGGATGTGGCCTTATTTGGATATAGGGAATCTTTGTGTGTGTGTGTGTGTGTGTGTGTGTGTGTGTGTGTGTGTGTGTGTGTGTGTGTGAGAGAGAGAGAGAGAGAGAGAGAGAGAGAGAGAGAGAGAGAGACTGAGACTGAGGATCTACATCTCCAGCCCTTTTTATCTGTATTTTTTTATTTTGAGACAAGGACTTGCTAAGCAGCCCAGGTGGGACTTGAGCATTTGATCCACCTGCCTCAGCCTCTCTCAGGGCTGGGATTACAGATGTGAGCCACTGTGCCCAGCTTATAGAAACCCTTGAACTGTCATAAGCTAAGGTGAGGTCAGGATGAATAGGGTGGGTTCTAAGTGCAATAATCTGTGTCTGCATAAAAAGGGGAAGGGGCACACAGTCTTGCCAAAGAGAGGCAGGCAGAGGCAGAGTCTGCAGTGACACTGCCACCGGCCCAGGAAAACCAAGGATTGTCAGGAGCCATCAGGAGAGGAGGATGGACCCTCCTCGAGAGCCTTCCATGGAAGCCCTGCCCTGCAGGAGACCTACAGCCTCTAGAACTGTGAGAGGATAGATTTCCGCTGGTTCAAGCCACCATGTCTGTGGTAATTTCTTACAGCTACAAGAAACTAGCACACATGCTGAACTATAACAACTGCAAAGAGGACCCTTAAATGCCTTTTGCTTCTTGCTGGTTCATCTTGCTTTTTGTTGGCCATGGTTCCTTCCACATCCACTTAGACCTTCCTCATCTCTCATGTCCATGTTTCACTGAGACCTGCCGTGTCCTTCTCTCAATCCACCTTCACAGACTCTTTTCCTTTCTTCCTTCTCTTCAGCCTTGACGTTCAAGGCCCCTTTGCCTCCCCAGCAGAGGGGGCTTGGTTAGCTGAGACACAATGAGAAACAGTGCCCATACCACTCCAGGGGCACACTGAGAGCCCACAGTGGCTGCCCAGTTGCTCTCCCTTGGCTGCCTGCCCAGCATCTTCCACTTGCCCCATACCCTATCACTCCCTGGTGGCCCTTGTGCATGTCAGCTGTTGCCTTCTCAGACATACCCAAGGGGGCCAGGAACAAGCTGCACACTCTGGTGTTCTCCTATCACCTCCACAAGCTTTGCCTCATCGTTCACTCATTGTCTTTAAAAAGTCAAATACATTTTTGTTGAAATGAAACTATTGTCAGTGTATAAAGGAAGACCAGCATCACTAGCTTGGCTAGAGATGACCTCAGCAACCATCCCTGCAAAGATGGGCTCTGAGATTCTGTGGAAGCACTGACCCTATGATGGCTCTTAGACTAAAGTCCACTTTCTCTCTACTAAAAAGGAAGATAAGCAAGTATCAGGTGGGGATTATGGGGATGCTTGAATTAAACCAAGTCTTTCTCCATGAGTGTGAAGAGCATGGGAAGAGAAGGAGGGAGGAAGAATGTGTTTTCTTCATGGACCAATGCCTTTCATGTTATGTTCAAGGTCCATCCAAACCGCCCTAGGGCAAAAGTCCTGTGCACTGAAAGACTTGATCCAGAAAGTAAAAAGAGGACCTACAGAATGGGTGAACGTATTTTCAAATCAATATTCTAATAAGGATTTAGGATTCAGAATATGTAAAGTTCTCTTAAATCCAACCAAAAAAGACAAATAACCACCCTGGGTTCAATTCCCTGTCCTACATTAAAAAAAGACAAATGACTTAAATTGACATTTTCCCAAAGAAGACCATGAATAGCCATCAAGCACATGGAAAAATATACACCATCACTAATCACTGGGGAGGTGTGAAACAAAATCAAAAGGACATAAGCTTTACACCTACTAGTATCACCATCATTTGGGGACGAGGGGAAGGAAAACAAGTTTTGGCAGGATGTGGAAGAATTGGAACCCTTGTATAATGCTGGTGACTACTGAAATGGTGCAGCCACTGTGGAAAAATTTGATGGTTCCTGACAATTTAAACATAATGCATAAACTTTACTCCTAGGTATATACCCCAAAGAACTGAAAACAGGAGTTAAAACAAAAGCTTGCACGTGATTATTCATGGAAACACTACTCACAATAGCAGAGAGCAGAAACAACCTAAATGTCATCTGCTAATAAATGGATAAACAGACTGACACATCGATGCAATGAGATATTTTGCAACCTGAAAGGAATGAAGTATTGATACCTGCTGCTTCACACATGAACTACAAAAACACATTGAATAAAAAAGAAGCCAGACAAAAGGTCCTATAGTGTATAATTTCACTTATATAAAATATCCAGAATATGTACATCTACAGAGACAAAAAAAAAACCAGATTGGTAGTTGCCAAAGATTGGGACATCAGGGGATTGTTTGATGGATACATGATTTCCCCTTGGAAAGATGCAGCTATGTCAGAACTAGGTAAATGTAATGGTTGCACAATATTATGAATGTACCGAATGCCTCTGAGTTTTTTACTTCAGAATGGTTAATTTTAGGCTATGTTAACTGTACCTTAATAAAGGCAAACCATCCAAGGACCAACACTGCAATGGTTTGAATATGATTCATCCTTGGAACTCATGAAAGAGATGACACCCAAGGTCATAAGTTAATGGTATTATGAAGGAGAAAACTTTTAACAGTGCTTTTTAGAGATGAAGCCTTTGGAAAGTGATTAGATTACATTAGATCACTGTGGAAGCCTCCATGACTGAATCCTGGTGGCTTTATCAGGAGAGCAGAAGAGACACACAGACAGGGACACATAGTCTGGGGGTGCCCTCTCCGCAGCTTTTCCACACAGCTTGGCTCTTGTACCTCCAGAGGCCTGGAAAAAATAAACCTCTTTTCTTTATAAAATAGCTTGCCTCCAATATTTTGCAATAGTAATGAAAAGCTAATACAAACATGTACTATGTGTGCTCTAGGATGAAAGACACACTCTTCAGCCTGGTATCCAAGATTCTCAGGGATAATGATATTTACAAGAATGATAATGAACAACATCTATTGAGTGTTACGCACAATGTTATTTCCTAAGTGCCTGGTATTGCTGGTTCATTTAACCCCCATGGCATTAAGAGATTGGAACTATTATTCTCCTATCTTATAGATAAGGAAATTGAGGCACAGAGATGGTGAGTCCCTTGCTGGAGTCATATAACTAAGCACATGACACAGTTTCCCTTCTGTGCACCAGGAAGGTGCCGTGGGTGGGAGGGGGTGGGGTGTTGGGAATGGTGATAAGGACGGCAATATCCCACAGAGCACAGGATTCCTGCAGCGGTTCCAATCTAGACTTTTTCCTCTTCTCTATTAATTGTTTCTCTTGATTAAATATGAATCCTACGCTCTGCGTAGGACTGTGTTAAATTACATAGTGAGCATGTATTGCAAATTACACTCATTATTAGAAGTTACATGGCGACATTTATACTAATTAAGTTGGGCTTGTTTCTTCAGCTCTAATTTTAAAACACTGGCAGGACTCCAGAGCCCTCTGTCCGAGTGTGAACTGCCACAACTGGGTGGAGCAAAATGTACTTTTCATTTTTTAAGTCTTCCAGATTATTTTACCCTTAAACACTAGTTACTAATATTATTACAGTATGCTGCTTCCTTTTTTCTTTTTCCTGTTTTCACACTATTATCAGGATGAATCAAATAGAGTATAGTTTTAAAATAAGAGTTATAAAGCATGTTATTAGAATCTACTGTGTTCTTTTTGATTACATTAGATGACAGTTTTTTTTTTTTTTTTTTTTTTGGTTTTTCTCCGGTACCGGGAACCGAACTCACGACCTTGCACTTGCCAGGCAGGCGCTTTTGCCTCTGAGCTAAATCCCCAGCCCCTAGATGACAGTTTTTAAAATGGTTTTCCCAAAGTAATAAAAAATGATCACCACCCAGTATAATTAGTAGACCATAAAGAAAGAAGTACCGTGAACCTTAGTCAAAGCCATGAGCTGTGACCCTGCTTACGCACAGGTGTACCGCTGAGGGTTGTGCCATGTTTATGGAGGAAGGTCCAGCACCACTTTACAGAGGTCAGGTTACCGCCTCAAGGGCTCAGCAAGGAAGTGACTAGCCAAGACTTCAACCTGATGTTTGATCCAAAACCTGTTCCATGTTTCAGTACATTAAAGAAAGTAAATGAAGGCTGGGGATATAGCTCAGTGGCCCAAGTGCCTGCCTGGAAAGCACAAGGTCCTTAGTTCAATTCCCAGTACCAGAAAAAAAAAAAAAAAAAAAGAAAGAAAGAAGGTAGATGAACACACATGGATACAGAGAAACAAATACCATCACATCCCATCACACATGCAATATGATAGCCAAGTGCCTAGAAGCGAGTTCCTGTTACGTCATTCATCCATTCATCTTCAGCCATTCAGAAATCACTGCTTAAGCACATGTCCTGGGCCATGCAGGATGCCAGGATCTGGGCACATGATGAGCCCACACAGGCACTTGCACTTGCTGCATGCAGGGTTCTGATATCACTGGCCTTTTCCGCCAACCCCTCCTTTGCACCTGTTTTCCATGGCTAGGGCCCCTTGGATTAGAGAGTGATTCTTGCTAGTGACTTTTTCCTCCAGAGCACTGCTTACTTACAGGCCTCCCTGGCAGCTCTCCTGCAGGAGGACACCTTTATATAGATTCCCTAGAAACACCTCGTCCTCTCCCATGCCCTCTGCATGTACTTGCTGATCTCAGGTCCCCACAGTCCTGAGAGGTCTTCGCAAAATAAACAGTAGGGGAACCATCCAGGCCAAGCTGCACATTCCACTCTTGTGACACTTGGATCTTCCCACCACAGGCGCATCCGCTCTGGATTTCAGTGTGGGGACAGCTGAGACTGTGGTTGCCTGGAGGTGCTAGGTCCTCCCCTAGGATAGATGGGAATGGTTCCTCCAAGGCAGGGGCTGGGCTCTATAGGGCACAGCAGCTGGTGACAGAACCGCAAAGCTCAGACAAGAGGAAAGGCTGCTGTCAGCTCTGCTTCTGCAGAAGAGACAAGGCACTTAATTATTGGGGGTAGGAAAGGATGAGAAGATGACCTCTGTAATATTCAGAGCCCTGTCTAATGTTTTTAAACTCTGACTCCGATTACAGATGAACATCAAGCTTCCTTGTGTTTGCCTGACTAATACATGGTGGCTGATTTTCCTAACACTATTATCTCCCCAGACCATTTCAGTGCCCCTGGGAAGTCCTCAGTGTCAGGGCATGGACTGCACAGTCATTAGTTTGCCCCTTTTAGGGAGACATTTCTTCAGGAGGTGAGACCCTAAGAAGTTATGCCAGCTCCTCCTCAGACACAGGGCTCGGGGGCCTCCTGTAAAAGACAAGTGGAAGGCACTGCACAGCACCACTGCAAAGCCCCCAAAGAAGTGATTCTGGGAGTAGAAGGATTTAAATTGCTATTAAAAGAGGACTGACCTCTCTTCCAAGATACCCAGACCCAGCCAGTGCATGAACTGGGATAAAATTCCATGCAAAGAAAGTTCCGACACTCTAATGGGGCCCACATTTTACCATGAGCTTTTCTCCAGCACACTGACAGCCAAGTCTCTCTGCATGGAAGCAAATGTAAAACTAAATGCTCCGTAAGAGCTTCTGACTTCCATAATGATACCCCTACTGTTTTCTGTGCACTGTTCCACACACAGTAAAGACACACACACACAAACACACACATACACACACACACATTTCCCTTTAACACAGAGCAACTGGGATAGAACATCAGTTGATCAGAAAGGAATAGAAACCATTTACCATTGTAAGTAAACAGGACTGGCTGCTTCCCCCAGCCTCTGCTAACATACAATTGTCAAATATTTTCTTAGAGAGAACAAAATAAAGTAAATATTAAAACTAACGGTAGATCCCATGCAGATGTTTCACATGGAGGCTTACATGCAGAGGGGCTGACCCATCATCCATGGTTCCAAGTAAAGCCATGGCTGTGCGACCGTGGCTTTCTGTCACTGGGCACCATCACCTACGGAGACATGAGGTACCTGACTATGTGACGCACATGAACCCTGGTAGAACTGTTATGGTACCATGGTGAGAGCTTATCCTTTGAGTGGAGTGCCAGAGCTTGTAAGGCCTTCCGCACTTTTCAGGAAGAACATCAGGGGTTGGGGATGAACTTATTTCAGTGAACCACCACACAGAATGAAGCCTGATATTCTCAGCGGGAAACCTGTTCTCATCATAAGAGTCAGCAACAATTCACAGGTGAGCTGTATCTGAGCTTACGCACATTATTATTATCATTAGTAGTAGCAGTTTAAAACCTATCTGAGCATTTAGCAAACATAGTCTGTGTGAGAACATTTACTATTCATTCAAAGGGATGCAGTATTAAGCCATTAGCAGGATGTCTTAAAAAGAGAGAGAAGAAAAACAACACAGCTAGAAAAAAAGCTCTCTCTCCAATTTTGGCTTGACATTTCCACTGGTTAATCAGTTTCATGTCAAGTATTTTCTCAAATGCTTTTAATATTTTTATATTAATTGAAAGACTCATGTCTAAAATTTTAACCATGTTCTCTTTCGTTAAGGTACTTCCAGTTCTTAAGTGCAAGAGAAATTACTTATATGTTCAACAGCAATTTAATGACATGAAAAGACACAAACAGGTATGAATCATTCGTAGAAAGCTGCTAACCTGCCACCTACATGGGTGTTACATTTTACAAACTGGTAGCAGAAGCTCATGCACAAATTTGACAGGAAATAGACTTGTTGTGACTTTCCTAAATTATCAATGAGTGGTGACATTAACTCTCACAATAAAAACTGTTGTAAAATGCATTTTTTCTCACAATCTAAAGCAGCAATAGAAGGAACGTTCCGGAAATCTCTGTATTGCACATCCACGGTTACTTACATAGCAGCCCCTAGGTGATCAACTCGTTCAAGCCCATGTCTGCAGCCCTGGAGTCTCACTGGCTGATAATTTGAACATTTCCAAGCAGTCTACTGATGCGAAAGGCAATGCATTATTTACGTGGGTATTCCCTTTGTAATTTTCCTTCTGAGCCTTCTGGCTGCTGGCACTCACACTATGTCATCAGAAACCAGAGCAAAAATCCAGTAGGGAAAAATTTACAGGAGACATCGCTTATCTCTTGTTGAAATAAATACCTAAAAATAAATTTATAATTCACAGCAACGTAGTGATTTTTTGTAAGCTTAAATCAGCAAGAAAGACAGCATAAAATCCTGTCTAGCTGTACTTGGCAATCCCATCTGGGTAAGCAGAAGCCTTCTGTGCACTGGGCTTAGAAAGAGACAGACAGCTACAGCACCCTGCTCTGGGGACAAGTTGGAGTCATAGCCCCCAGGGAGAAAGAAAGGACAATGAGCAGCCTCAGTCATGGTTTTCCCTTGTGGCTGAGATTTAGCTTTCAAATAAAAGTCACTGCTGATGATACGCTTTCAAAGGGTGCTTTCAAAGCAAAACTAATTGAACTACAACATGAAGTGAAACAACCGTGAAGGAAAAAGGCTCCTGAGCACTTGTATTGGTGCCTTTCTTCAAACATGGTCCAGAGTTTTTAATTGTAGTAAGTGCACTTAACATGAAAGACACACTTCTACCTAACAGTGAAGTGTACAATTGTACAGACTCGTTGAGTGTGGGCACGATGCTATACAGTAGGCCTCCAGGCTCCTTCTAGCACAACCGAAACTTTACACCTGTCAACTAGCAACTCCCCATTTTCCCTTCTATTTCAGGCCTGATGCTGCCTCAAAGAGATAATTTCTCACATCAAACTTATCTCTCTCTCTCTCTTTTTTTTTTTTTGCTTCTACAGCACTTCCTAAAATAAAAAAGGAAATGTGGTCTTGAGGTTTTACTCTCTATTCCTTTATCTGAAAATCTGAAGCTCCTGATGTCACCTTGTCTAACAAAGTCTTCCTTCTCATGTGATGAGCATTTTTTTAAGTAGCTTATTTCAGATTCTCTAGGAAGAATCATATCCCTGGGAATGTGGCAACTTCATGAGGTGTGCTTCCCCATGATGAGGCTATGCATGGTGGAATGAGGGACGTGTGCGGAGTTCCAACACAATTTCAAGTCATTCAGAAGGGATGGGGTCATTCACGCACTGAAGCAGCACATTGTGCTGGGAGAATGATTTGCTGTGATGTCTTTTCTTTGAAAGACTATTATAATTCCTGTGAGCAGCCTAGGCAGTAACTATAACTTTATTCCAAGAACCTGATTTGAAATACATTTTACTGAACACTTTTCAGGAGCCAAGGGCTGTATTAGATACTTATATACTTCATTTCATTATACTCACTATTATTTCTGCCTCCCATAAAGAAACAAATCTAGATAGAAATGGACAAGCTGTAAAAGATGGCAACATAGGTCAACAAAGATCCTAGAAATACATTCTGTATGGCAGGGACAGGGACTAAGCTTTGGACAGGAACAGCGTGGATGGAACACTGCCACTTCACCAGCAGCTTCCCAAGTCACTGCCATGCACTCCTCGGTGGCCAAGATTATCATATTAGTTGTCTGCAAATCCATTTGTTTTCTGGAAATTCCCCTTCCCATTCATTTAATGTTGATCAGGAATTTCTGAAACAATCAGTGAAAAACATCTCCACTGCAAACAACCAACGCTACTGACTGCAACAGGATTTGAGATCTCTTTTATTCCCGAAGGGGGCCATTATTTCCACTGGTTACCATGGTGATGTTGCAGTATTGCTGCTGTGTGTTCGATTGCTTCCCATCACAGTCACAATGTATACTGAAATCAAGCCATTTGCTTAACATGGTACAGGTTTTTTGGAAAACAAACACCTAGCTGTATGGTTAATCAAACTCTTAGCTTCATCCTACACTGGTGATAAGCTGACACAGATGAAAGCATCTGTGTGTGCTAGTGTAGATATGATGGATGGAGCAGGACTTTACAAAGGAAGGAACATCTTAAAATATATTAATTTATTTTCTTCATTAAGCAACTTCATGAGAGTTCTTACTATTGTCAATAACTTAAATGGTTTTTGAAGAGCAGAAGTACTACAGCTAGAATGAAGAACAACTTATGCTGTTGTTGGGAGTTCACATTAGTTGATCTTTGCTATATTCACTCTTGAATGTGCTTAGTTCCACCATTTGTGCATCTATCTTGTTTTTTATTTACAGCTAGTACACACACACACACACACACACACACACACACACAGGAGCTGTACGTTCTTGCATTAATTCCTCAGATCTACAATCTGCGGTCTTTCCCTTAGAAAATAGGAATATTATTGATTCGGATTTCTCAGTCTCCGATACCTTGATTTCCTGAGGGATGGGTTACTCAAGTGCTGAGCTAGAGTTGAATTCAAGGATGCTGATATCTTGAGGTTACAGCCTATGAAACCAGCTTGTGGGAGGGGTGTTGACACCTTAGCCCTGAAGCAGCAGGACAGGGGCAGCTGCCTTGAGAGCAGCAGGTAACAGCCTCCCTTTGGAGCACCTGAACTTCCTAGTTTTACCTTCTCAGTACATACAGTTTATCCGGATGCTTAGGACAGCAGTCGGCTGCTGCCTTGGCCTCTTACTGTAAATGCTTTTAAGAGCTGGCTTCAGCTCCTGACTAGGAGTGTTAATCAAAAGGGGAGCAATAACCTGGATTCAGAGACTGCTATTTGGAAAAGTAGGTAATTGTTGGCCTTCAAGGAACATATTAAATCTAAGTTTGTCAAAATTAATTATGTTAACTGAGTTTGAGTCATTTTGACTCTGCACTCTGCCCTTTTCCCCTCCTATTTCTTTGGTTTTTTTTTTTTTTTTTTTTTTTTGTTTTTTATTTTAGAAATTAAAGGAGGAAAATACTAACAGACCGACAACATTTTACAAAATAGCATAGGATCAGTTTTCTTTGGTTTTTGCTTGTGTCCCTTCCCCCTCCCTTGCTCCCCTCTTCCTCCCTTCTTCCTTTCCTTCCCTTCCCTTCCACTGCATTTCCTTCCTTCCTTCCTTCCTTCCTTCCTTCCTTCCTTCCTTCCTTCCTTCCTCCCTTCCTCCCTTCCTCCCTTTCTCCTTTCTTCCCTCTCCTTTCTTTCTTCTCCATGACACTATTAAGATTAGCCCAGTTGAGACTGAGAAGTTTTGTTGTTTTAGAAACACAAAAGAAAACACTCTCCACATAGGAAAGAATGTTGTGGGGGCCTCAGAAACTGAAGCTTCTATAATCAATGGACACACTTCTTACAACACCCACTTCAAAAAAGAAATGAGGGTTGTGACATTTACAGTCACTCCCAGCAGGCTGGACCTGCCAGCTCCACATTCGTGACTGCAGAGCCTGCCTCTGGTGACAGCCATTGCACAACTCTGCTTCCTTCCTTCCTCATTGGAAAGAAGCTTTTTCCTGACTTCCGTTCCTACCACAACATGAGGCCTGGGGCTGAAGCTGGCAGCTAGGAGCTGTACTTGGGGGGGCGGGCATTTATTGACTTGTATCCTCTATTTGCAGGGCCATCATTAGAAAAGCTGGGAGCCTCAGATGCACACATTCTAAAAAGGATTCTCAAACTGGAGATTGTATTGCTAGAAATGAGCAGTTGGCATATACTTTAACCCAGTAATTAGTATGATGCCAGAAAAATAGGGACTCGCTGCTTTTGTTCACACCTTGTGTGCAGAGATGCAGCATGAAACAAGCCCCTGCCCAAATCCACTCTTCACTGTTTTCTATTGGGAAAGTAATGATTTTAACAACGCAGATTGTGAAAGCTTCCACTGAACGTACAGTTGTCGGAATGGGTGTTTTAGCCCTTGAAACTGCCTCTGGTGAAACAGGTAAAGTTACATGTTGCCAAGCAACGAAGCCTTCCAACACTGCCTGTCCTTTGAGAAGCTCACTCCCTTCCAAATAATTAGACATCATTCACTGTTTCACATCCACACTGGGAATAACACTGGAGACTTGACATCATCCTGAGATGAAAAATGAATCAGCTGACTCCTGGCAACAAGATGTCCATGATACAAATTTTCCCAGAGAAATATGACTGTCTCCCAAGGCTGGTAGGCTAGAAAGGAGCAGGCGGGGCAAACGGCCTGCTGAACTCACTGAGAAAGCTCCCTCATTCATGTTAAGGTTCACTGTTGAAAAAAGAGGTCAAATCCATCTGGTTCAAGGTGGCCTGGTATCTTTTTTCAGTGTGTGTGGTGTATGTGTGGTGTATGTGGCTGTAGGATAAACATGAACAGAATGCTAAATGAGGCACATTAAGAACAATTAGATTTGTGACCTGACAGTTTTCCTTTGATGCTCAGCAAATTCACCGCAACTGTAAGCAGTACTTAGTTTAGCCATCCTGTTATCTCTCCCAGAAGAATTAATCCGATGTTGCAGTACTGCTGGAAAATGGGCTTTCACTTAGGTGTTTACAAGAGTATATTGCACAGTACTGTTAATAAAATCATAGAAGACCTTGGATATTGTCCAATTCTGAGCCCAGTATCAGAGTGGACAATCAGCGGTACCTGGTCATTCTGTGGTGCTATTCTAGATCCACGGGCCAAGAGAGTGTGAGGCCTTGGGGACCTGCCTAAAACCTTCACATGACAGCCTTAGGAGGCAAGTGCCTCCCTTGTTGTCAGGTACCCTGATAAGGGTGGAGATGGTGTTTGAACTTGGTCTCCTGCCTGCCCAAGTTCTGGCATCCCTGCACTCTGGAACCTTTCTTCCTGACAGTAACTGCGGATTACCCTTGGCTTCAGAGTACACAGAAATGGCTCCATCTAGTTCAGAGGTTAACAGTAGGGACTTAGAACAGCAGTGCCCATGTTCAAGTACAGAGCATCCCAATGCACCCTAGCAGTGTGACATCGAGCACAGCACTGGATGAACAATGAGAGCTCACCTCACCTGCACCTAGCTTTCAGTATTGTTTGTCATACCCCGCAAGTCCTGGGGAGAAACAAGAAACTCAGATGAATGAAGAAAATACTGAAAGGTTAGGTGAAAAAGACCTCAATGTGTAAAATATATAGTGTTAGTCTCAACTGACCCAGAGTTATGGTGTGGGAACTTGGAATTAACACTGTGTTCCTTGTTATCTGTGTAATGATTAAACTCCCTGAATTTCAAGTTGGTACGTTTTTGGCATTGTTTAACCTGTCACGGAGAATTACATTCAGAAACCAAGTCTCCCCACATTCTTTTTTTCCACCAGCACGAGAGCACCATTATCCCCAGCAACTCCCTATGCTCGCTTGCCCAGCAGCTTGAGTTTCCTTGACTGTGCTTTGTGTACTGGTGATATCTCAACAGCTCCTAGATGAAAAGGCTACTCCAGTGGCAATATTGCATACTTCCTCCTAGCTTGCCATACCTTCTGGGTAAGTTCAGCATGAAGTGAAGCACGCTGTAGTCTCCAGGAGAAATGGGTGGGGAACACTAACAAAACTAGGCAGCCTGGTCCATCTGGTGCTTGAGCAACCTTGTCCTCACTAACCAGTGGGCGGTTTGTCTCAGGAGTAGGCTTGTCACTTGTCCCTCACTATTTCCCATCTTCATCCTCAGAACAAAAACTGAGAGAAGTGTTTTGGATTCCCCTCCCTGAAAAGAAAAGTGTGCTAGTCTGCTGCATAGGGAGCTATCCTGCCTCTCTTGGGGCAGAGGCCCTTCTCACCAACTGCTATTCCTCCAGCCTGAGGTATCACAGCACCACAGCACTGGCGCTGAGGGTAAGTTCACTCTTGTTGGTGTATAAAACCTATAGTTAGTACCAGGGTATATCTTAGAAAATGCCTTTAAGTGACTGATTTATAAACACATCAAAACACAGAAATTCAATGCTAGGAGGTGGCTTTGGTCAGCGGGCACATCCACTTAATTCTTGGAGATCCTCAAGTGAGGGGTCTGGAAAGAGACAAGTCACATGCCATCAGACACCCAAATGGAACCAAAACATGCAGTCTTGGCCTGGTGGGAGTTGGGCAGCACAGACCGGGAGCAAAGCTCTTCCCTAAGTTTAGGCAGAGAGTGACTCGGACACATGAACGTGCATTTGACACCTTCCTGCATGGCTGCAAAATACAGAAAACCAAACTTGGCCACATTCTTGAAAGAATTCACTGACCCAAGTCTGATGTTAGATCAAATCACTGAAGGCTAACTGAGACATACTTATTTATACTCTTCTTACTCCAAAAAGCAATGTAAATCTTAATTGTAAAGTTAACAATTGCAATAAAGTCTTAATTGTAAAGTTATTATTCTTGTACCATCACCTGTATGAGACCAAAGGGCAAGATCTCTGTCTGGAATGTCTGCATTCTCATGGGACAAAGAATGATAAACACAACAGTCTAGACAGTGGTATATGTTTCCACAGAAATATCAAGACAGTAAGACAGGGTGGCAGGAAGTAGCTGGGGCTGGCAACAGGTAGGGAGCATTAGGTAGGGTGGGCAGGGAAGAGCTTACCAGACAATGATAAGGTAACCTTGGAGAATTGGAGCTCTGGCTATAAATAAAATTATGTTCCTGTGGAAAAGAGGGTCTTCCTGCACCTGTCCACAGGTGAGTACATCAGCACAGAGCTCCTTTGCATGTCCAGGGTTGCCTTCAGCCCTGCACCTAGCTGCCGCTATTGCCAGTAAAGCTCAACACTCCAGGCTTCATGCTCTGAACCACTGGCTTGAAATTCCTCATAATACTTTTATCTTTGAATTTGCATTTGCCAATAAAAATGAGGCAGTGGGGCGTGTACCCATGGCTTGGGGCCTTGATCACACCTCATCTGCCTTCTGCCATAGCCCCAGGACACGTTCCTGACTGGCAGCTTTCAGGCCCTCACCAGCACCTCCACTGGCCCCTGCCCATCCATGCAGCACTCTGGGGCCAGGCACAGGAAGGTGGGGGCTGGCTGTGCTCTTTCCACTTGCAGAACCCAGGGCCAGAGAGAATTCCCATGCCTGAAGGAGCGTGACATTAAATAGGAGATAAAATGAAACAAAATAAATACTGCTATGACAGGTCCAGGGGGGAAGCACAGAAGCAAAACAAAAGCTTTCTCCTCCTGCTTTTTGAACAAGTGACCCTGAAATTCTTGCAGTCAGCCCTGTTAGTGCTAAGTACTGCCTAGGGTGCCTAGGGTGCCTCAGAGATCACACCCCCCCATGCCAGTCCAGTCATCCAATCACTTATTCTTAGGTTCCTCAGACCCTCTAGGTGCTGGGAAAGCCCTGGGGATGTAAAGACAATGAGTTCTTTTGCAGATTCATTTGTTTTCCTCTGGGAGCTGAGACTGGGTCCTCTATCCCATGTCACGGACAGGCATGAAGTGCAAATCTACTGTTCTCTATCCCTCTGTAATGATCCGACCAAGCAGTTTCAAGTTTGTTTGTTTGTTTGCTTGTTTGTTTGTTTGTTTCTTTCTTTCTTTCTTTTTCTTTCTTTCTTTCTTTTTCTCTCTCTCTCTTTCTCTCTCTCTCCCTCTCCCCCACTTCTCCTCTCTCATCCTCTCCTGTCCTCTCCCTCTTCCTCTCCCTCTCCCTCTCCCTCTCCCTCTCCCTCTCCTTCTTCTTGCTTGTTCGCTTGTTTCTTATGCAGTACTAGGAATTGACCCCAGGGCCTTCCACTGTGCTACATCCGCAGCCCTTTAAAACATTTTTTTTATTCTGAGGCAGGGCCTCACTGAGTTGCTACATTGTCCAGACCAGGCTCAAACTTATGTGTCCTGCCTCAGACTCCCAGAATGAAGTATGCATTTTTTACAGCTGAACTGATAGCTCTGTATCAGTAGGCCCTTCTGTGAGTTTGACTTTTCACATCTTAAGATTAGTATTTCATTCTCTTTTAGCCATGTCCTTGAAGAAAATCATTTACTGTGGATTTAAGAGCCTTAGAGGAGCAATGCCTGGGTCAATAACATTTCTTGGCAATGGTTGTCTATCTTTCACAGAATCTGAATTAAAAATTTCAGAGTTCTTTATATTCAAAAATATGAAATTATTTTGCTTTTATTCAATCAAGCCACTAAGTTCTATAGCTAGTAGCATTTCAAAATTTTCCAAATTTCCTAGAATAATACTATATGTAACAGCAGACACTGTCATAAAGTGAGTTACAACCCAGCTAAAATAAAGTAGTAAAATTTTTATCTTTAAGCTCAGAAAGGGGTCAAGTCAGCATATTTTGGCCAAAAAAAAAGAAAAGAAAAGAACAAACTTAATGCAAAAAGAAATTCATACACTGAAAATCAAAGGATGGAAAACAATCTTCCATGCAACAGGAACCCAGAAAAAAGCAGAGGTATTATGCAGATAATGTCAACTTCAAACCAAGAATAATCAAAAGTGGTACAGAAGTCCACTAAATATTTGTGAAAATATTAGGAGAAAACTTCAAGAGGAAGAAATAACAATCATAAGTGTGTACCAAGTACAGGAACACCCAACTATATAGGA
Organism: Chinchilla lanigera; assembly: GCF_000276665.1. Classification (NCBI taxonomy): domain Eukaryota; kingdom Metazoa; phylum Chordata; class Mammalia; order Rodentia; family Chinchillidae; genus Chinchilla; species Chinchilla lanigera. The sequence goes on along the minus strand of NW_004955477.1, from coordinate 5,762,157 downwards.
CAATTATTAATAGACATGAAAAATCAAACAAGCAATAACACAACTGTAATTGGAGATCTCAATAACCCAATGTCACAAAAAGATAGATCAACTAGACAAAAAATCAGCAAAGAAATATCAGAACTGAACCAAACCAGTGAACAAATGGACTTAGTAGATGTTTTCAGACTGTTCCACCCAACATCATCAGAATACACATTCTTCTCAGCTGCACATGGAATGTTCTCTAAAATATACCATATACTAGCCCACAGAACATACTTAAGTAAATGCAAAGGAATTGAAATTATCCCATACAAATTATCTGACCATAGCACAATGAAATTACAAATTAATGGCAAAAGAAACCACAAAAACTCCATAAACACATGGAAATTAAATAATACTCTTCTAAACAATCAATGAGTCACAGATAAAATAAAGGAAGAAATTAGTCAATATCTACAACTAAATGAGAATGTAGATACAACATACTGGGACCTATGGCACACAATAAAGGCAATCCTAAGAGAGAAATTTATGACAATCAATTCTCACATCAGGAAAACAGAATGAGCACAAATAAATAACCTAATGTTCCATCTCAAGCTTCTAGAAAAAGAAGTGCAAAACAAACCTAAAGACTATATAAGGGAGGAAATTATAAAGATCAGAGCAGAAATTAACACAATGGAAACCAAGAAAACAATACAAAGAATTAATGAATCAAAGAGTTGGTTCTTTGAAAAAATAAATAAAATTGATAAACCCATAGCCAAACTTACCAAAAAAAGGAAAGAAAAGACTCAAATTCATGTGTTGTGGAAGGATAAGGGTGACATCACTACAGATCCTATGGAAATTCAGAAGATAATCAATACTTTCTTCAAAAATCTCTACTCTCATAGGATGGAAAACAGAAGAAATGAACAGATTCCTAGACATGTATGAATTACCAAAACTGAATCAAGAAGATATAAAAATTCCCAATAAGCCAATCCCAATTAATGAGATTGAAAATGTAATTAAAAACTTACCAACAAAGAAAAGCCCAGGTCCTGATAGAGTCATTGCTGAATTCTATAAGAAATTTAGAGAAGATCTAATGCCAATACTCTTCAAACTCTTTAATGAATTTGAAAGGCAAGCAATACTCCCTAACTCTTTCTGGGAGGCAAGTATTATCCTGATACCTAAGCCAGAAAAAGACTCAACCAGAAAAGACAACTATAGGCCGATCTCCCTAATGAATATAGATGTAAAAATCCTCAGTAAGACACTGACACAGAATTCAACAAATTATCAAGATTATACATCATGACCAGTTGAGGTTTATCCCAGAAATGCAGGGATGGTCCAAGATACACAAATCAATAAATGTACTATACCATATTGACAGAGCCAGACACAAAAATCACATGATCACCTCAATAGATGCAGAAAAAGCATTTGATAAAGCTCAGTACTAATTTAGATAAAAACCCTACAGAAAATTGGGATGCATAGTCTTTATCTCAAACTGATAAAAGCCATCCACGATAAACCAATGGCCAACATCGTACTAAATGGACAAAAACTGAAAGCCTTCATTCTAGAATCAGGAGCAAGACAAAAATGTCTACTATCACCACTCCTTTTCAACATAGTTCTGGAAACATTAGCCAGAGCAATTAGAGAAGAGAGAGAAATAAGAGGTATAAGGATAGGAAAGGAAGAAGTTAAATTATCATTATTAGTGAATGACATGCTACTCTGCATAAAAGACCTGAAAAACTCCACCAAAAGACTCCTAATTTGGTCAATAACCAAATTCAATTGTACGGCTGGATACAAAGTCAATGCATACAAAAATCAATGGCATTCTTGTACACAAACAATAAACTGATTGAGAGAAAAATTAAGAAAACCACACGATTCACAATAGCATACAAAAAATGAAATACTTAGGAATCAACCTGACAAAGGAGGTAAAAGATCTACAGAGTGAAAATTACAGTACTCTGAAAAAAGAGATCAAAGAGGATATTAGAAAATGGAAAGATATCCTTGCTTATGGATAGGAAGAACTAACATAGTGGAAATGGCCATACTTCCAAAATTGTTGTACAGATTTAATGCAGTGCCAATCAAAATACCATTAGCATACCTCACAGAACTACAGAAAATGTTCCTAAAATTCATCTAGAACCAGAAGAGACCTAGAATAGCAAAGGCATTCCTAGGCAACAAAGACAAGTCAGGAGGCATCACAATCCCTGGCTTGAAATTATACAACAAAGCTATTGTGATAAAATCAACATGAAACTAGCAAAAAAAAAAAACAGACCTCAGGACCAATGGAACAGATTAGAAGATGTGGACATAACTACAAACACACTCAGCCACCTTATCTTTGACAAAGAGGCCAAATTTGTTCACTGGAAGAAAGGTAGCCTCTTTAATAAAGGATGCTGGAAAAATTAGCTGTCTATATGCAAAAGATTAAATGTCTATCATCATGCACTAAGCTAAAGTTAAAATGGGTCAAAGATCTAAATATTAAAACAAAAACACTAAATCTACTGGAAAGGAAAGTAGGTTGAAGTCTTGAAGACATAGGGGTAGGGACAGACTTCATGAAGAAAACCCAAACTGCATGGGAAACACTTCAAAGAATCAACAGCTGGGATCTCTTCTTATTAAAAAGCTTTTGTGCTTCAAAAGAAATCACCAATAGCATGAAAAGACAGCCCTCAAAGTGGGAAAGCATTTTACTTAACTGTCCCTCTGACAAAGGGCTTATATCTAGAATATATAAAGAACTGGAAAAAATCAGACCCTCCCAAATTCAAAGACCCAATAAAAAAATGCACATCTGAGATGAATACATACTTCTCAGATGAAGGAATACAAGTGGCAAATAAATGCATGAAAAAATGTTTAACATTATTGATCATTTGAGAGATGCAAATTAAAACAACTCTGAGATTTCATCTCACCCCAGTAAGAATGGCTATCATCAAGAAATCAACCAACAACAAATGCTGGGAGGGCTGTATTCAGTATTTAGTTATCTGACAGCACAGCACTGGGATCTCTGATGAGGGCCCATCAGTACAGAGGGCAATGGAGGTTGTTGCTGCAGTTGTGGGGTAAAAGGAACCCTTCTCCACTCTTAGTGGGAGTGTAGACTGGTGCAACCACTTTGGGAATCAATCTGGAGATTCCTCAAATAATTAGGGTCAGAGGTCTCATCTAACCCAGCTATTCCCCTTCTGGGTATTTCCCCAGAAGAATTAGAAACATCATAACACAGTAATACGTGTACACCCATGTTTATAGCAGCACAATTTTCATAGCAAAACCTTGGAAACAACCCAAATGCCCATCAGCTGAGGAATGGATAAAAAAGATGTAGTATTTTTAAACAACGGAGTATTACTCACCTATAAAAAAGATAAACTCAAGGTTTTTATAGATAAATGGTTGCAACTAGAGACAATTCTCCTAAGTGAAATAAATCAGACTCACATGGGTAAACATCATATTGTCTCCCTAGTGTAAGAACCTGAAAGTAAATAAAATCTGAAAGGTACAATAGATATTGTGAAAGGAAAGAAACTGCTCAAAAGGAATGACTAACTAGGATGAGGGAAAGGAGAAAAGAAGGACGGAAGGGAAAAAATATATATACACACAAGATAGTTATGATAATTGTACTCCTAATTTCTATTGGTTTATTGAAAGGAATAGTTAATATTTACTTGTTTGATTGATCTTGCATACCTATATCTAGTAATCTGAGCAACTATTTTGAAGATAATAATACATAATACAACAACCATTGTTAATTTTCTATCATCTTGTTTTGAAATTCTGTATAGTTTTTATTGTTTTTGTGCTGTTTTATTTTTGTTATTTTGTTTCTATCCTTTTCTCTTTAAAATAATAAAGACAATTCTTATTTCAATATTTTTACAAATGCTTAGCTGTAGTACTTGGTTTCTTGTCCAGATATTTGGTTTTTAAAGAGGTACCCAAGAGCTGGGCGTGGTGGTTCACGCCTGTAATCCCAGCACTTGGGAGGCTGAGGCAGGAGGATTGTTGTGAGTCTGAGGTCAGCCTGGGCTACAAAGTGAGCTCAAGGCCAGCCTAAACTGCATAGTGCGATCCTGCCTCAAAAAAAAAAGTATCCTGATTGGTTATACAGTACTTGAATTTGTGATCAGAAATTTGGATTTCTGATGCAATATTTGGGTTGCAGACATGGTACCCAGGTTCCTGGAGAAGGTATTTGGGTTTCTGACTTGGTATTTAGGTTTCTGATTCAGCATTTGGTTATCTGACAACACAGCACTGGGATCTCTGATGAGGGCCCGTCAGTACAGGGGGCAATGGAGGTTGCTGCTCCAGGCCTGTTGTCTGGCTGCTGGAGCTCCTGGCTGCTGGTACTTGAGTTCCATTTACCTGGGACAGCTGGTAAGCAGCCATCCTTGTGCAAGGTGTTCCCTCTGCACGGATGCTCAGCAACAGCAAGCTCAGAGCCCAGGACTGACAAGAGCAGATTGTTTTGGATCTGGGGATGTGGCTCAGGGGTAAACACTTGCCTAGCATGCATTAGGGCCTGGATTCCACCCCTGGCATCAAGAAAAAAACCAAAACACAAAACAGCAGATCATCTCAAGAGAGAGCAACACCTAATTGCCATCCTTTGTATTTTTTAGTATCCTCACTTCTAGCTTAGACTATATTTTTTGAGCAATTAATTTTGTGCTAGAACTTTTCTATTTCCTCCAGGGCCCTGGCTTGGAGAGAATTCCAGACCCTTGCAGAGGAGTCTCTAGGGCAGCTGAGGAGACTGACATCCTAGAAGCTGATGACTTGATGACAGCCATGCAGTGAGCTAGCTTAGAATCCTGGGCTCCTGCCCTCGACAGCCTGGCTTCTGCTCCTTCAGCTCTTATTTCGTCATGACTGACTCCATAAATAGTCCTGTTACCCTCCAGTCTTCCTTTTTGGTTTCTCCTGTGATTTTTACCTTCCCTGCTGCTGCCTGTGGACACTTTTAGATGGTTTTATTTATAATTCTCATGGACCAGAAGGGGCTGCCAGAGCCTAGCTACTAAGACAAAGACCACTTGGAGTATAGGAGATCATCTCCTCTTTAGAGAATATTGCTGTCACATGATTGCCATTTCCTAGGAACCTTGTGACAGGTTAAATACCACCTCGTAAGGGATATGACTATGTCCCTTTGTTTCCAACGCTGAGCGCCACATTACTCAGTTTATATAAAAAATAATGTTTTAAAGGAAACATGACTTAATTCTCAGCTCAACAGGAGGAAAACACACAGCCATGGGCAGTGAATCAGTCATTAAAAATTAAATCAATCCGCCCACAACAGGAAACAGTATAACAGAATGTCAGTGCTGGCTTCAAATTGGAAAGAAGCCAAAAATAGGTTTGGAAAATTGTGATTCTTCTGAATGTGATCTTGCTCCAGTGGTGTGCATTTGGGACCTCTAACTTTATCCCAGCAACGTACAGTTTCCAATCTGACTCCTACTGAGAACTCCCCCAAGAGGGGGCAGGGAAGTCCTCGGGATGTCCATGGTTTCCAAACAGACTAATTGGCCTTCAAGTGAACCACACCTGCAACTAAAATAAACCATCATGTATGTGGCTTCTATCCCAGAACTATTTGCCGGAATGGATCTCAGAACAGTGAGGAAACTACCTTTGTTTTGTTAACTAATGTTTGTATTTGATGTTTAAAATCAAAATCCATGGATTTACAGCGTTTACTTCCTGCAAATAAGCAACACTATGGAAAGAAAATGACTGTTTTTCAAATACATTTTTCCATTAATAAAACTCTCTTCCAAATGCTCTTGCTTGTTTTGGGAAGCAGCGAGAGAGCAAATGCGGATGAGGGGGCAGGGAAAGGAAATGGCACAGGGCAGCTGCTGATTGTCAATCGAAGATGATCAAATATGTACAACCTTATCCAGGAAGGGAAGGGGTGAACACCACTGTCAGCAGGCCTGGTTGATACACAGCAGTCACTGCTTTATGGGGATTTCTGTCATTAACTCCAAATCCAGATAAGCATCACCATACATCATAGAATTTTGCGTTTTAAAGAGACCTTTAAAAATTCACACCCAGCCCTTTATTTTTAGACAAAGGAGTGACTCAGAGTGAGGAATTGACAACTCTAAGTCATTCAGCTTTCTAGAATCAGAATATTCCTATCCAAGCCTTTTTTAAGCTCCTGTGTAAAACACACATTTATACTGGATTTGAATATTAGCCTTCCACTCCATATTTCCTTAAATCAGAACTAGCATCTACCATTTCATTTCTCAAGACCTTACACAATTATGAGCCTGTGGGAGACCCCTGATAAATGCTGGGTGAGGGGATGGACAAACCACCGCCTTGCTGGAAGGAAATCTGGCAAGTATGTGGAAAGAGGTCAGAAAACTAAATTTGGTCAGCCAATAACATGTGGAAACAGTTGGGAACCCCGGCCAAGATCAATGCAAATCATCGTGAAGTTGTCCCAAAATATAATTATCTACCTGCAAGCTATTTGAGAATCCACAGGATATGTGCTTGTACATTAATACTCTCTATTGCTCTCATAACAGTGAGAGGTTTTTTTCGTACTGATTTATTTTTTTTTAGTTGCGGCATGCCTGAGCCTCATCTTTGGTGGTGGTTGGAGGAGATGACTGGTGGTCAACTTTGAAAGGGACAGGGGTCAAGTTGGAAGGAACACTGGAGGTTTGTTGATGATTGCACCTAATGAGTTTCAGACAACTTTCCAAGATTGATCTGCTATCAGAGATCATGTACATTTCATCTCTAAGTGTTAGATATATCTACATATACATTTACACATATATACATGAATATATATATGTATGTATATATATATATATATATATTAAACTACCCTCCTCTCCTGTCACTTTGCTTCTTCTGCCTGCCTATATCTCTGTTTTCTGATTTGTCAGGTAGAGGTGACCAGACACACCTGGATTATTAACTCCAGGTTTTTACAAGGCCCAAATGAGATAATGAATTTGAGCACACTTTGCAAACTGTAAAGTGCTCCATATGCATGTGCTTTATTGTATATACAATTTATGTTTTAAGCACAAGGAATTTAAATGATCTGGAAAACTAGGAAATAAATCAAGTCCTGGTTTTCCCAATAATAATTTCTATTCATGACATTTCTAAAAAATTCATCAGCAGCAACAAAGTAGCTTTAATACACACACATACACACACACAAACACTCACTCACTTTGAATATTCAATCTAATCCACTTTTTTTTTTTTTTTTGGTTTTTCTCCGGTACCGGGAACTGAACTCATGACCTTGCGCTTGCCAGGCAGGTGCTTTTGCCGCTGAGCTAAATCCCCAGCCCCAACCCCCTATCTAATCCACTTCTGATAATAGATCAATCTTGGTAGAGTTGTTTGGAATGAGTTATATATCATCAACATTTTTCAAAAATTGGTGAAATTCAATCAATCCTCATCAGAAATACCACAAATCCAATTTTTGTTATTTGCTTATGTATATTTCTATTTAACAAGAAGAAAAGCTGTTTAGAGAATCTATTATGTGATACCTTTTTGTTCAGCAATTCCATAGAGATCCTTCTGTCCCTAACATTTTAAATACTTTATACTGAACTCCACCTCATAATAAATTTTAAGAAGTCACTTCAGATTGGCAGTGTTAAGGAGATGGCATTTAATCTCCTGTTGCTTCATGTCCCCATTCACTTGGGACACCACTCTGTGGACATGCTTGCTGTTGAGGGTGAGTTCCCGTCTCAGGGAGATTGGTCCCTGTCCTTGCATTTGGCACTTGACCTTATTCCTTGACGCAGTGGCCCAGTGGATCTGAGACATCATCCTGTAGCTCAGACACCCAAAAGGACCTATAAATGTCTTGTTTTCTTTCCTCCAATGTGAATGATGCCACCCCTCAGGCAGTTGGTGCTGGTCTGCAGCTGCCAAGGCCATCTGTCTCTACAAAGTGAGTGCCACAGATGGGAAAGCTTACACAGCATGCTAGCCTGGCCTTGTGCATCCAAGACAAGTTCCTTGTAGACCTGCTCACTCTCCTGCTCCAGATACCTCACACTGTACCAATATGCCACTTTTAACTAAAATGCCACTCCCCAAATCCAATTGTAAAAGAAAATCAAGAGGGTGGCTGTGCTTATTAAAGTAGGAAATATCCAACTTACAACGGGTGGATTTTCATGAGTCAGCCATCCCAGGGCCTTCACAATAGTAAGGGGTTGTTTTGCTAGAAAGGTCAATCTCACCTTTGATTCGGGGCCATCAGACAACCCTGGAGGCCCAAACAGACATCCTCTCTGCCATCCCCAATGCACTATTGACTGAGCTGTGCTGGATTAGAAATGGCTTCCTGAAACATAAACCCAGATTTCCTGTACAGAGTTGGATAAAGTTAACTGAGGCACTTGCCAAATTTTCATTTAACGAAGACTTCTTGATAATAGTCTTTAATCTAATTTTCATCCCTTATAGTTTAATGTAATTCCATTGCATTAAAATACAAGCAAGCACAATATAAATCCAAAGTGACAGGAAAAGCTCCCCTGTGCATCCCCCTTTACCTCTTGTTCTACTGGGATGATAGCAGGGAGACATCCTGGCCTTGGAGAATCCATGTTTCCCTGTTGGCTGAAAAAGGATTTCCAGAAGAATTCCAGCTCTGAACTGGGTCTGCTGCAAGCTTGGGGAGGAGCGAGTTTATATGGGAAAGCTGTGTTCCTGTTTTTCCTAAGTTCCTGAGTTTCCTCTAAGTGGAAATGGTGACTAATTAGTGTGCTCCATGACAAAGGATTACCTAGTAGATTCTCTTCAGGCACTTCTTGGAAGATCTCCGAGTCTTTAGTGGGGGTTGGGCAATGGAAACTATTGAGGGATTAATTTGTGGGAATTCTAATCCCACCTGTCACCAGCTTCCAGTTGCAGGCTGTAGGGGGAGAGACCACTCATTATTGGGAGAAGCACTGTTGTAGGAGAGGCTTTCTGGGCACTAACAGAAATCTCAAGGGCAAACAAAGCAGGGAAATGGGGGACCCATTCCCTAGAACATTTTCATCAGCTTTCCCATATCTGTCTGTAGTCTAGAGGCAAGCACAGGAGAGAGTTTCCGTTCTGCCAATTAAAACCAGTCACTCTAGCTGCTATGCCTGAAAGCCAGCTCAGGTACTTACTTGCCCTATTACAATATAGACTGGCCACAGGAAACTTTATTAAAGAAAAGTACAATTTTTTTTTGTCACAGTGCCCAATCATACAATACTAAGAAAACATGACTTGGTGGGGAAAACTCACATGTGCAGGAAGAGGCATAAATCATTAGAGAACAGCAAGCTAGTGAATGACTATCCTAAGTACATTTTAAAATTAAAATTCTCTTTACTTAATATGAGCACTTTAATTCAGTTGTCTTTTATTCCTTTGGTATTTCCATGAACCAAAGTAAAATAGTCAAGTTACAGTATCATTTAATTTTACTTAGTAGTGGATACCCTGTGGTACAAAAATATAAGACTTTAAAGAGTCTGGAGAAAATATTAAAGCCTTAATTATGTGTTATCCATGAATTCTTAATTCTTAAATTCCATTGCATTAGATACTAAGCCACTGAAACCCACTGAGTTGCAAGCATTCTCCCGTTGAAGGAATTGAGTCACCTTTGGTCACTGACATGGACTATGGTATTACTTCCACAAGTCTATTGCTTAAGAAAAAGAAAACCTAGGAAAGGGAGGCTCTGCTAAAAGGATTCTTTGAAATCCAATTCAACAGAGAAAAATATTGACTCCTTTTTCTGAAAGTCAAATATTAACATAGAAAGATTTTTTTTTAATGAAAAATCAGGGATTATCGCTAGTAAAGGGATTATTGCTGCTACAGTATTAATACATACATTGCAACCCAGTTAAATGCTTTCTTTAAAAGTTGGAAACAGTTGCCTTAATTCTGTAATGATGTTAATAGAAAGAATAACTGTGATGATAATAGCTGGCATTTACTAAGTGCTTACCTTGGGGTATCTCACTTAAATTCACAATTAGCCTAGGAAGAGGTAGGGAGAGGATAAAGAGGGGATCCTTTGGGTCAACGTGTCCATTCAGCAAGGGTCTACTGGGCTCTTCTGAAGCCAGTTTGCTGGTTGTGCATGGTGGTTTGTGACAATCTCCAACCTCAGGGAGTTTGCCTGCCCTGCCTAAGGTGGACCTGTACTTATTTCTGACTCGAAAGCAAGTTTCTAATCCCACAATTTAGAAGTAAATTTACTTCTATCAGTTGAAATCCTGAGGCTCTAAACTAAGTCTCAAATATTCAGCAATGGAAATGCAACAGGCTAAAAAGGTTAACCCGGTAATGTATCTTGGTAGCAGATGGGAAGATTACAAATGAGGGTAGTGGGTAAGAGAACATGGATAGGAGGTCTGTGCTTCAAATGTCAAAAAAGATTTTTGAAATTATACGCACTTTTAACCCAGGAACTCAGTAGTTTCCCAAAGGAGACCTGAAATGGAGGTGCAAATGGGGCCTGGAGGAGGGGAAGTGCTGGAGGGCGGGCTCTTTGGCTATCATACACCAGGGTGCAAATAAAGAGGTACAAGTAGTCAGCTCCTGGGCAAAAAGCTCATCACCTCTGGACAGGTACTGACTTCTGAATCTCTTGCTGGGTTTGAGACTGTGTTGGTGCAGCTGGAAAAGCCCAGCAAACACCTGTCACAGGATCATTCAGCTGGATAACTACTGACTAATTGACTGGCTGAAGGTGAATTGGCCAAGAGGCTGGGAAATCCTAGGATGGGCAGAAGGCAAGATGATTGTAGAGGAGCCAGCACTGAATGGAGAGTCAAGGGGTGCAGGGGTCACATGTTTGAAACAAACCAGAGTCCACCTCCCATGTTTTAGAAAGAGATTACTCTGTGGAGTCTGACCCTCATTTTATTTCAACATGGTAAGTATATTCATAAATTATTTGGACTTACTTCTTTTGAATGGCATCATATTTAGTTTGTTTTTGAGCCAATATAAACGAGGTAACACTTCTCCTTAGAATTCAGAGGCAATAAAGAATTGCAGACTTCGTGCAATTAATTCTATATCCCAAAAATATTATTCCTTTAATAATCCTCCTCTTTAATCTCACCACTGACATGTACCCAAGTAGCCACTCAGAATATTTGACTTCCAACACAGAATATAGCTAGCAAAATTGGTTTGGTAGGTAGCAAATAGTCTTCCTTCTTCTTTAGCTTGATAAATTGTTGATTACATTTCACATTCCTTATGGCAAAACAGCCATGCAACCCAAATGCCTTCTGTCACACCAGGAACAAGCATAAACATTTGTGCCCAGATGGAATAGCGCTGCTAAAGGTCCCTATCTAAAAGAAAGTGCCAACCAGGGCAAAAGAACTGATCCAATGACCTTAAAAAGAATTCTGGAACACATATAAAGTGTTTCAAACAAGGTTATAAAATTAGGTAGTAAAACTTAGTTGCCAGCACCACGGTGCTAAAGGCAGAGAACATGCAGAGTGTTTCATGCATCACCTGCACACAGGCTATAACCACTTCAGAAGCTCTCAGATTTCCTTCCCTTGATTTCTCTAGGAAACTTAAAGCATTAAATGGATTAAGTAGATCACAAGGCAGTTATGGTGTTTAAAGTTTTCTTTTTCTAAGGATATCAAAACCATGGAATTTTGTTGTTGCCTGGACTCCAAAATGCATTAAATATGTGACACCAACTGGCTTTTACTAAGAGGGTAATCCAGGAAAGCACTTTTTCAATAGTTTTTTGCCCAGCCAATCAATTTAAGAAGCAATCGCCATCTGAGCAATTACATGCCACCACGTGCCCTAATAGGTGCCCAATGTGTGTCACTGAGATAAGGCAAGACCCTTTTAAAACTAGCAACAAATCAGAGAAAGGAAAACATGTGGAAATTGTGTTCTCAATAATATGTTTCAGGATACTGAGGAGCCAAATTTTTTAAAAAATGTAACAAAAAGGTGATATGAGCCTGCTCGTACAGGTTGAAGTATAAAATCCAAATGTCACCTGCTGACCATATGGCCTTTTTTCTTAAGAAGATAAGCCTTTTCTAACAATGACAGCCCGCATGCATTTTTTTTAGCCATTTAACTACGCAGCAGAAAAAATTTTTTTGAAGTTTTGTACTCACCAAGGAAAAACAAGGACTATCGTCTGAAAAGGAAAGAAGAAAAAAACGTTAGTTTTTTGGTTGGTAGGTACTTAGGTTGTTGATTGCAGCTATTTCTTTATGAACAGCACTGGTTGCATATGCTCACTTTTGCTTCATTGTTCAGAATCATCTGGGGAAATTTTTTATCTTGACAGTAACTTCTTCTTGCTGTAATCATCAGCTTTCAACAGTGTCCTACCCAAACTCTGCTATGATCTCTAGTTGTCAGTTGGTGGTGGAGTGTGATCACGGGCCTAGCCCCAAAGTGCTTTGGTGTCCATCCTCCAGGACCCTTCAACAGTCTGCTGCTCCTAACATAGCATGTACAGTTTGCTTCACCCTGAAACAGCCCCCTCGGTTCATCTTCCTTAAAGGTGGCCTTTTGAAGCCTAGCTGGGGAGAGTTCCTCACCCCCAACTTACCCAGTATCATCCTTATCTAGCCTGGCCATTGATTTAGCTCTCATGTTCTTTTACTTAAATAGTCTTATTAAGATATAATTTACACACCATGAAATCCACCCTTCTAAAGTAGGGAATTCAATGGTTTTTAATATGTTCACAAAGATCACAAACATCACTATAATCTAATGTTTTAATAACATATTTTCATCATCCAAAAACAAACTCCATATCTGTGAGTTCATTAGCACCTGAGTCCCATCCTATCATTATCCCCTAGAAACCACTAATATACTTTCTGTCTCTGTGGATTTCCTAATTCTGCAACATTTGATATAAAAAGGTCATGTACAATATATGTGGCCTTTTACAACTGGTTTCTTTCACTAAGTATAGTAGTCTCTTTTTTAAGCATAATGTTCTTGAGGCCCATCCACATTGTTGAATGTACTAGTACTTCATGGACAAATAATATTTTATTACCATATTTTGTTTATCCATTTCTCAGTCGATGTACATAGCTTGCATGTTCTTGTGTGAGTGGCCATTATGGCAGTCTCATATTAGGGCTATTAGCCTGCTGTTTAACTGTGGGCAGAGACTATGCTCAGTTTTGATTGTGCATTTATACTGTCGAAAGGGTGGAATCATGTTTTGATTGTCACTATTTTAAAATAGGTAATGCAGTACATGATGTTTTCTGCCAAAAGAGACTACATGTTCTCTTAGTCCTGGCAAGGCTATTCTAAACTAAATACAATAAAGATTTGCAGTACAAAATTAAAACAAGTTGTTATAAATCAGTATATTGTTATAAATTAAAATAATTGACTCATGAGGTAAGTTCAAAGCCAAAGAATCAGAAGAAAGAGTTCTGTTACTAAGGGATTTTTAAATCTACTTGGATAAATCAATAGCTAACACTGTTCATAATGGTGGACACTGAATGCTATTCTCCCAATACTGGGAGCAAAGCACAGACATCTGCTCCCACTACTCATATTTAATGTTGTACTGGAAATTTTAGTCAATGCAATATGGCAAGAAAAACAAATAAAATATGTAGGGCTTAGAATGGACAAAGAATAAAAGTTTTATGTTCAAATGATATCATAGTCTACATAGATAATCCAAAGAATCCACCAAAAGTTACTAAGACTATTATGTGAGTTTAGATCACAGGATGAAAAGTGAATAAATAAAAAATCATTGGTATTTATATATACTGACAATGAACTATTGTAAACACAATTTTAAAAATACTCCATATAATGCCACAGCATCTACTAGGTAAGCTGTACAAGACAGCAGGGAGATAACCTGCTGAGTAACGTATAAAGTCAAAAGCTTCCTAGAGTGCTGTGAAGTCCTATGTAGCATAAAGCACAAGAACAGAGCAGACAACACTGAGTGTTAGGCAGGAAGTGGTAACTGATGATCACTGGGGACAGGCAAACTACTTTTGTGTAGAATAATTTATTTCAGGAGTCTACTCCTGCCATTCCCTCAAAAGCCAGGAAAGATGCCAAAAGGAGTGACTTGTGATGTTTGTCTGGAGTCAAGAAAAGGGAGAAACCCGAAGTAGATATTGCCTTGTTCCAGAGGGGTGGATAGAAATGCTCAAAACTAAATTCTAATGCAGTGCAGATTCATTTTCATGTAAGATAAAACCCAAAGGTTTGCAGAAGCTTCTGGGACAGGGCTATAGGTGGAGGTCACAGGCTTGAGTCAAACCAGACTCAGAATATAGGGAAAAAATCAGTCTGGTGAATAAATTTGTTGATGGTTAGATAAATAAGTGAATAAGCAATTGACAAAATTCCAATCAAACATACCAGTAACTTTGGAATAATTTTTTTGAACAAAGCAGGAATCACTAAACAATGGCTATTTCAAATAGACTATGTGTTTTACTGTTTTGTGGTTCATATATGATTGTATGGAAACTGTGACTATCAAATTTCTCTAAGTATAGAATTACAGCCAAAACTAAACAGCCAAATGTCCTCTACAGTAAGCTTTTACTAATTGAAGATTTAAAAACTGTGAAAGAAGTACAGAGAAAAAAATGGAGTTGGGGAGAGTGGTTCATGTGGGCAGATCTGAGAAGCTGCATCAGTGAGAAGTTTGCACAACAACCTTCCACAAACTAGACACTTCCTGCGCTTATCTTGAAGGGCAATATCCTCCAAAAAGGGGAAGTAGAGACGATGTTAGATTCACTGTGTCTGTCAAGTTCCTGGTGGGCTGCTTGCGGTGTCTCACCCACATCTCACCACTGTCTTAGGAGGCAAGAAGAACCACTGTAAACACAGAGACAGAATCTTGGTGAGGGTCACAGAGCCAGGCAGCAGAGCAGCAGGGAGGCTCACCCAACCCATCTTTGGCTTGGCCTCTGGGGAAAGCATTCTGCACTGTAATTCACTTTTATTTGCTTTTGTTTTGTTTCTTTTGTTGGCTGTATTATGTCCTGAGGTAAAGCTGTAACTCCTTCACAGCAGGCCCTGACCTCCTGTTTAATTCCTACTGTCTGAAACACTGCCTACAGCAGCAAGTGCCTTAGAAAGGCATTCTGCTAAAGATAACAATGACAGTGGATCCTTTATTCCATAAAAACCCTTCTAGTTCTAGGGAGAGCACCACTGTGTTCTATGCTCTATCAATATATGGAAAGATATACTGGCCATTGTCTTTCCAGTAGAGAGAAGAGTGAGTTTGGGAATGACATGGCTCACAGAGGCCTGGACCAGCCTGGCCATAGAACTGGAGCTTAGGCTGGTGGATCCCCAGAGCACAAAGCCACACCATTCTGCTTCCAAGGAGAGAGCAGGGAGGAAGCCCAGCCCACCCTTGGTGACAACATCAGAACAGAAATCCACCCTAAGGAAGGTGGAGAGGGCAGCAAGTTCAGCTTAAAGGGTTAGCACTCCTAAAGGAAGTGCCTGATGGCTGGGCTTTGTCCTGATCGTTCACAAGATAAGGAAAGACCAACCCAGTGAAGTTACTGTGCATACAGACCTTGCAAAGAAGAAAATAAAACTGCAATGTTCAGAATCAGTCCCCTGTTTTTAAGAGAAAAACTGAAGCTATTTCTCAGATGGACAAACATGGTCAATGTTGCCAAACTCAGACAAAAATAAAATGTCTTTTGTACACACTGGTGGCCTAAGACATTGTTAGCATCTGAGTGGGCAGCAACGATATTGCTTATCAACAAGCTTCTCCTTTGAATGGATAGCAATGTTTAAAAATTTTTGGATGCACATTTGCACTTTATTTTAAAATGTTTACATACACATTTCAACATGTATAATGTAACTTAATTGTGAACCTTTTATGATGGGTTAAGATTTGAAAAGCAAGCACATACAAAACTCTACTGCATGTCATTAAATACTGAGGATGCTGGTCTCAAAGAAATCTCACTGTGAATGACCAGACCCTTAGGTCAAGTTCTGTGATCCTGGCTGCATTGTCTTGGGCTCTTATTTTCCCCGAAAGACACTGGGCTGCCCTGAGCAATGAGTCAGAGCTCTGGGATAGCAAGTCACTCCCTCTCAATCAGGGTAACCCTCAAGTACAATGACCAGGACCATAAATTTACAGGGGTTGGCCCAATTGAGCAGGGCAATGACTACCAACAGGAAAATGACAGAGACCCAGTCACATGATCCCATGCAGTGGGAATGGATGGAGCCCTGGCAATGGCCCTCTGGCTGTCTCTGTAGACTGTCAGACAACTTTGCTTTGCTTCCAGAAGGGTTTTCAGATGATCAGGGGAAGTGCATAATGCTTCTGAATCATCTAGGCTTCAGATTCTCACTGATACCATACTCTGCCAAGTCCCACAGTTTCCTTGTTTACCTTCCAGGCATCAGCAAAGCTGTTAATTTCTGAGTTTTCTAATGCATGAAAGTCTGGAAGGAGCTACTGATCCTGGGGGAGGGAAGCCTCCCCACAATGAAGGAATTGGGTAAAATCTAATTAGGCCTACCCCACAGGCTCAAGCCACACTGAGAAGGAGGTGAAATCTATAAAATGAAGTTGGTAATACTGGGGAAAAATAGTACCCATTTTCTCTACTATCCATCTTGTCAGACCAAGACAAGCAAGCAAGACTTCTAAATATTTGGCAACTTTTAGAAATTATTCATGGGCAGCTGCTCAGCAAAGATCCACGCGCACCCTGCCTGCGCCTTAGCACAACCCTCCCCATCTCCAAGTATACACACAGGCTCTTCTCTAATTACTCCCGGAGGGGGTACCCTCTTTGGATAAGAAAACTATGCAAATTAGCAAAGCAGAGAAATCTTTTTTTTGCAAGTACAAATGTCTGTTGGTTTCTATAGTGCCACGTCTGTCATCTGTCTATGGCATTACCATCAGTGTGGAATTCAGGAGCACAGCAATTTGAATCTGGTATTCTCCCAGCCCTAGAGGAGAGGGTACACACACCTTCTCACATAGCGAGAGTCACTGTTGTGTTTTTTAAGAAGTCTTTGCCCCATGAGCAGCTTCTTTGCAGGGCTCCAGTATTTGAAAGTGAGATATGATGTGAACAGCCACATTAAGAAAAGGGACATCACCATCACAACAGATACTCTGTGTCAGATGTGCTACAGGGACCACTGATTCCACATTCACAAGAAGAATCTCATACTAGAGCCAATTTATAGAGGAAGAAACTGAGGTCCAGAGAGGTAGAGTAATTTGTCGCAGAGTCCCACCATGGTATAATAGAGTTGGCTCCTGAGCCTACCCACAGGTTTTTTGTTTGTTTGTTTGTTTGTTTGTTTGGTTTTTCTCCGGTACCGGAAACTGAACTCACGACCTTGCGCTTGCCAGGCAGGCACTTTTGCCGCTGAGCTAAATCCCCAGCCCCTACCCACAGGTTTTTGGCCTCCCTGCTCTCTTAGAGGATGGAACTGGTTGTACTCAGTCCTTAAGCCACAAAGGAACCCTTTGCCCATGAGACAAAAGAAATGAGGCCAGACCATGTCTTTTCCCCACTGAGAACCACCATATAATGTGATCTTACTGACTGCTGTTATACCTGTCTCCCTCACCCTCCTTACCTCTTCAGGGGTGCCCTGGAGTTACTTCAACAAGCGTGTATGGTTCAGGCCCTCTGGATTTTCTCTCCACCTGGGGGCCTAAGCAGAGGCCACAGTAATGCCCTTCCTCACAGGAAACCATATCTTCCCATCAGGTGCTGCACCATGACCTCTCAGCCTTGCCGGATTTATTCGCACCTGCCATGTGCTTGATATCTTGCCCCAGCCTTCCGGGCTTCCCTGGTCTCATTCCTCCTGACATTGCTGTCTTTTACCACCTTTTTGGTCTGTCAGTGGATTATTACTCCAACAGCATCTTCATAACAACACCACATGGTGGGGTGGGTATCCTGGGTATGTACATGTAGGAGAAAGCATAGTATGTATAGAGTTTGGGTACTTTCTGAGGTTTCAGTTTCAAGCAATGACTAGGGATCTTGGCAAGTATCCTGCAAGGATAAAGGGGGCTACAGTAATCTGAATTCTAACTTTGACCTTGGAGTAAGTCACTTCATCTTTTTGAGTCTATTTGTTCATCTTTGAACAGGGAATAATAATATTTACTCAATTGAGTTAATAAAGGAGATTAGGATCCAACACCAAGCTCAGTACATGACCAATATTCAATAAGACACAGATAGGGATCTGGAATTTGAGTGGGCAGGGCCTGGGATGCTGAAAAACCATTTGGATTTGGGTGAAGCCATGAGGAGGCTGCAGAAGTCAGCAAGCTGGACATGTGCCTCCTCTGCTCCCCATAAAGGTCACTTTGGAGGTTACAGAGGGCAAGAAAGTACACGAGCAAGCTGGGGATGGACTGTGGACCCCTGACTACAAAGGCAACCATACCTGTGATCCAGGGAGGAATGGAGGGGTGCACTCAGGGGCAAGGGCAGTAGGTACAGAGTCAGGGAAAGAGCTACTCCTCAAGCCTCGGAGTCCCGTGAAGGGGAACGGAGGGTGCACATCCAGGGGGATGTGAGGCCTTTGCAGTAGGGTCACTGTTCACTGAAGCAGGTTTCAGTCTCAGAGCCACAGGGGGTGACTTGTATGGCGTCCCTCACACA
Source organism: Chinchilla lanigera (assembly GCF_000276665.1). Taxonomy (NCBI): domain Eukaryota; kingdom Metazoa; phylum Chordata; class Mammalia; order Rodentia; family Chinchillidae; genus Chinchilla; species Chinchilla lanigera. Next base: position 5,743,372 of record NW_004955477.1, on the reverse strand, counting down.
CACACAGGGGATGAGACTGAGAGACTCAGAAAATATATTAAAATCTTAAGAAAAGGAGAAAACCAAACTGAAAACAACATGCATATTTTTCAGACACATGACTACCCAGAGCAGTTTGTTAGCTGTTTCTAAGAAAGATTTTGAAAATTAGGAAACAGGTAAATGAAATATCTGTCAATCAACTGGTTATTTTGCCTAAGTACCCTCAAATATTTTGGTTTAGTGATCTCCCCAACTGGCTGACCCAAGCGATATAAATAAGTGCATTAATACCAATTCCTATAAAATGCACAGAGGCAAGTCCAGATTTGAAGCAAATATGACAGAAAGTGAGAGGGAGAGAAAAAGAGAGGGGAAAATGTCATGAGCATCAACCATATCATCTTAAAGAGGAAAAGTTGACTCTCTATTTAAAATAGAATAAAAGGTAAGCTTTTGGAGAATTCCTAAGTCACTGAGCTACTAACAAATCTGTCTCTAGGCTTGATGTGCATTGCTGAAGACAAGCACCTATTTTTCCCCACCACTGAAAAAGTTCTGTGAACTCGTAATGAATCCCTCCTCCACAGAAAAGAACACTGGAGCATTCATTTGGTAACAAAAACAGCATTATAGCAAAAATATGCAGTGCGCCATTCTGGAACAATATACTACAACAAAAGTGTAATGTTTAACTGCATTCTGTTTTGTCTACCTAGAAGGTCAGTTTTCCTCTTCCACTGCTGGGCTGTGCACCCAGACAGCTCAAAGAAAATGATTTTCTTTCTTTACAATTCAAGGAATCATCTCAAAATGCATTTGCTTGAGCTACTGGGCTATACAGTTGGAATGGTTCCAGACCTTGGCAGAAGGCATAGATGCTAGAGGCCAGGTGGAAGGGAGCTTACACGTGTCCTCACATACCTGCGGGGTCTCTGGGCCCTTATGTGCCTCCTGAACAGCCATTGGTCTCTCTTTAATCATAGAATGAGGGAGGGAGAAGGAGGCTGTGCATGCTCTTGAGCCAGAGCTCTGCCTCCTGACATTTCAGTGACCTCTACACATGAGGTCACTGATAACATCCCTCATAGATTTGCTGTGATGATTGAATGAGACAGCATTGTGTAGATGAACCTGGAAAGAGAGAGTGAGGCCCAGCTATGGACAGAACATCCACTAGTTTATACCTAGGAGTAGTTGTGGATGGGGCCACACACCCAGAGGTCAGTGTAGCAGCCCTTTGGAACCTAAAATCACATGATATGAGGACAGCACCAGGTAGGATGCTCTATGTGTGGGACCCTATTTAATCCTCAAGATACCTTGAAGCAATGTGCATGAGAACAGTTGATCAGTAAGAAGCCGAACCAGAAACTACCCCCATCTGAATCTGACTCTAAACTCCATGATCAGTGATAAGCTTCAAGCATTAGGAAAATCCTTGCCTTTGGTTCCAGGGCTAGAAGTTACTTCGTGGGTGACAAGCTATGTTTGGAAAAGTAGTCTCCAGGTGATGGTCAGGGTCAGGACCCAGAAGACTAGGGGAAGGACAATGGCCATGTGACCCCCTTTCCAATAGTACTCTCACAGTCAAACAGCATATGTCCCTATTTCATCTGATGCATTTCCACTAAGCTCAGTGAAATATCATCATCCCATCCAATGCCAAGCTCATCTAAGATTTGAGAGCAAATGCAAAGGTCCCTGCCAGACTCATTGAAGACTAAGATGAATCTCCAAAAAGGTAAACATTCCATAAGCTGAATTTGGAGAAAGTGCATGAAGTTCAATGCTGTGCCAGAAGCTAACCAATAGTAGCAGAGGGAGCTACTGAACACCTCACTCCATGCCCTTGGCCATCAACAGGAGCCCCTGGCCAGCCTGAGTGACCACCTCACGTCCTGTCTGGATCTTTGACCAATGGAGAGTTGGGAGTGTCACGGCTCTAACATTCTTCTTCCATTAAAACTAACCTGCAAATCTGTTGCTCTTGAGAGTTTCCCCAAGAATGAGATTAAGAAGTACTGTGACCCTCCCCAGCATTAACAGTTTTTCCAAGTCCCAATTACCTTTAGTTAACTGTGGTCCAAAGATATTAAATGGAAAGTTTCAGAAATAAACAATTCCTAAGTTTTAAACACCTCACCATTCTGAGTAATGTGATGAAATCTCTTACTATCTTTCCAGGGACTTGACTCACTCCTTTATGCACTGTATCCACACTGTATATGATACCCACACATCAGTCACTTGGTCGCAACCAAGTGGTTAATATACTGACTGTTACAGTAGCCCTGTTCTTGTGCTCAAATAATCACTATTTTAATTAATAACGGTCCCAAAGCTTATACAGACATAGACAATTTTGCTACAATACATTGTTAGAATTGTTCTATTTCACTATTAGTTATCATTGCAACCTCTTACTCTGCCTAATTATAAATAAAGTTAAGTGTGAAAAGGAAAAACATAGTATATGTAGGATTAGGTACTATTCAAGGTTTTAGGCATTCATTTGGGATCTTGGAATATATCCTCTAAGCTTAAGGGGGACAGTTAAATAAGCATTCAGTGTAGGGACTGGATGGGAACATGTCTGACCTTTTTTACTTGAGTGTTCTTTCCATCAAGGAATTGAGATGCACTGAAGCCACAACAACAGCAAAGCCAGGGTACCATGCACTATGTATCAAAGACCAGGCAGGCATCATCCCACCGACCCTTTGCTACAGAGTAGAGAGCCGAGAAGAGCCCTCCTCACCTTACAGAAGAGGAAACTGGAACTGATAACAGGGTTAACATCTCCAAGGCATATGTCAAATCTCGTCCTAACCCCAGCCTGTTACATAAGAACCATGTTACAACATTTTCTTGATACTTTGTCTTGGTTGGGCCTTTCTGTAACCACTGGGGTGGGATGTTTTAATGAACCACTTGTCCAAAGGTGCCATCCCTGTTGTGAGTGACTCACTAGTATGGTGTGAACATTGGGGAAATGAAGTTTACATCTGTGTAAAGCTTGACTTAATACTTCAATTCAGTATGACCTACAAGCAGGACTTCACTGTGTGACATAAGACACAAAGACCTTTGCTGCCATTGTAGACAGTGACACCACACTTCTGTCACAGATATGGACAGGATAATAACCCAAGCTGATCTTGCTACATCAATTAATTCAAATGATATAGAAACATGTCCAACTACTGACCCCAGATAAACTTCACCTACAGGATAGCTTACTTTAAAAATGACTACTAATTCCAGACCTTTATAATTTAAATGAAATGACCCTTCTCTCATAAATAATTCTGATGACATGAACAGAAATATCATTCACCTAAAATTTTCAGTAATGGGTGAAATATAAGGTTATTGTTTTGTGAATTCAGCCATAATGAGAACTTGAGCATATACTAGCAAACCTACCCCATTGTAGGAGTAACAAAAGTATAATCAAAACATTCAAATGTCAGAGTTTGGAAGAATAAATAAAACTTTGTTGAGAAGTTCATAGGCATCATGCCACCTATGGCTGTAACATGTTATAGGCTGACTAGCAGATATTTATCAGATGCCTGCTGTATTTGAGGCATGTGACTACATAAAATCTTCAGGCCACACAAAAATGTGCATCAGATGAGTTGTGGATGGTGGTGAGGGAAAAATCAACCCCTGGGGACAAGAAAGAACAGATTGAGCATGCAGTTCTGGGTCAGTAAGGAGCGGCAGGAGGAGATGCAGGCTTAGAGATCTGCTTCCAATTAATTCTGCAAATATAGACCTGTCACCTGCACAACTGTGACTAAAGTGATAAGCCTCCTCACTGCCCTGCCACTGCACTGACTAGCTTCTGAGAGTCAGGGTAATCTTGGGCGCTAACCAGCCACTCAGTTCCTAAAGGCCTTTGGAATACAGGGTCCCTAGCATCTTTGCCTCTCCCAGCTGGAGTTCTGCATGTATAGGGGGAAACACCCTGATTACACATTTTGCACACACACATGTGTGTGTGTGAAATCCCTCTGTGAAACAACTAAGAACTCAAAACTTCAATATTTTGACATTGGGATTGAGTTGCAAATGAATAATAATTCTGGAATTCCTGAGCAGGAAGAGAGGAGATATCCTCATCTTCCTACTGCTGGCTTCTTTAAAAGCACCTTGGCTCTGGATCACCCTCACCACAGGCCCTTGGAACAAAACCATCATGCTCATGAACCAACAGTACTCTCTACCAAGCACCCAGGACCTGAACCAACAGCTCTCTCTTGTTCTTTGCTTACCAGAGTCAAAAGATTCCCAGGCTAATCTGTCCTTTACAGATGCTGAGGACAAGAATGCATAGTACACCGGTGTCCTTTATCACCACAGGCCACCTTGTGAAGATGTTAGAGTGTCTCTCTGCCACCTGCACTCACCAACCACCTTCCACAGGCAAACTGGACAGGGAATTACTTCTGGTTATCAGATTTGTCCTGTCCACTTATGTTATTATTGTAAGATGTCCACATGATGGAAAAAAATGGAGAAGTAGAATTCTATCCTAACTCCAATGCTAGCCTTCTTAATCAAGTATTATAGTATTAAATCTCTGATTAGTATTTTTTAATTAAAGGACTGACTCAGGGATGCTGTGGAGATGCAAAAGGGCATTTCTTCATCTTTGGCCAGGGATCATCGCTGCAAACCTTCTCAGCTTACAAAATAAAGTTGTCTGGAACACAGCACCAGGAAAGTGTTTGTGTTTCCTGAAAAGCTGGGAACATTCTTTTAATCAGACTAGAACAATACAAGCCATTGTGTTTCATTTTTGCCTTGTCAGCCAGGAAGCTCAGGACTGAACTCAGGCACAATTGCAATCTCTTCTTATCTTTAGGGAAAAGGAGCCAGAATTTATTGAGTGTCTATTTGTGCAATGCTTCCAAAACTATTCAATGCTCTCAACCATTCAGCTATTTTTATTACAAACTCATGGGTTAGAAAGTCAGAGCTGAAAGAAAACAAGAGCTCAGTCATTCAGCTCGCAAGTGAGGAAGGCAGCATCCACCTCAAATCCATCCTGATACAATGTTTGTCCCTTCCATAAAGTGCCACAGACCCTTTTTGGTGATGAAAAAACACAAATGTCATAAAATAGCCTGCAGGGTGTGATGAGGGTGAGGGCGTTTTCCTGCCCTGACGTCTGACCAGGGCCTGCCTAGATGGGAGAATAAGGGTGAGTTTTAGTTGGGCAGATGCTGTGACTGGAAGGCAACTATCTGCCTTGATGGCTGTACCTTCCTAGACATCAGGTCTCATATCATAGCCATCACATGGCTTCTGAACGCCACCTCCTACTTCCCCTAAACCTAAGGGGGACTTCTGCTCTCTTTTGCTCTAGCTTACACACTCAGTCCCAGAGCACAAATGACTGGAGCATCCAGACAACTTTCTAACAATTTAGAAACCATATCACCCCTACTGAATTAACAGATGTAGCGCATGCACAATGACTGAATTATGTAGCAGGGATGCCTTCCTGAACACACACTGCATTGTGAGCTGGGCATCATGTAAATTTGCCCTCTGAGGACTGACTTTTGAGACAACTCTGTGACCCATATATAGGTACACACACAGACACACATAGACACAGACACACACAGACACAGGCACGCGTGCATGCAATTTGGGATGTATCAAAGCCCAATCATTTAGATTCACTGAGAAATTATACAATGCCTTGCACATAGCTACTTGGGAAACAAAGACGCATTCGTGACATCTAGGATTCCATCTATATGAAGTTCAAAACCAGGCAAAACTAATCCATGGTGTCAGGAATGGGGACAACGGTCACCCCTGGAAAGGAAGGGAGAACAGGCTGGAAAACAGTAACAGGAGGCTTAGAGAGGGGCCGCTCTGAAAATTCAATTCCATGTCCTTTTGACTTACACATACTTTTCTATAAGCATACAGTAGTCCAATAAAATTTACAAAAACTAATTTGAGCTATGATTTTGGATTATAATTGTCATTTACTTTTTTCCTCTGTATGCATAAGCAAACAAATTAATTTAATTTGTCTAAAAACTCAATTTTAAAATATGCTCAATGAGAGACTGCTCATGTCATCTGCTCCTGCCAGTCTCCCTACTGGGCAACAGATGACCGGGAGCATCAAGAAACTGAACTGGCTGAATTGAACAGTACTGTTGCTGATTTTGCCCTTGAAGCCTGTTTGCTTGGCATCAAGGGCCTGCTTTCTTATAGAATAAGCCTTTTCACCTTTAGGCATAAACTTTATCTGAAAATGGTTCTCTGGTTTTAACCATGTTCTTTTTATTAAAGAAAAGGAACTTGGGATTTCAGATTTTCATGTCTTCGTAAGGTGTGGATCATACAGACAACCTTGAGACTTCCATTATGGCAAAGGATTCTCCCAAAGCCATGATGGGGGCTATCGTCAAAGAGAACAGATTTGGGTCCAACAGAAAGAGCCTGAGAAGATGACATTACCTTTCTGGGCCACAAGTTTTCCATTTACAAAATGAGGGTAAGTTCACTATGACCTTGGGGTGATGTGACCAGCTTGTCCTGCTTGGCCCAGATCCACCCTAGTTTTAGCATTAATAATCCTCATCCTGGTCAAATCCCTAGTCTCTAGCTGGTTGGGGGGCAGGTCACCCTAGGGTTCGGTGGAATTCACAGGGGCATGTCTGCAGGGCACCTTCTCTGGTAGCTGCCATTAGCCATGGGCTCTGTTAATACTGATTTTTGTCATTTCTCTAATAAGTGTTTATTTTGGCTATAGTATTACTCTGCATCTGAGAAGCCTCCTGTAACTCCAGCTTTGCTTCAGCTTCTTGACCCACTTTAAAAGATAAATGATGGGTAATTGATAGCAATTCTTAACAGACGTGTGTCCAGAGGGCTCCATATACCTGCTGGGGAGTAGACACTGGCTTCTGAGACGGCAGGTCCTCAAGGCAGAAAACCCGCCAGCCCAAGATGTGCTGTCTGACCTCTTTGAATGTTGATGTTCTCAAGTGTGAAATAAGGATAAAGTGCCTGTCCTCTTTGAGGGATCCCGGGCTAATATCTAGCGGGTCCACTCTTACTATACTATGTTCATTTCCTTGTACAGTGAGCATAGGGGCCATGAATATGCTCAGGAGGGGGCACCTGCAGACCTCTGTGAGGACCAGTGGTTTGCAGAGGCATTGTGGTACCCTGCAGAACCTTGCCACTGATGCAAAAAGGCCAGTGTGGCAAAGGCTAGGATGATGCAGGTATCTAAGTGTCCTATGGTAGCCCAAATATCAGTATCCTCAGTGTCTGGTGTCCTGCTACAGGACAGGTTGAGAGACTGGCAGGGTCTACAAGCCTGTGAAGATCTGATGCTGAGTGGCTGGAGCTGGGGAGACTCAAGGGTATGGCATTACACACTTAGTGTACCGGCAGGCATCCGTATAATTAGTACAAATGAGGCCACTTTTATCTTCTAATGTATGGCTATTAAAATATATGTATATTTATGCTTCAATATAAACTGTAAGTGGAAATGAAATTTGAATAATTTATATGGTTATATTTTTGTATAACTACAAAAGGAATGCAATGTGAAATCAGTACTTTAAACATGTCAGATTAGGAGCTGCTGTTTTTCTTCTCCTACAGACACTTGGGAAAGAATTGAAGGAACAAGATTAATAACAGAGAAAACTCAAACTCCTGGCAGAATGGACATATGTGACCCATGCTTTATTTTTTAACATATCCATAGGGATGTAAATCAATTTAAGTCCTGAAAATAGCCATAGAAAAGGGAGAAAGAGATGGAGCTCTATTAGTTACCATGGGAATTACTAACTGAAGCACTTCTTTTGTCTTTTAAAGATCCTTGCCATTCTTGTGACATTTAGAATGACAACATTAAGAGAGCTAGCATCCATTTCCTGCTATTTGATAATTATAAAAATATCATTAGGGAAGTTCAAATTAAAGATGCTTTTTAAGAAGTAAAGCCCACTTGTTACAGTGGTGACATTCTCATTAAGGAAATCCACCTTGAACAGAACTTCAGAGGTCAAGGGCAGGCTCTGTATATAGTTCTGAGAGTGGGAGAAAGGCATTTAAAGCCAAAACACCCACATGATATTTGAGTGGGAGAATGAAAAAGGCTGTATGGATGTTTCTATCATTCAGAGACAGTAGCTCCCCTGTGGTCCAGAGAGCTCTTTAGCAGAATGTCAACATCTGAGCTGTGGATAGCTTGTGTTCTGAAAACTATACAGCAAACTGCAAGCGCTCAACTTCATGGTATTTGGTGGTGCACAGAACTTTAAAAAAATTTCACAGAGTTTGTATCCCAAGTAATATTCCCAAATGCTACCACATTGCATTTTAGTAAGAAGGGTCCACTGCAATCTAACAGGAATTCCCTTTGCATATGACCTGGATTGCTGAGGCAGCAGTGAGGTTTATTAAGATGAAAGAAAATCTTTGCCTTAATATTGAGAAGTGTCCACAGATAGGCATGTGCTGAAAACTGGAACTAAGAACTTTATTAATTCTTGGAAGTGCTTAGAAACATCCGCTCTGAAAACACAGTCCTGGAAGTCTGAATTTAATAAAGGAAAAAGATTCCCTGCCAGTAACAGACTGCAGTTACACGAGGTTCACCTTTAAACACGCTCACTCAGCTTTGCAGGGGGTGATCTCCACAGGAAAGAGGCTGGAAACACCGGAAGGAAGATTTTACAACCTGGGACCAGCATTTATCCTGACATTTGCTTTAAGGATAAAAAGTAGGAGAATTTGAAGGGATGATGCATGGCTTCTCTTCCATGAAGGAGGGAGAGCCCAGCGCTGAGTTCCAAGCAATGCTGAAGATGCTCTGGGGCTGCAGCCCACTGCCTCATGCAGGGCAGACTCTTTGCCCTGGTCACAGTTTCTGCCAAGGCCAGGGTTTTCCAGGCATCAGGAATGAGTTGTGCTGGCAGGAGGACTGGTGAGCCACTGCCTTAGACTATTAGACACCATCCCTAGCAGGTGGCTTCCGTACCTATCTACTTACACAAACACACTCAAACAGGTTCTGCCACTCCAGGAAAGGTCAGAGAGAAGACAGATCCACCTGCAGTGATTCTCTACCTCTCCAGGGTTGCTCACACTTTCCCTACCCACTGTGGATTTATCAACTCTATTCTACCATCCGAAGTAGTGCAGAGTCCTCTTACCTATCAAGGACAAAATGTGTTTATTTTTAAAACTTTCTGTGCACTTTTTTTTCGTTTTCTTGGGGGGGTACCGACAATCGAACTCAGGACCCTGTGCTTGCCAAGCAGGCGCTTGTGCCACTGAGCTATATCACCAGCCCTCTGTACGCTTTGTATGTGCTGAGCTCTGAAGATATCAGAATAGGCCAGTTCAGATGCTGACTAATCACTAGTTCACATTTAAAAATGACAATCACACACAGTGCTTTGAAAAGATGAGACTTAGTCTGGGCCAGCAGTCAGAGAAGGCTTCCTATAGGAAGTAACTTTGGCTGGGAGTTGAAGGAGGATTGGGAGAACATCTCAGACATTTATTGTGTGTGTGTGTGTGTGTGTGTGTGTGTGTGTGTGTGTGTGTGTGTGTGTGTGAAGGATAGGGCTCCTGCGCAGTAGCCTTGGGCTGTGTCTGTTTGCCCTAGCTCTCTTCCCAGGGGACTGCAGGTCATCTGCTTGTCCATTTGCCTCATGGAGCCCAGCTGTGGCCTCACTGTCACAGCCTCAGCCAATGATTATCAGCCCAGGGCTCCAAATCAAGGCTTATATCACCACATAAGAATCTGAGGTCACCCCATCTTGGTTTATTCAAAGTCCCCCCTGCCCCACAGCCCCTCTCTCTCCCTGGCCCTGATTCCCATTGATGGCAAGGACTTTGCTACGTACGTGGGTATGACTTAAGTCCAAGGACTCCCCACCTTGGCACTATCAACATTTTGGACTAAATAATCCCGTGTGGAGGTGAGGACAACTGCCCTGGGTGTTGTAGAATGCCTACCTGCATCCCTGGCAGCTTCCCCTAACTTCCAGTAACACTGACACCCTTTCCAGTGATACCAACTGAATGCATCCCCAGACATTGCCAACGTCTTTAGGGTAAGAGAGAAAAATGGGCCGGAGCTGAGAACCACTGGTTTAGACTGCTGCTGCTCTGAACACCTCATGGCTTTCTCCAAAGACTGTCAGGTAGAAATGCCAGTACAGAAACAGGAGGAGGCCTGGCCCCGCCCTACAGACTCCATGCCCTGGAGGGTCCCCTCCGTCAGCCCCACCCCAATTACAAGAAACGTGGCTTTTGCCTCAATGGGGCTGGTCTGTCCAGTGGAGCAGATGTGCAGTGTCGTTGTTTTACAGATAAACATCTAGGAACATGTGACTTCACCCTTTGCGCTTGTGCAACCTGAGCTATCTCAACAGTACCATGAGTTACCAGGAGGAAGCCATGTGGTCTGTCAGGCTGCCCACAGGCATTCTGTACAATGTCATGTGCAGGGCTGTCTCTCCATCATGGTCAGGTGTGTGTCCAGGAGGACACACCTGCTCTCAGTATCCACGGGCCACCCCACCCCAAGGGGGCTGTTCTCCCCTCAGCCCTTGGAAACTCACATTTACTATGTTTTCCTGTTTTCACCTAGAGTTTTTTTTTAAACATAAATACATATTATTCAATGAAATTAAAACAACCCAGTAATATATAGAGGAAAGCCAAAAGTCTCTCCCACCCCCCAAAACCAGCATCTCCTCAGTGGTTATTTTATGTCAGGCACCCTGCAAAGCACACTTCATGCCTCCTTTCCTCATCCGTCCATTCACTCAGTGAAGTGAGGTGTCTTGGGTACTCTGCCAAGTACCCACAAGTGCGTGGTCCTGCTGGAGTGAGACAGCCTCTGAGCACCTCTGTGCTTATAGTCTCAAAGGAGACAGAAATGAAATAACTTAGAGTATAAATTAATAGGGGTTGAGTATCCTGTACCCCAAACCTTGGGGATAGAAATGCTTCAGCTGTCACATTTTTTTGAGATTTTGAAATATTTGCATACATATAATGAGATATCCTGGGGATATAACTTTAGTCTAAACACGAAATTCATTTATGTTCCACATATACCTAATCACATAGCCTGAAGGAAATTTTATACAGTACTTTAATGAACATGCATTTTGATTATGACCTGGCACAGGAGGTCGGGTGTGGAATTTTCCACCTGTGGCATCATGCTGCTTTTCTAAAGTCTTGGACTTTGGAACATTTGGAATTTGGAATTTTTATTTATTCATTTAATTAGGTTTTTTTAAAAAATAGTACATACATGTTTGAGGTACATCATGAATATGGTCATTGTGGGTAGTTGGTACATGTACATGACACAACTTAATTCTTTTTAGCAATGCTCAACCCTGTATATGATCACCATGGGCAGTGACAGTTGAGGACAGACACAGTGCTGCACAGGAAGAGTCACATAGCTGCAGAGGATAACCGGTCCCAGAGGCCACAACCCCTCCCCTCTGCCTCTTGCATGCCTGCGGCAGGTGAGGTGTGGGTAGGATAGCATAGTTCAAGGAAGTCTCTGCCCTTGTGCAATGCAGCAGCAGTTCATGCTCAAGTTCAAGGCTACCCTGGTAGCCTCCTGGGAGTCCCTTGTTCCCTGACTGACCACAGTCTTGCTGCCCAGTCACAGGAGGAAAGGCATCTGCAGAGAAAAATGCCAGCTGCGGGCCTTTTCCGACACTCCCCCTTCCAGCCACCCCCGCCCACACAGCCTCTAAAGATTCATTTTCAATTCTCCACGCCGGGTGCCTTCCAAACAGCTCCTCAACAAGTCCTGCGCTGTTCTCATCTCACCTCGGCCAGCCCTGCTCCCAAAAGGAGACGCTGTCACCAATAACGATATGAAATAATCAGACTGCAGCTGGGGTACTTCACTGAATGTCTAATCGTTTTCATTTGTGAGGGCTGAAATAAGCACTTCTATGCCCCTGGAGAAGGCCACATGTATGCTGGACACGTGGGGATGAGCAAGCCCCTCGTAAATCTGCAGCTCCACCCTAGGAAGCCATCCTTGGCATGGTCTGAATGCCCACTGACAGCCATGAGGCAGGGCTGGAGGGCCCACTTGTTCCTGGATAAGAAAAAGCCTCACAGTTTTGGATGAATGGAGCTAAGCACTCATAAATTAAAGCAAGATCCAGGTGATAGCAAATTTATTAAGCTACAAGGTCCAAAGATAACTGGGACTCACTTTCAGGGATACTGAAAAATGGAGGATAGGAGATTCAGGAAGTCAGGGAGCAGGTAAAGCAGGTGGCAGGGACAAGATCTCAAAGAGACATACTGCCAGAGGAGCTGAGTCTGATGAGCAGAACAGAACCCGTAAGTTCACAGTAGAGAAGTCATCAGAGGACACCAGGCAGAATGAGTTGACCAAGACCCTTTCAAAGGCCAAACAAGACATCATGGCTATGAGCAAGCAGAGGCAGCCCTCCTGTTGCTGTGTGTCCTCAGGCTTCGCCTACTGAGTGCCTGCAGTGTGGAAGCACACAGAGACGCTGGAGACCCCTGCAGAAAGACCAGCATCACCTTTCAACATCCACACGGGGTACCACACCTGACTGTTCAGAGACGCTATCTCAAGTCCCCAGGTACTGGCAAGACTGCCCAAGCCGAAGGAATCCACCTCCTTTCTGACCCGCATTTGCCATTCTTTGTTTCTTTTGCTCTTTTATCACTTTCCATTTTCTATTGTAATCATCTGTATCATCCTAGCTCCCCAAGAGGATTATATGCTTCACAAGGACAAGCACTAACTTTATATCTTTACATCCCTGTAGCAGCGAAGAGAATCTCAATAAATCTCCCTTTGAATGAATTAATAATAAATATAAGCACTACCATCAGCGGCTCACCAAGCATTTTGTTAGAAGCGTCAGAGTATCACCTCATGCACCCTCAGAAGCAGCCTAAAAGCTTGATGTTACTGTTTGCATTTACAAGCGCGGGAACTGAGAACTACAGAGATACCCTGCTGCCAAGTGGCTGAGCCAGGGTTACGGGCCGGCAGGTCTGACTGCATAGCTGCGCCCTAACCCGTTACAGAAAAAGTGCTGCAGGCCATTTGAAAACTGTTCTGCTTTAGACACAGCATCTTCTCAGCAACCCACTTACACTCCTAATTTGCTTAGAAATAATTTTCTTTGTAAATTTAGGAACGTTGTCTTCCCTTAAGCTTACTTTGATAATTATTACAAAGTATAAGTAATAGGAGAGAGCTGGAGGAATGCAATTACATTTTAAAAATGAAAAAGAAGTAATATAAGGAAAAGCACGAGAAGGCATAAGAAAGGCACACGTTGTCATTCTGAGTCTGGATTTATTCCTGGTTAACAGGTCCTGAAGGGGGTGGTGGAACAACTAAGCAAATGAATCTGTGAGTGAAAGTGTAAACTGAGCAACCTTTTAGGATACACTTGTGCTGTCTTTTTCCACTCCCTTCAAGCCCCAACCTGTAGTTAACCCAGATTTCTTGAGGTGGGGAGGAGGAGAAAGAGAGATTTGAATAGAATTGGATCGATTAAAGGAAATTAATCAATTAGTCAAAACATTCTAAAGCAGGAAGTACAAAGAACAGGTAGGTCAATAGTGAATTTGACTGAGTATCTAAAGAAAAAATAAGCCAATGCTTAATCTCTTCCAGAAGTTAGAGGTGGGATGCTACCTCATATACTGCCAAGACATTACAAAAAAACAAAATTATGGGCCAATATCTTTCATGATCATAGATGCCAAATCCTCAACAAAATGTTAATAAGTTGAATCTAATAATGCACAAAGTAATTATGCAACATAGCCAAGGGAATTTTATTCCAGTAGATTGTATCCCTAAAGAGGAACAAATTATTATTATATGAACAAACACAGAAAAAACATTTGAAAAAATCCAAAACAATCATGATGAAAACTCTCCATAAACTAAGAATAGAGAGGAACTCCTGCAAACTGATAAAGAATTTTTACCAAAAGCCTACTCCTAATATACTGAATCATAAAAAATAGATTTTTTTTCCCACTAAGAGTAGGAACAATGCAAGAATGTCCTCACTACTCCTTTTCAATATTGTTCTAGAATTCTTCATTAATGCGATGAGACCAAAAAAAGGAAATAAAAGGTGCGTAGTTTGGGAAGTAAGAAATAAAACTGCTTTTGTTCACAGATGACAGGACCATCTATGAAGAAAATCTGGAAGAATTCACCAAAAATTATCCTGAAACATAAGCAATGATTGTAAAGTTGCAAGGTGAATGTTATTATAAAAAAGTCAGTAACTTTTGTATATAACAGAAATAAACATATAAAATTTGAAATTAAAAATACAATATGATTTATATTAGCACCTTCCAAGATGAAATATCAACTTCAAAATCTAGCACATTATGTACAAAATCTATATCAAAAGTACAAATTGAGAATTAAATAAATGAAGAAATATTGCATGTCCATGAAAAGGAAAACTTAATAGTTGAAATGTCAGTTCCTTCAACTTGCCTTATACATTTAATGCAGATGCAGTCAAAATACTCAGATTCTAAAATGGCAATCATCAAAGTGATTCTAAAGTTTATATAGTGAGATAAAAGGTCAAGAATAGTCACAACATTATTGAAGAAGAAAATAAAAATCAGAGGAATTATTCTACTCAACTTTAAGACTTTTTATAAAGGGATAGTAATTGAGACAGAATGGTATTGGTGAGAGAATAGTTATATAGCTTAATGGAACAGAATGAAAAACCAAGAAATAGACCCACATGGATCTGACAATACAATGTCACCAAGTCTTTTAAATAGATAGTTCTAGGACAACTGGAATATCCACACAGGAATGGATCTAGACATAGACATTATGCCCTTCACAAATATCTAACATAAATGGATCACAGATCTAAATGTAAAATGTAAAATTATAAAACCCTAGAAGATAACATAAGAGAAAATCTAGATGACCTTAAGTATTACAATAACTTTGTAGATAAAACAGCAAAGATACAACTGATAAAATAAATAATTGACAAACTAGACTTCATTACAGTTACTAACTTCTGCTCTGCAGAAGACCTGTCAAGATAGTGAGAAAATAAGACTGATAGAGAAAATACTTACAAAAGATATGTCTCATAAAGGACTATTAAAAATGTACAAAGAACTATTAAAACTCAAAAACTACCAGGATGAGGGAAAGAAGAAAAAGAAGGAAGGGGAAAAAATATGTATATATAGAAGGATAGCTGGGATAATTGTACTGCTGACATCTATTGGTTTATTGAAAGGAACAGTTAATACTTAAAATATTTTTGACCAGTTTTGCATGCTTATATCTGGTAATCTGAACAGCGAATCTGAAGACAACAATGTTCAGTATAACAACCACTGGTGAATTCCTATCATCTTGTTTAGTGAAGCTCTGTATCGTTTCTAAGGGTTTTTTAAAATTATTTTTTAGGAGGTCTGGTGCACCCGGCCATGCAGGTGCCTGGGGAGGCAGGCAGGCCACAGGCACCCACTCCGGGAGGCCATGCAGGTGCCCGGAAAGGCAGGCAGCAGGCGCCCGGGAAGTGGCATGGAGATGTGAGCCAGCCCTCGGGCCAGCCGCTGCTGCACAGTCAAGAAATGCCATGCCACAGAGAAGCACTGACACAATAGGCCCACCCGGAGACATGCATAAACAGTCCCAACACGGAGAAATCTCCGGGAAAACATGCCACATGGTGGGTCACTCTTGGCCCTGTCCTTGAGAGCCAGAAATGTCCAGAGTCAGCGAAGGAGCAGCTGATGAACAAGGACTCAGAGAACACAAGAGTACTGATGCCCGATGACTCAGAGGTCAAGCTGACTGGGGACGTGGGAGCCATTTGGGAGCTGGAAACCAGGAGGACCTTGTACAATACCTGGGGAGACCCTTCTTCCCCTAACTGTACAGGCTGCAGTGGAGGAGCAAATGGAGCTCTGAAGAGGTCTGCAGTGAGACTTCATGGATTACATGGGTGCCCAATATTCAGATTTTGAAGAACCGCCTTCAATGAGAAGGTATGTGTCTAGGTTGCCTGCCTGGGACACTTTGCACCTGATGGTGCTGAGACTGACTAGCAGGCTGAGGACTTCATCCACATGTTCCTGCCACCTGTGTTGATGGTTGGGGAGAGGACACTAAGTGGTTGTGGGATCCCAATGCACTGGGAGGCTGGAGAGAACACCTCTCTGCTTTCTTAGACAAGAGGCACTAATAAAGCATACTTCCCTGGATCCCAGTTCAGTAGAGGGACAAACTAGTCTTAAAGATAAGTTTATTACTCAGTCAGCCCCAAATAGTAGAAAAAAGCTACAAAAAATGGCTTTTGCCCCAGATGGCTCACTTGAGATGTTAGTAAGAATTGCCTCCTCAGTATTTTATAGCTGTGAGGAGGAGGAGGCCAAGGAGACAAAACAAAGAGACCGAGAAAAAACAGCTACCTTTGTTGAAGCACTAAGAGAAACAGACCCTAAGTCTGATTCTCAGGGCCCCAAGAAGAACTTGTTGACTACATTCATCTGCTACGGCTGTCAAAAGCCAGGCCATCTCAAGGGGGACTGCCCTAAGAAGCCCCCTGGGCCATGCCTTGACTGTAAAGGTGACCACTAGAGGTCAGACTGCCCTCTGAAGGGAAAGCCCCAGATCTCAGACTCCTCCTACCAGCTGGTCAAACATGAATGAAGGGGCGCAGGGCACACTCTGTCTTCTCCCTCTGGCCAGACCATTATTTTCAAGGAGGAGCCCCATATAATCATGACCATAGAAGAAAAAATAAACAGCCTATTGTTGGACACTGGTGCTAGTCTCTTGGTCCTTCTTTTCAATCCTGGCCTTTCTTCCAGCCATCACACCTCAGTGAAAGGAGTCACTGATGAGGAGGTAACCTGCCATTTTTTTACAACCCTTAGGCTGTAACTACTTGTTAGATCTTTCTTGCATATCTTTGTTTTCCTGAAAAGCCACTTTGAAGATACCAACATATATTACAGCAGCCAATGATAATTTACTACCAATCTGTGCATAACTCTGTAATGTTTCTATTGTTCCTATGCTATTTTGTAAATGGATGTATGTTTATTACTATGTGTTTTCAACAACAACCATTGAGAAAAAAAATTATTTTTTATGCTCTTTAATGGTTTGATCAGTCTCACATTCTTACATATGGTAATCTGAGGAACTTTGTTGAAGACAATAATATGTAATATAACAACCACTGTTAATTCCTATCATTTTGTTTTGAAACCTTGTTTCATTTTTATTGTTTTTGTGTTATTTTGTTTTTGTCTATTTTGCTGTTATTTTGTTATTTTTAAATTTTCTTTTATATATTTTAATTTTCTAATTTAAAATTTTAATTTTAATTTATTTTTTATATTTTAATTTTCTTTTTAAAAAACTAAGAAAATGAACAACTTGATTAAAAAAGGGGCAAAGACTTGAACAGATACCTCAGAAAAGAAGATATACATAATGGAAAATAAGCTTAAAAGACTCTCGCCAGGCATGGTGCCCTAGGCCTGTAATCCTAGCTCTTGGGAGGCTGAAGCAGGAGGATCATTGTGATTTCAAGACCAGCCTGGGCTACAAAGTGAGTTCAAGCCCAGTCTGAACTGTACATCGAGACCCTGTCTCAAAAAGACAAAAAAACCAAAAAACAAAAAACAATAAACAGATTCTGATTATCTGTCATTAGAGAATTACAAATTAAAACAACACCAAAATACCACTATACACCTATTAAAATGGCAAAGTCCAAAATACTGACAGCACCAAACGCTAGTGAAGGTGGAGGAACAGTAACTTTCATTCATTGCTATAAGTGAACAATGGTACTAGCACTCTGGAAGGAAGTTTGTCTATTCCTTAAAAAAGTAAACATACCATATCATATGATTTTGCAAGCCTGTTTCTTGCTAAAATGATAATTTATGTCTGCACAAGAAAACACAAACGCATATATACAGTAGCTTGATTCATTACTGGTAAAACTTGGAAGCAACTAAGATGGCCTTAAGTAGGAGAATGAATAAACAAACTGCAGTGCACTGAGACAACAGAATATTATTCAGCACTAAAAAGAAATGAGGTATCGAGTCATGAAAAGCATCAAGGAAACTTACATACATATTACTAAGTAAAAGAAGCCAATCTGAAAAGACAACATACTGTATGATTCCAACTATATGACATCATGAAAAAGATAAAACCATGAATAGAGTAAAAACTGTCAGTGGTTTCCCTGCAGAGTTCAGAGGGAGGGAGAGAGAATTTAACTACCCTGTAAGGCACTATAATAGTGGATACATGTCATATATTTGTCCAAACCTATATTATCTACAACACCAGCAATATACTCTAATGTCAACTATGGATTAGACACTTTATGGAAATGACTATGGAAATGACACTTTAATATGGCTCCATAATAATAAATATGCCACTCTCATGCAGAATATTTAAAACGTGTGAGACTCGGTGTATGTGTGTGTGTGTGTGTGTGTGTAGGGGGAAGGTGGATTTAGGGAACTTCTTTATTTTCCACTCAGTTTTGCTGTGAATTTAAAACTAATCTAACAATTAAAGCCGATTTAAAAAGAAGGAAACTACGGGATATGCCTCTCCAAACTCTGGCTCCGTGTAGGTCTTCTGAATCTCGACTCACCCATCCTTGTCTGCCTTTCAGTGGGGCAACAGAGTGGCTCGACACATCTGATTTACCTCTAGGGCTCAAAATCTTCAGTTCTGCATAGCATGGGACATCCTTCATAATGTGGTCCCCAATTTCCTGATGAGCTTCCCCCACGTCTCCCATCACGTTCCCTTAGATTCCCCTTCACTCAGTCTCCTGTGTTTCAGAGACACTCAGCTTTGCCAATCATACAGGCCTGGGCCAATTTTTGCTTGTATACTGAATTTTAAAAGTCAAGAATTTTTCTTGAGAATATGTGCCCCAGGCAAAATATTTTCCATAAAAGAGCATGTAATCATTACATACTTCAAATGTGTACTAATAAAAATAAAAATTAAAAAAAGAGCATGTCTGGCATCCCACAGATCCCTCAGGGAGTTATGGGGTGTTCCAGGGAAAGGAGAGCTCTTTGAATATGAGCAGGATGGCCAGACACCAAAAAAGTATGCATTTAAATGCTCCGTGAAAATTTGTCCAAAGGCAAGGTAAAATGACAGACTTATCCGAGGCTTCAGCATTGCTAGATGGATAAATAAAATGTAAGCCCAGAGGATTCACTTGCACTTTTTTTTTCTTGGTACCAGGAATCAAACTTAGGATCTTGCGCTTGCCAGGCAGGCACTGTGCCATTGAGCTATTTCCCCAGCCCTCACTTGCACTCTTTAAAAACAGAAACAGACTTCTAACACAAAGCACAGGGGAAAAATGGGCCTCTGGATATGCAAATACTTGAGCACTATTTCCTAACAGTTGAAGAAGATAGTTCAGGGGAAGTTTCTGAAAAGAGAAGCTTTTGAACATAGATGGGCTTGTCCAACTTTAAAAGCAAATACCTCTGATAACCTGTACTTATTTTTCTTTAAACTCCAAGCTTACTTTTTCAAAATAAAAATAAAACTTTTTTATTAATTATTTTCTTTTTTTTTTGCTTTTTTGTTTTTTTGGGTGAAGGGAATAGAACTCAGGACCTCACACTTGCCAAGCAGGTGCTGGGCCATTGAGCTAAATCCCCAGCCCTTAATTAATTTTTTTATTAGTACACGTTTGCAATGCATAATGATTACATTCATTTGGGGGAGTTGGTACATGTACATAGCACATCTTAATTATTGCAGATCCCCTTCTTTTTCCTTCTTTGCTCTACGTCTATCTTTTGTTAAGTGAAATAAATAAGACACAGAAGTTTACATTTCACATGGTTTCTCTAATATGAGAAATCCAAAATATAAATAAAGAGCAGAAAAAGACAGGTAATGAAAAACAGGGAGATAGAACCTTTATAAAATAAAAAGGAGAAAATAAAACTTCTCTGATCCATAAATGAAGGTGATTAAAATGCTTACCGTAACAACATTTGAGCAATGCAAAACTAATATAAAAAGAAAGGACAACTGCTAACATTTCAGTGCTGTCCCATGGTACAAGTCCTCCTCCATGTACATCAATTTGGTATAAATCACAGGATATGTGATATTTTAAAACTCACAGCCTTCTACAATCCTTGTTTTCTTTCTTCTCCTTCCTTCTCTTTTTTACTTCTGCTCTGCACAGTCTTTGTGTTGACTTGTAATATGTCCTTGCACACCTCTGTGCATACAATTACAGATGAATCAGCGTGCACAGGTATAGGCTTCAGGGAGGTCATGCATCTCACTCTTCTCACTTGTCACAGCAGCAGAGGAATCCTGCCCTGTCAGCCCTGAGAGGTCTGATGAATACTTTCAAGGGGCTGCATACTGTTCCATGGTAAGGAAGCACAGACTATCTTTTTGCAACCTTTCCCCACTGAAGGATATTCACATTTTTAATTTATTTTTTTGGCCACTATATGCATCGCTGTATTCATGTCTTTACTGATTGCTCCTGAAATGAGGGCAGAGAGCTCTTTTTCTTTTCAGGATCTTGAGCAGGCTCAGCCACATAGTAGGTGAACAACATCAGTCAAATAGTTTATGCACCAATGAGCATTTGTTCTCCATGTATACTTTTCTTCCACGTAGGTCTTTTCTTCATATTTGGGCCCAGTGGGGGTCTCAAATTAAATTAATGAATTACATGATCAAATTAAACAAGTGCATTTATTTTCAGCCACTTGAGAATTTCAGTGCATGACTTCTTGTTTCCCTTAACGTAAGTATGAAATCATTTAGGGGAAGAGTGATATAGTTACACTGCTGTATTTGTCCTAAGGAAGTTTTCTCACTAGAGAGCACAATGTTCTCCTATCTTTGGGACGGTAGTCAAAACACCCAAAATCTTTTTGAAGCAGATAAGAAAAGTGTTAGAAACAGTTTATGCTGTGGATATTCTCAAAAGGAGTGGAGTTTGCGGACGATTTCTGACAGTAGAGGCCCATCGAGAACAGCTCAACTGTCTCATTTTGAAGGTTGGCTGGTGACTCTCGTAAGTTGTCTCTGTTTCAGAACTGTTAGGGGCGGCAAACATGGAGTGACAGTGAGGAATGAGAAGCCCTCTCTTTTTTGTCTCATGGGCTGAGTTGTCTGTACAACTCCCTTTCACATGTAATTGTTGAAGGAGCTTTATTCCCTGCCTGATTGTGAAGGGAAGACCCTGAAGAAAGAAGCCATACTTGCATTCCTCACCCACCTTTCAGTGAACTTGAAAGACACTTCTCCGCTGGCCCAGCATCTGCTGTTGCTTCTTCAGGCACCTCCCTGCACTCTGGCAGGTTCCTCCTAGCTCTATTCCTGGTCCACCTTCCACAGAGGTGCACAGTGTGGCCACACACTGATGCATCTCAGAAGCCTGTGAATAGTTGTGTAGGGGATTTCCTGCAGTTGTGCAAAGCCAAAGGCAGAACATCCTGCAAGAATGACTGATGGCCACCTCTACCAGGAGAGACCCCCAGTAATGGCATTTCTGTGAAGGGGACACTTGTGATGGAGGGTAAAGCAGAGAATGCATTTCTATGCCTATTTACCTCAGAGTAAGGGAAAGAAATGCATCACTAAGGGAGAAACCAAATGGCTCCTCACCCTTAGCCTTAGAGCCTTGAGAAAATCAAAGCCCCTCAGGCCAAACGTCTCACTGTGTGGAGCTCTCTGACTACCCAAGCAACAAATGACCTGCTTCTCCAGGGATATGTCAAAATAGGGAGGCTTTGATTCAATGCCAAACTGTTCCTGTAGATGAAGGCAACATGCACTCTGTCCATACTAGCTTTCTTTAAAACAGTATTCCCTGTTTGTGCCACGGGTCAGGAGGAAGAAGCCTCTGCAAATAAGTTCCCAGAACAGTGAGTGAGACACAGGTGCCCATGGCAAGGAGCCCAAGGTCTGGCTGGCATGTCACCATGGGCCTGAGGCCAGACACGGAGGCCTTTTCCCCTATGCTAGTTTACCTGTGAAAGCTTCTCCACACTACCCTCCAGTTCCTCATGCAACCCCCTTTCTGCCTTCCTGTGTGGATGTCACAAGAGCAGCACAGTTGGGGAGAAGGTCCTCAGAGATGATCTAACCAAAACTTCATCATATTCACTTGTTAGTCCAACAGCTCCAGATACGAACCACATACCTGGCACCACACAAAAGTCAGGGGATTCAGCAAAGAGTGAAGAAGTACTGACACCTGCCCTGAGATTCAGGGAAGGATACAGGCTTGCAGACAGGCCAGTGACAGTCATGATAATCCTGTCTTCACACTCTTTTCTATTATCTTGATAAAATAAACCACCATCCCCTCAGCTGCCCACTGCACTGGAGATCATCCTGGAAGTCTCCCTCACTTACTAACACATCTAAGTAATAGCCAACTATTTCTGAAATATGCATTTTTTAAAATTTTGTGGTAGCTGCCCATTTTCTCCACTCCATTGGCATTTACCAAATTCTAGGTCATTATTATCACTCACTATAACAACCCCTCAACTAGTCTCTTGGTTCTAGTCTGCACCTCTTACCAGCCTGTTAGACACATGTATCACAGAGACTGATCAAACATACAACTCTACTTGTCAGTTCCCTGCTTAAATTGCTTTCTTTCTTTTTTTTTTTTTTTTTTTTTTTTGTCTTTTTGAGACAGGGTCTTGCTATGCAATTCAGGCTGGCCTTGAGTTCACTTTGTAGCCCAGGCTAGTCTCGAATTCACTAAGCTCCTCCTTCCCCAGCCTCCCAAGTGCTGGGATTACAGGCATGTGCCACCATGCCCAGCCTTAAAGTTCTTAAATGGCTTCCTACATTATATTTGAATTCCGTAGAGGCCCTTCATGATATGATCTTTTCTATCCTCCATCCTGGGTAGATCAATCATATGTCTACCTACCCTTTCATCCTTCTACCTCCTTCCTTCCTTCCACACATCCAACCATCTTCGTAGCATCCAATCATCCCTCTACCTATCCATCTATCCCTCAAATAACTCATCCAATTTACCAAATATCTCCCTGTCATGGTTTGGATCTGAAATGTTCCCCAAAACTCTCATATCTAGAAGCAGAGCTTTTGAAGGATGGTTGGTATCTGATTTGCATACTACACTTGGTATATGATACTCATTGGGAGAAACATCCACTGGTAAATTCAGCAGCTGAGTGTGCTGGTTGGGAGGTGAGACCTGGCCAGAAGAGGCTGGTCACTGGGGTTGGAAGCTAGAAGGGTCCATCTCCCTCCCTGGCTCCTCTTTCCTCTCTCTGCTTCCTGGCTTCCATGACATGAGTAGCTTTCCTCCTCCCAGGTCCTTCTGCCATGCCGATTCTGCCCTGGAGCCAGTGGACCATGGGCTGTAATTGTGAGTCAAAATAAACCTTTGCTCCTTTAAGTGGTTGGTATTTTGTCCCGGCAACAAGAAAGTGACTAAGACACCCCCCAGTGCCACTGATCTGGCCCTGACTGTCAAGCTGCACTGATATTGCATCTTACTCTATATTTCCAGTCCCGGCCAGGTGTGGTGGTGCACGCCTGTAATCTCAGCACTCAGGAGGCTGAGGCAGGAGGAGTGTTGCAAGTTTGAGACAAGCCTGGGCTACAAAGTGAGCTCAAGTCCAGCCTGAACTGCATGGGGAAACCCTGTCTCAGAAAAAAAAAAAAATCCAGTCCCACTTTGTACCCCAGTTCTGGTCCTTGGATCTTCACTGGGAAGCCTTCTGTTTGGCAACTTACCCTGGACTTCAGCCCTTCCAGCATCAGAGCCCCAGTTTGCTGTTGCCCTCCACCCTAGCCTGAGGTCCAAATTGGGCCACTGGTTTACATGCTTCTCTGGCAGGAGCGGCTTCACCTGCTCTTAGGGTACTCTGTCTTCAGATTCCCAACTTGTCCCGACAAACCTATTCTATTGGATTTTCCAGCTCAAAGAACAACGGGAAATACTTCTTCATTCTCCAATCTAAAGTCTGTAGCCAGCTCAGCATACCTATAACACACACACACACACACACACACACACACACACACCACACATACACACACCCTGCTAGGTGGGCCCAACTCTGAGCACAATCTCTGTAACTACTTTTCTAGTTTTAGGGGAACATGCCTTCCTAGTTCTACTCTGAGACTGGAAAATCTGAGGACTAGGAGGTCTGAAATGAAGACCCAAGGAACAAAATGCCCCTGGAAAGTAGAAAGCTCCTCAACTGTGGAATGAGTGGCTCCATTTCCTGAGAGAATGAAATCAGAGGTACTTGTCGGCCCAAAAAGCCTCTGGCTCAGTCTAGACAGCAGAACTTCTTGGGGACTGGGACTTTGGTGGGTGAAATCTCACCATGACTGCCCACTTGTCTTGCTGTGGGAAGGAACTTGACTGAGCTTCCTTCAGACTGGACTCTGTGACTGGCCAGGAGGTCTGAACAGCCTTGCCCCATCACCTTCTCCTCTGTGGGACAAGCCAGGAAAGTTCCAGCATGCATTAAAAACTGTAGGAATCAACAGAATCACAAAGCATCCCCAAAGGCCTTAGGCTAGCAGCAAATGGCCGCTAAGAAAGGATGAGCAAGTTGTTCAACACACTGGTTACAAAGAGCAAAAGATGGCCAGGCAAACCCTTTTGTGTTTGTGGGTTCCTTACAGAAAGTTAAGGAAAAATTTAAATCACCTTGGTATAGTCCAGAATTTTAGAGATAAACTTACACCCATCTAAGACCTAGAAAAATACAGATTTGTGGAAAGTTTTACTCTGAATAACATGTGCAGGAAGAATTTCCTTAAATACCCTCTCCAGAATTTAAAGAGTGTTTTTGTTTTCAGTAGGACAGGATGTGCTAATCCTGGAAGAGTCAGGAAGAGAAGGACGGAGTTATGAAAAAATGGTTGAGGTTTCTGCTTAGCCACAAAGTCACCAGGGTATCCCAGCCCATGTGGGACAAATTGCTTCTGAGGAACGAAGAAGAAAATGCTGTCATGTGTTTCAACATGGAGGATGCTGGCATACATGATGCTAAAGAAAGAAACCTGTCTTAAAGATGTCACAGCCCTGAGATCACAGATGTGGCTGAAGTTTCACTCCTGTGTGATTTTCCAAAAATTGAAGTAACATACAAGCAACATCAAATTTACCAGTTAATCCTTTTTTGTCTCCACCATCCACCTCCAGCGCTAGCATGTCCTCGTCTTCTGAGCTGAAGCTCTATCCCCAGTAAATACAAGCTCTTTCTTCTCCCTTCCTCCAGCCCCTGGCACTCACCATTCCACTTTTTGTGTCTGACTACTCAAGAAAGCTCCCATGAGTGGAATTACACTGTATTTGTCCTTGTATGGCTGGCTTATTTTCCATAGCGTATCTTTCAAGCTCATCCATGTTGGAGCATATGACAGCATTTCCTTCCTTTCGATGGCTGCATAGTATTCACATACACTAGAGTGTGTTTACTACCCATTGTGGACACTCTGTTTGACTTGATTTTTTTTTTTTTTTAGCTCTAAAGACAAAAGCTCAAACTGAGTGTCTGCAAAGGCAATGTGTGAGTTTATGAGTTGATTTGAGTTGATTTGCTTTTAAATTGAGAATTTCATACAATTTAGAGAAAAACTTTTTTTTCAAAAATTTATTTTAGGCTGATGCACAACACTCAAAACCCTGACTTCCTCATTTCCTTAATATTCTTCTATCCTGGTGATGTTTACAAATTCCAACTGCTAGCAGATGGAGCACGATTCCTTGGTTCCCTTTGCTTAAAATATCTTCCTGGACTTTGTGGCTCTCTTTTCATTTCTGTGCATGCTCATTACTTCTGATCTCCAGCTTCCAAGCATGGCAAGGGAGCTCTAAACACTCTTGATTGGACTGCAGGGGACTTGGCCTGAGTTTTGAGTCATGCTGACCTATTTTTTTTTCCTGTGAAATGTGTTATAGAAAGGCATTCAGTACTTGGGGGGCTGAAGTAGGAAGATGGCTAAGTTTGATGCCAGCCTGGTGAAGGCTGGGATCTAGTGCAATGATACAGTGACTGCCTAGAATGCATGAGGATTCAGTCTCCAGTGCTGAAGAAAAAACAGTCATTCAGCTTTGCAGGTACATCAACATTTTGCCCGTTTTCTTTGCCTTTCCCCTACTGACAACAGTCTCGGCTGCACTAACCTGATCACTGTGTGTCCATGTTTCAGCTTGTGGCTCTGTCCTTGGCCTGCAGAGATGGCTGGACTATGTGGCCCTTACCTGTTCACCACTCTGCCAACTACCTGATCTGAACACGGGCTCCAAGGCCTGTATCAACAAACCAGGATGACAGAACCATCACAAAACGCTTGAGGACTAGACTCACGTGGTTTTAGCAAGATGGAAGAGGTTGAGTTGTGTACAGAAAGGGCAGAGAAATGGATATCTGGAAATAAAGAAATAATCAAGACTTCATCCACACATAGTTACTGGGGTGGACAACTGGCTATCAGCCAGGAAATGGAGCCTATTTAGCTCACTTGGCACAAAATTTTTTAAAATTCCATTGCTTATATTTTTAAATTGTAGCATTTAAAGCAAAAATTCTAGATGCTTCATTTCTCTTGAAAATCAGAAGGTGTGCATGCCTATGGGGTACTACTCTAAGCTGCCACCCCTGTGGCCTGGCTCTCCTGCCCACAGTCAGCACCTCTGGCATTTCCATTTGAGATCCCCAGGGTCCTGTGTCAGCGTAGGTGCTGAGTGGATCTCCTGTAAACAGACACTGTTCCCAGTGTTGCTGAGTGACAGCTTTCCAGGGATCCTGGGATGGGGAAGGAGCAGGCAGAGGGAAGGATCTAGTCGGAAGGTAAGTTTCATCTAAAGCTCTGGATTTTAACTTTTGGGGAAAGTGCTGTCTTTCAGTGATGCTAATTTTGACCTCAGATGTTACAGGGTCTCTTCCTTCCCCAAGAAGGACAGATGAGCCCCCTGCTTTCCAGCCTGTCTGCCTGCCAGTTCTTCATTCTCCAGTTCAGGGACCCCTTTGCCAGCAGGGTGCCTGCCTGCCTCCCACTCAGATCCACGCCTTTCTGCAAGGGAGCCCTTCCTCTCTTCATCCCACAAGCACTTCCTGGATCTCCTCAGCAGTGGCAGCTGTCAGGCACCAAGGGTGCAGGAGAGAAGGCACAGGCTGGTCTGCAGAAGACTCATATTCTCCTGAACTAGGGGTGACAACAGCAAGGGAAGAGCACTGAGACAGAAAGCCTCCTTGGGCACTATTCATCCTGTCTTCTGACACCAGGATGCCCATCTGGGCCTCAGCTGTGTCACAACACCTAGTACAGAGCTGGCGTGCGAGGCCAGGGAAAGCAGCAACACTGGTCATAAAAAGAAATGTGCTAGTTACCCAGAAGGAAGAGGGACCCCACCCTATGACAGAAGGAAAAAGTCATCAAAGACTTCCCAGAGGAAGGCAGAAGGCAGTTCAGGAACAAAGATTGCATCAGGGGTGTCAGGGGAGTGCTTGTAGTCCATCCGTAGGGCTGTGAGTCTGGAGGTGGCAGGATGGGTGGTGGATGTCAAAGGCTGGCAGGGGCCTGGTACAGGCCGTGTTTGATGGACTATGCAGGATGAATTCTTTCATGAGGCTAACACAGTATTCAGGTATTTAATCAAGGAAATGTCAAAGTTAAAGCAGAGTTCTTGTAACAATGAGTATGTAAGATGGATGAACAGGATGAATGGGAACCATGACTGGGCTGGGCTTTCAACTTCCTCCGTCTGTCTCTACCTGCTTCCCCTATCTCCTCTGCACCCACCTGTCTCCACCAGCACCCTCTGTCTACACCTGCCCCATCTTCACCAGCCTCCCCTGCCTCCCTGCCTCTCCTTTAAGGTTCCATCTCTTCCCTTTGCTCATCTGGGCCCTGCCCCTGCTTGCTGAACTTAGGGGTCACTGGCCTTGCCTTGGCCTGCCCTGGCTGTGTGGATACATCTCCTTAGTGGGCTCTTTCAGTTTTTGCGCATCAGAACTGCTTTCCTAGAATTAGTAGAGTGCTGGTGAGGGCCAAGTATATACTATCTATGGAGCTGGATCCTCCTGAACATAGAGATACAGATGCAGTGACCTTTATGCAAATAATCCTCTGAAGACATGTGCCAGAATTTTAAAATCCTGTGTTTGAGCCTCTATAATGAAGCAACTAGGCCTCAAATGTGAGATCCCTGTTAGAAAAACTATACACTGTATGCATCATCCAAAGTCATACCTAACACTAGATGTTTGCTATAAAAGAACAGAAAGTTTCTAAAATAAAAAAATGATGAAAAATACTGGATCCAAAGATGAATTTTTAATTGATGGACTGATTCCCTTTTATTTATAAGAGCAAAAGTTCTAAAACCACCTTGTACTGCAAAAGCTATAATATGAACCACAAGCAAATGGCGTCACTTATTGAAACATCTGGAAAAGCATCTCACTGGAATGGTATGCTATTTAAATATAATGAATGATGAGGATTAGTTCATAGCCTTTATTCGAAAAGGCATTCACAAAACTTGTCCAAAGGGAGGGGAGCTTTTGCATGCCAGCTTTTGCATGATAGGTTCCTCAAGCTCCTCGGGGAAGATCTGATAACACAACAGAGCACCCTGGGATTTTCAAGGTCCCAGCAGGGTCAGTGAGAAGAAAATTGAGGCTTCCTGGCCATTTTTGCTTCAGTGAAATGACTGGCGCAAGTTCTATTTTATCAATTCTAAATAGTTACAATAGCATTGACATTTATAAATTTATACGTTTCCTATACGTATTTAAAAAAGAATATATTAAGAAGTAACACCAATGTATTATAACTTGATACCATAAAAAATCAATTATAAAAACATTTTTATTGGAAAAATATAAACTTTTTAAAATGTCTATTTGACCAACATTACATTCATAACAGATCAATGGTCCAGGGTTAGGAACTAAGTGTTCCTGCTAGACAACAATCCCCCACCCTTATTAAGGGACATCCCTGCTGGCTCATTCTCAACCATTATCTGTGTTAGTGATCTTTTCATTTATGTCAGTTCCTTTTACAGTTGAGAAGCCGGGTCCCCAACACATAGGAAGCTTACCACACAGTCAAGTAGTGGCAGGACTCCAAAGCAGCCAGGTGTCCTGACCTTTAAAGGAGCATCACATCTGGACAGGCTGCCACTCTGAAATGCAAGAGAATAGGAATTTTTCCTTTTTTCTTTAAAAAAATGTAAAAAGGTTATTACATTAGTCTTATAACTGTTGATATGTATAGGTGAAAAACGATGTTTATACACACACACACACACACACACACACACACACTCTACAAGTATCTTATTTTGAAAAAGCATAAACAAAGAAGTGTCCCTTTTTCCCCTACAAGGATATTGATTCTATATGGATCAGAAATATCCCCGGGGCCTCTGTTTCCTCATCTGCAAAATGTCTCCCTGCCTTGGCTAATTGCCTGGACGTCTTCTCAGCTTAGAAGATTCAGGAGTCTTATTATAGATTCCACTCATGTTTTAATTTGGGCAACTGTACAATTGTGAATCACTTGATTTTCAACAATTCCAATATAAGAGCACTGTACCAGATGATGAAGAGGAATACAAATCAAATGATTCATGAGGAGGTATCTTTCTTTTTCTTCTGAGAGGATGCAGATTTGTCAAAAGCCATTATCTTGTGAATAAATACAAGTTACATATCTAGGACTTTCATTCCATTAATAAAAATTATGCAGTCAGTACACTGGCATTAGTACCTTCACTTTTGTAGTTTGCTTATTGTCTGAGGATTTTCAAGAATGAACATATCAGAGCTATGTCTGCAGAAAAGTAGAATTGTCTACTGATCGAGGATATTGATTCAGGTATTGACTCTCAGATCTTGATACCCGCAGTTTCTTAGGCCACCTCATGGTACTAAGGATGGTTAATGATATCTTTTGACGAAGAAAAGCAACAAACAGCAACAAACACTTAATGCTCACCATTAAGCTAAACTGGAGTTAGAAATTCTCAGCTAATTGTCAGCTAAAATATCTGCCAAGCGAAAGGTTCTGAACATTCCATGAGTCAGGAGAGGTGGATGTGGGGTACGGGCAAACAACACCTACGTGGCTAGGGTTTCAAAGTCAACTCTTCAGCAGGGTCAGTAACATTAGAATGATTCTGAACACTGCTTCACCCCCTAGGCCTCTTGTAAAATAAGGCGACATCTCCCTCATGAGATTACTGCAAGTGTGACATCAGGAGGTGATGATGTACATCTTCACAGGTTCTAGAGAAATTCTTAACCAGGAGAGTCAAGGATGCCACCATCCCTCTATCTGTGTCCAGCGACCCAGAGCAACAAGGTACTGTCCCCAGGCTCTGGAGATTTAGAGTCAGAAAGGACACCAAATCCAGGCAAGCTCAGATATACAAACTAGCTACGATTAATTAAATACCATGAACTTCGAATGAACAGCTCAAATTATGTCAAGCTTTAAGGTTTGTTATTATTTAAAATATAACCTCTTAATTCAAGCCCATTTAGGAAACAGTCTTGGCATGAACATCACTATGGGATCACCTCTACTGTGCTACTCAGAATGAAGTTCCTAGCGTTTGTTTTTGTATAGAGTATTCAGTGTAAGGTAGAAAGATGACATCAACCCCTAGGATATCTTACAAGTAGTGGGTAATTGTCAGATATAAGTAAGAAACACAGTATGTGTTAGAGTGAAGAAAAAGTGAAGGGTTGGTCTGCAGTTTGGGGAGCTGCAGCAGAGTCTACTCCATATAAAATGTTCTGTCATAAAAAGCCAGGGACTCCCAAAGCTGCAAACCTGAGCCTAGGAGTCCACTGCTGGCTGCACATCCGTGAGGAATGTGCAGGGTGGGCAGAGGGCAGCCTTGATGTCAGACAAAGAATCTGCTTCTGCTGGCCTCAGAGTCAGTCAGTCCTTCTAGAAGCTTTTATCTTAGCAAGGGCCCTGGGGAGAGGCTGTGAATGTCTGAGAGACTCACACAGGGCCAAGGCCTGGTAGGAAAATGCAGTACCCAGCACCACCTTGGGAGGGGGCTGAGAGCATGTCCAGGCTCTGCAGAATAGACCAGAGAAAGTGCCCAGGGTGACAGGGGGTCCTTCCAGGGAGACCAGGGCTCCTCAGAGGAAGTACTGCTAGCAGAGGATGTGGTTGCAGGGCCCAGATGCTGGATCAGGCTGGAAGAACAGAGTGGCTGGCTTTATGCGGACATGGTGAGTGTCCTCTGCTGAGCTGCAGACGGATGAGAAGACCAGGAACCTCTCTCCTTCCAGGGACTGCCATAAAAACCCGGGAGGTGTGTTGGTCTAAAATGATGTGACACACTCGCCAGGCCAGTGCTTGAGATGTCCCCAAGGCTGATTTTTGTCATAAACTCTCTGCTTTCCTCCTGACCCAGCTGCATCCTGCTGCATGAGCCACGCATCAGCTTTGGATCATGAGCATGAAGAACCACAGAGGCCTGGCCAGTAAGTGGGTAGGGGGAAGCTAAGGAAGGAACTGGGAGGAGCCCATGGCTCTGGCACCCAGAAGGGGCTGCAGGAGAAGGACACACTGTCAGTCACACATTCCGCTGCCAGCCTCTCCATGGAAACCAGAAGAATGAGGGACAGGGACAGATGGAAGCACAGGCTGACGAGAGGGTTTGCAAATGCCAGAGGTATGTAGAGGCAGGGACAGGAGATGGAGTTGAGCAGGAATTTCCCTTTGAAGATGGGATGCTCATGGGGCCCGTTGTACCAGCAGCCCTCTCCTCACAGAGCTGAAGATGTCGGCCTGAGAGCGGAAGCTGGCTCTGGAACCAGATCCACTAAGGACACTTCAGCTTAGAGGTCATTATTTAAGGGCAGCCACTACCCCATGGCTAGAAGAATAGCTCCTCCTTTTCAGCCAGTTCCCATACACTGAGATGTACAGAAGCCACCCAGACACAGCGCAGAAAAGGTATCACCCCTGCTCTCCTATACCCAAGACATCAGTGGAGCTGGGCCAGAGGTATGGGGACACATGTCTCTTTCTTCCCCTTGGAGAAGCTGGGACAGAGGTTGGGAGACCTGGCTTTTGTGCAAGTCGGCGTTGTGAGTTCTCATGTCAACCCCGGAGTTCCTCAGCCAGGCCTGAGCTAGGAAGGTGACTTAGGTCTGGTGTACGAGAGCTTCATTATTCCAAAGACAGGACTGAGGCTTGGAGAAGAACAAGACATTCTGAGAGTGTCAAACCAGCACAAAGCTTTCCATGGAGGAACTTGGGTTTTCCAACTTGCAGATGTGGTCAAGTTCAATTCGAGGACGGCACCTTATTTCTAGAAGGGTTCATACATTTCAAGGACATGTCTCAAAAAGCAGGGAGTGTGACTTTCTCCAAAGTAAATAAATATTTTAACACATTAAAAGAAAAGAATATCACCCTCATAGAACAACATTCACACTCAGGCTCTCCACGCTGAAGCAATGAAATGCACATCATGTAGACGTGGCTAGCGCTTGGCACCCCTAGTGAACTCATTCTCAGAGCTAGGGAGGAAAGGAGATGTGCCGTCATCGTCATCTTTTCTGCTGTCATTTTTGAGACCGTCCTTTTCAAAGGACATTTCAGAAACTCAGAAACTATATCTAGTCTAGTGATCCCGGAAGTTTTCAATACAACTGTGAAGAAGAAAGCTGAGAGAGTTATAATAACTAGAAGTGTGAGTGTCTATGTGAGAGAGGGAGGGGGAGAGTGTTAAGGTGTTGAGTTTGGGTGTAAAACCAGTGAGTATCTAGCACTTTATAAAGAATTTTCTTAGACATTTATTAAACCTTAGATTCAAGATTATGATTCCCATGACGGGAATGTTGAAAACCTCATGGAAGGAACAATACAGGACTTGCTCAAAACAGCCCAGCCTAGAGAGCTGAGAAGGCTGGATAGAGGTGATAGAACCCCAATCCTCTAACCCCAATTTTCAGGCTTTACTTCTCTGCACATACATGACAGAAATTGGTCCATCCTAAGAGGTCAATTCTAAGCAAGAGCATGGGGGAAAATAATGAGGTATATTTTAAGATTACTTTCTCTGTAAAATGCCAGAGAAATTCAGATACATTCTCGATAGTATAATTAAATAGCTTTTTAATATTAAATTGCAATTATATTTGCAAAGAAAGTCCTAGGAAACTTAAAATAGTGCATATATTGGAGCACATTTTTATTGTACATCAGATTTCCCAGAGTTTAATTTGGCACATGGTGTAAACAGTTCCGCATTTCCACCCAGAATGTGTGGTATGCTGCAGTGTTTTCAGGAAAAAGAAAATCATCCTAATTTATGTAAAGAGTATTCCTAAAGATATGCATAATGCAGTCCATGAGGTTTAAACACCAAATGTGTAAATACCATAGAATTATCACAGCACATATTGTCTCTGAAAGGGAAACAAATCCCTTTTGCTGCAAACAGTCACACAGGAAAACCTCCAATTTTGTCATTTTGCTGTGTGTGTGTGTGTGTGTGGTGTGTGTGTGTGTGTGTGTGTGTGTGTGTGTTGGGGGTGGTAGGTAGAATTCTAAAAATGTCTCCAAGGATTTCTACCCCTTGGTTTTTTTCCATCAAACACTAATCTAGGTACTGTTGTGAAGAGATTTTGCATAAAGAATTAAGTTTCTTAATAAGATGAATATAAATTAGGAAAATTATCCTGGATTATCCACAAGGACCTGACAAAGTCACACGAGCTTTTAAAAGCATGTGAGGAGCAGACAAGTCAGAGAAAGGAGGCAGAAAGAAAGTCAGGGAGACAGGGAGCGGGAGAGGAACCCTATCATAGCTGCCTCTGCAATAGAGGGAAGGGAACAAGGAACAAGGATAGCCCGTTGACATGAGGACACCCCCTGCTGAGAGCTGGCACGGAAACCGAGACCTGAGTCCTGCAACCTTGTGGAACTGAAGTCTGCCAACTGAGTTTAGAAATGAACTCATCCCAGACCCTCTAGCAAGGCGCACAAGCATGGGTCACACTGACTTTTTCCTGTGAATCCTAAGCAGAGAACCGGGCCAGACATGCCTGCCTGGGTTTCTAATACACAGACACTGGAGGGTAAGAAACAGGTATCATCATAAGACATTAAGTGCGTGACACAAATGGTAGCAATAGAAATCTGTCAAGGAGTGAATGGGAGGATGGCATGAACACACATGTGTGCAAACAAAGTGCCTTTGTTCACCCTCCTATCTTTCCTGCCTGTGGAAAAAAAGAAAAGAAAAGCAGTGGAAGTGGACATCAAAAACCCTGAAGCTCCCAAGATGCCTGCATGAGAGGGACAAGGCTTGACCTTGACATGGTGTTCCTCTAAACCTGTTTTGTCACTGTGCCTCTATGGCTTCATTTTCCCAGAGGTACCATACACAACTGAAGGGTAAAAGTCTTTTTTATATACCTTATATCCCCAAACTATAGGCACTTAATGTATATTTGCGTGTTTGGCTACATTACTGTAAATATAAAATTTAAGATATCTACTTATTATGAAGTCTCATTCTAAAGCAATGATTAACTTATTAGTTTTCAATATATACCTTGCATATAATTTTATTTTTCAAATTTGTCTTTTTTTGATGGAGAAGAAGAGACTCATAGGTAGTCTTCACTGAACTAAAATCAAAATAACATAGCCCACATTTCTGTGCCTTACATTCATTAATAGGACTGCAAAATAAGATTAATATATTGGTTATAAATAGTCTTTATGGTCCCTAAAAATGTTCACTACTGAAGATGGTGTCAAAATTTGACTCATAGATTCAGTTATGACTAAGTCAAAACTTGGTTGCTTAAAAGGGTCTGCCCACTTAAAAGAGACATTAAAAATCTCAAATAGATAAAAAGCATTTTTCTAAGAAATGAGTTCCCACAGAAAAACTATGATGAAAAAACAGATCCAGACAAAAGAATATGTCAAGTCCATGGTGTCACAGAGGTAACAATAAGCAATGATAAAACACATGTTTATACTTTTAATCTGCATGATGAAAATCTCCTAATTCAAAGTGGAGAAGAGGATTATTCTTCTGGAATGTATTAGCTCAC
Source organism: Chinchilla lanigera (assembly GCF_000276665.1). NCBI lineage: Eukaryota > Metazoa > Chordata > Mammalia > Rodentia > Chinchillidae > Chinchilla > Chinchilla lanigera. The sequence continues at coordinate 5,708,143 of NW_004955477.1, read as the reverse complement.
ATTTTTGTACAAAAATGGAAGGATTCCTCCATTTGCGTGGAGAACCAAAGAAGGCTGCAGAATTTCCTAAGTCAAAGTGGAAGAAATCCCTTGCCACTCACTGGTAAGAACGAAGGGAGAAGTCCTGAAGTCCCTTTGTACACACACAGGTGGGTACATTCTATCACAGGCAAGCGACTGCCTGGGAAATTGTGTGGCAGTCTTTGAGCAAGGTAAATAGGCCACAAGAAAATGCAAAAACATAAAAACATAAAGATTCTTTAAAGCTAGCATGTCTTTACAGGGTTGTTAGTCTTTCTGGTGACATTTATTTCTTTCACCATGGAGTGATGCTTCCTGTCAGAGCAGTGCTGTTAATGGCAAAAACTAAAACATGTAAGCCGGGCATGGTGGCGCATGCCTGTAATCCCAGCACTCGGGAGGCTGAGGCAGGAGGATCGTTGCGAGTTCGAGACCAGCCTGGGCTACAAAGTGAGCTCAAGGCCAGCCTGAACTGCATAGTGAGACCCTGTCTCAAAAAGATTTAAAAAAAAAAACTAAAACATGTATCATTAATGGCCCAGTTATTAAAACAGGCAAAAGATTTTCTGAACAGATACTACTAAAGGAGATAAACAGGTTCCATATTAATATGGTAGTCCCTAGGGAAATACAAAGGAAAACTGCATTGAAATACCACTCTTCACCTGTAAGAATGGCAAAAACTTCAAAAGGAAAAAAACACTGACAATAGCAAAGTTGGCAAACATATAGAGCAACTAGACGTTTCCTAGATTGCTGGCAGGAAATCAAATGGTACACCTGCGATGGAAAATAGTTTGGATCTTTCTTATAAAACTAAACACACCTTTAACTTGTGATCCAACAACCCCATCCTCACTTGTCCATGTGAAATGGAAACCTATATTTTCACAAAAGCCTATATGCACATGTTATGGCTATTTCATTCATTGAGTGACCCCAAATGGAAACAATCCGATGGGGGTGAATAAGCAAATTGTGTACAGTGGTACCACAGAATACTACTCACAGTAAAGTGGAATGAACTACTGATGTACATAGCAAGAATGATTCTTAAATCCTCAGGCTAAATGAAAGAAGCCAGACTCAAAACACCATGTAGTATATGTTTCTCCACTTACATGATATTACGGAAAAGGCAAAATTCTAGGGGTGGAGTGGTTGATTGATGAGTGGTTGCCAAGGGTGAGAGATAGGATTACAGGGTCTGACTGAAAAATTGCAGTCAGGGAGGATTTTTAAGGTGATTAAAACTTGCATGTGTTGATTGAGTAGAGGGGACATAGCTCTACACATTTTTTAAAACCCATAGAGTTATGCTCCAAAAAAAATTTTAAAAACAAATTCTAAAAAAAATTTAAGGCACAATGGGATACACAATTACAAAAGAAACCAAATGTATGGAAATAAATGTGCAGCTTTTCCCCACCTGAATTTACATGAGATTTTAAGAGACCCTGAGTTAAGACCCTTGGTCTGCAGAGCCCAACACCTTCAGCAGGTGATGGAGAAGAGTCCCTCGGCCCACACGATTCTGAGGTGTGGGTGTCCCTTGTGCCTTTCCCAGGGATGTCTACAGCAGTCTGTAGCTCTCATCTGCCCACACTTGGCAGAGGCTAGGGACAGGTCTTCCAAGGAAACTGCTGGCATTGTCACATTAGAGTAGAAGGTACTCAAGGACAAGGGACCAGCATTTTCAGATCTTTGCATCCCCAGGTAGAGCCTTAATAAACACCTGTATTTGTTTTCAAAAGAAAGAAATGTCTTCTCTGATCTCTCAAAATATAATTTTTATCTAATTACCATGCAACTCAGACTTCTTTTTTTTTCAGACTTCAAATAATGCGTTGTTGCATTAATATTAAGGATTTATGTAATAATTTAAATGTATGAGAAGGATTTATAAATTTATTATGTATATAGTGTATATCATGGAAGAAATTAACCTGAAAAAAAACTGTTGAAAGAGGAGATATAGCACAGAGGTAGAGCATACACGAGGCCCTGGATTTAATCCCCTGAACCATAAAAAACAGAACACTTTAGAAAGCACAGTATTTGGTAAATTAGGGCTGTATTGAACTAAATTATGTAAGTAAACATGAATGCAAAGCGCCTCCTAATTTTATTTTACAAAGCATATTAAACTCCTTTCCGCAAACACAAAAGCTTAATGTTGTAGCTTGAAATGTACACCAATCTGTGGTTTAATTTTGCTTTTAAGATTAAGCAGCGCATATGTAATTTAAAAGTGACTAGAATCAGCAAGTAGTGTGGTTGGGCTTACAATTAATGTGATTTTGACAACCCCAAGCAAACTGAATACATAAATCTATTCACAACAGTCTCTTTATTTAACAGACATATCACTTTCCACAGCCATAAGCTATTTTTTTATTTCCAGTATGAAAGCTCATTTACCATGGCCTTAACCTCTGACATACTTTTGCAATGTTGCGTTCAGCTGTAGAAATTGGGGTAAGTGAAAGGCAATGTAAAACTGAATGCTACAATTTTTAAACGTGATATAATCAATACAGCCCTAATCTACCAAATACTGTGCTTTTTAAAATGTTCTCCCTTTTATGATGCTGGGGATTGGATCCAGGGGCTCATGTATGCTCTACCACTGCGCTGTATCCCCTTTTCATTTTATTTTTAAGATAGATGTATATTCCAAAAGCACTCCTCCAAATTTGAATCCATAAGACACCTGTTCTTCATTCAGTCCCCACTGTAGCTGGGTTCAAGATCACAAATAGGCACCTCAGTCTAACCCAGCACAGTACATCTGTCACACAGCCAGTAGAAATGATTCTCAGTTGGCAGAGAAAAACCAATAAAGACGTAAGAAAGAGGAAATGGGTTTTGACACTGGAAACCTCCCAGAAAAAAGAAAGGACAGATCAATATGAGGCAACGATCATGTGTACATTTAAAAACAGTTAAAGAATTGCTGTGTCTGCATTTAGCTTTCTACTATTTCCTTCCTGCTCAGAAATTCCAAGCTCTAAAGAAACAAACACACGCCTGTCGATAGCAAAGGAGATTTACTGAAAGCAGGAGCAGGCCAGAAAACAAGGGCACAGAAGATAGCTACATTAACAAAGCAAAGACTTACCAGAGGATTCTTTCTTTGTTAAAGTAAAGTAGCCTTAAGGTATGTTCAGGTGTTGGAAGGTTTGTGAACTGCACAAATTAAGCTTCTTTTAAGTTTTGCTTATCTACAAATCAGAAGGCTACCACTGACGCAATTTATGAATCTTGAGGGGGGAAAAAGCAAGATGGGGTTATTGTATCTGGAAAATCAGTATTCCCTAACAGATTTTGAAGGGTGCATCCAATTTGTTAGCCAAAAATGATGGTGATTTCTGTGTTTATACCTAAATACAATATAAAATGGGAGGAAAAGCAATTTAAAAGAGATAAATCCATAAAGCTTTAAATCATCATATACAACAATAATAAATAGCCCATTGAAATGCACCAGGTAAATAGGAATTATTATTCTCTTTTAAAAGTACAATCCATCCAGGAAAGGGATTCACTTCACGCTCCATCTTGAAACCAGAATTATCTAAGTGTTCTGATCCAAAAGACTAAATCAGTCCACTTGAAATGTTTTCTTCCACTACATCTTTTCTTGAAGGTATGACCATCTACTAGTCACAATCTAAACTTACAAAAGGTGCCACAAAACACATCACCTAGGATCCCAGGCCCAACCTGTAGACCCACCCCTTCACAGCTGACCCCATTGTGCCAAGATGCCCTGAACTGGAGAGCAAGCAAACCTGGCCTAGCTTCTGAGTTCTGCCGTCCTCTGGTGACATGGCCCTGAACAACTAGTACTTCTCTGAGTATCAGTTTTGATAACTATGAAATGGGCTGATCTCTCACATCTATTCAATTTAAAACTCAATCCCACCAGAGAGCCCACTGTTCCCTCCTGAGCCCTCTGGGGGGAGCCCTTGCCACGAAGAGTATGATGCTAGTGTTTGTGGTCAGTGATTTGAATAACACAGTCCCTGCAAATACAAGTCAGGGTTTTTTCTAGTATCAGCCAGTGGCACCCTTGGATTCCAGTGCAAGGAATAAAAGTAGCCAAATTACACTTGTTGAGGAATATACCATGTGTCCAACATACCACCTTCCTAAAGCAGTATGAGACCCTAACCATAAAATGTAGATCATTCCATTGTTCTCGTCGGTCATGGTTACACTATGAGCTACTAGTAACGTGTTCTCCTGCCCCGATTATGCCAGCATCTTCCATCTTCCCTACTGGGCCCTGTCTAGTTCCTCACCTGCTGTGCCCCAGGACTATTTTGGATACACAAAGCCCTGGGCTAGACCTTGTAGGGCAGAGTCTGAGAGTTCTAGCCTTGCACACCACACTCATCCCTGCCAGCATTTCGGCCTCCTCTCCTTGCACTCTGATACCCAGGAAAGGTGCATGCCACTCTAGGAAACAGAAAAAAATATTGCTGCTATAGTGTGAGAGCTCCTCACAAAAAAAGAAAAAAATATATCATGCCAAAAGTGAATTTTCTAAATGTGACCTGCCATATACAATTAAAAGCAATTGCTTCTTCACTCATTCACATGCTCCCGATCTTTGTTCTTAAATAAGCTCATGTTAAAATAACCTTGCAAGTAACAGAATAAAATAAATTCAAGCTCTGTAAAATTTTTTTACCAACCTGTACTTTTTTCCAGAAGACAGTTAATTACTGTGGAGAAAGAAAAATGAAAACAACTTATTGTTTATTCACTCAGCAGGAGACACTGCAAGGAGTTGTCTATAAATTTATAACATTTCCTCATTCTGAGCAAAGGCAGAAACCTAAATACTAGCTATTTTGCCTTGCAAAAATGCAATATATACAGTCCTGATCTTTAAAAAAAAAAAGTTAAGATGTGTTTGCTCTCTAAAGGGATTAGCTGCTTTACAAAAGAGTTAGCTTCAGCTTCTAAAAGGTATTAAGTTTCGCCCACCTGTATAAGGCACGATCCATGTCAACTTTACTTTTTAAAAATATGGTAATACTCTAGTACTGGCTGTATTTGCACCCCAAAATAGTGCTTGAGCTCAGTACAATGCAGAAAGAGTGAAGTTCTGCATTTTGTGGGCTGTCTCCAGCAGCCTGTGCTCTCTCCCTAAATTTAGGCACTCTTTATCTGTACAGCAGGGGCCTGAAGCGTCCCACCTCTCTGAGCAGGATCCTCTTTGCCCACCTGCACACCATGTACTTGCAATGAGAGCATGGAATATAGGTGACACAGACTCCATCACTCATATCCAAGAGTTGGGCTCTATAGAGTAACACACAGGTCCAGAGGTGATTTCGAAATAGTTGAAGCCAAACCTGCAAAGGTCTACTGGCTTCAGAGGCAGTGGACCACAGGCCACATCCTCACTAGAAGCTTCTTGTGACCTGGTCTTGACTACCACTCAGGCTGCTGGCTTCTCAGGTTTCTGCCCCTTTTCTAAGCCTTAATCTCTTGGCTTACTGTTGATTCTAAAAACTGTCCAGTAGTCTTCTGTCAAGTTACTGTTTTCAGTAAGTTAACCGAAGTGACACTGGATAGTATGTGACCAAGATTCACAACTAATAAAGGCTAATAAAAGAATGAGGATTCTTCACTGATACCTAGTCTTTGGAAAAAGCCGGTCATCCTTGCCTGCATAAATAGGGCTAACACATGCAACCATCAGAATATCACAGAAACGACGGAATGTAACTGCTGAGCTAGGTCCTAAAGACCTGGTGGCTTTCTCCTTGCTTTCTCTTGACCCCTCTCTCTGGTAGAAGACAGCTGCCAGGTCATCAGGACAAGTCCTATGCATAAATTCTCAGAGCAAGACGCTGTGCTTGTGCCCACAGACACCAGCTTGCCAGCCATGGAAGCAGAACTTCTAGCCCTCGCTAAGCCTTCAGGAGTGCTGGCTCCAGGCAGAAGAGATGGGACAAAATTACCAGTCCTGTTCTAGAGCTCAGAAAACTGAGGATTGTGTTAAAGATTGTGCTGGCATAGTTCACATGAACAGTCTTTTCAGGACTGGGCATGTGTATTTCCTTGTATCCTAAGGGTCCTTCCAAATGCTTCTCTTAAAATACAGATGGTGTTGCTGTCTGAGTTTTTCCTGCTTTGCTTATTCGTGACAATGGCTACTTGCCAGTAAGCTTGGCCACCATGTTCAGTGTTCCATAACTTATAGATTTAAGAATTACACATTATCAAGAGCTCTCAGAAAGGATGAAAGCACCAAGTGATGTGAGCCTGTACCCATTTGTCCATGTTCTGCAACCCAATGGACCTTACTGAACATTTACCCAGATTGTCATGATTATTTGTGCTGAATTTTATATATTTATGGGGTCATCAAATATTCCATGAGCACACTGAGGGACAGTGGACAAAAGGGAGCCTTCTGACTGTACTTGGTAATAAAAAATCCTCTAAAGATCCCAGTTCTGCTTGATCTTGTATATTAAAATCATCTTACCCACATCCCTCTGCCTCTTCCAGATGAAAGCAGCTATGCCCATGGCCCTATAACTCGTCCCCATTACAGTACAAAGTCTGTAAAAAACATCTGACAGTTTGTTCTCACATGTTTCTTTAATTTCAGACACCTACTTTCCCAGAGACATCTCCTGCCTCACACCATGGTTAATTTTATTTTCATGCATCTTGACACAGTATTTAAGTCTCCACTCAAATGCACCTTGTACTTGTCATGGATATTTTCCACTTTAAGCTTCCTTAAGGACATCACCCTCTGGAGCCAGGCCACACACTACACCCCTAGCACCATCACTGCTGGGGACTCAGCTTCCACTGCCAAGAATCAAGCGGTGGGAAATGAATACAAGGGACTACAGCCCCATTCTGAATGTTAACCCCAAATTCCAATTTATCTGAGGATCTGACAAAGAAACTCAGATGTAAAATGTGTGTGATTGGATCCTTCATGAAAAAAAAAAGCTAGAGTCTCCAACACTGAAGCATCTTGATAGAATTTTTCCCAAAGCAAAACTCTCTGTGGAGCCCTTGAAACCAATTCAAGATGATTTTCAAATCAAGAGCAGTGGGCATAGCATTCCACTATTGGGCTTCTTCCAGACTTGTAGCACTTTTCTGTGGATACATTTGGTTCCTGGGGGCTGAGTCATGGTGTCCCTGCTGGACCCTGACACTGTACCCACTAGGGTGGCACATGGATCCTCTTCACATGTTAAGGCCATCTTGCTGAGCTTGGGCAACAACAGGGAGAAAACACCACACATCTTTTGGACTTGTTTTGCTATTACTCACTGCAAAGGAATGGCATGCCATCCATGTGCCAGCTCAAGTGCCCATTCTCTGGGGCTCTGCTGCGACAGGAGTGTAGGGGAAAGGAAAGCTGCCAGAGGTGGGGGAGGAGACCACAGCTGCCCATGGGGCTGGGTCAGAGCACTCCCTGGCCAACCTCAGTGTCCTCAGCAGAGGGTCTGCCACCAGTGAGCTCAGCTGGCTTGGGGTTCTGGAAAAAGACAGTAGTGAAGTGAGAATGGAAAAAAGAAGAAGGCAGAAGCGGAAGAAAGGCAAGGGCATGGAGGGGAGACAGCTGGGGTGCAAACAGCCCCAGCAAGGCCTTCTGCTGGGTCCCTGCTCTCTACCACCCTGACCTGGAGTTCTGTTGCCTCTACATGTGGTGGCTAGGAGCAGCATGACAGGAATATGGATCTACTACAGGCACAAATGAGCTCTTTAAAGGAAGCCAAGAGAAGTCTCACCATGTGTGGTGCCTGTGGTTCTAAGGAGCAGAGTTGGGGCAACTGCCCAGCCAAAAGGTCTAGGTAGAAAATGGGCCACTAAAGAATACACACGGCTCCAATCACAGCTCCTGGAACGAAAAGTCCCTCAGTCTCAAGTGGTGACCTCAGGAGGGCCTGAGTGCACCTTCTATGGGGTCTCAGGGCAGGAGTCCCCAACAAGTGAGCTTCTTAAGGTCTTCCATGGGTCTTGGGGGCAGACAGACCCTGGAGCTGGAGTCCAGATGCAGGAACCCACAGCAAAGGATGCAAGGTACCCATGGGATTTATTCACTATTCAAATCCTAGCACAGAGAAGGTCTCACATTTCTTCTGTTTTTTTTTTTTTTTTTTTTGGTTTTTCTCCGGTACTGGGAACCGAACTCACGACCTTGCGCTTGCCAGGCAGGCGCTTTTGCCGCTGAGCTAAATCCCCAGCCCCCGGTCTCACATTTCTTAAGTGAATGTGATCAAGTAAAGGAATGGCTGGAAGTATATAAATGAAACGTGTGGCCGATCTTATGGCTTAGGGGCTCCTCCATCATCATTGCTGCTTGGCATGGCGAGCCACCATCAACAACCTGTTCATTCATTGTAGCACTTGTCTCTCCCAGTTGTCTCTTTAGAAAGCAACCTTGAAACAGGCCTCACTATGTCACTGACAACTTGTCATGGATTGGGCCATTTAATTGCTTTCCTTTAACAAGTCCTTTAGCAGGGAGAGGAGCACAGTGGAGACTCACACTTTGCCAAGGATGTCTCCCTCAGTTGAGACACTCATGACTGGACCCCTTCCAAGTCAGTCTCAGAGCCATGAGATCCATTGTCTACCCAGCGCAGAATGTCAGACACCATGCTGATACCTGCATAGTCACTCACTGCACCTGATGCATCCTCCCGCCCACTTTTCTGCCCTTCTTCATGGAAGAAAGTTCTGACCTCATTCTTAGGCCCCTGCAAAAGCCATTGGAGTTCTCCACCCTGGCACACATTGGAATTCTCTAAGGAGCTCTGCACAGACTACACTCCCCAGCTTACCTGCAAAAATCAGAGCTAATCATATAAATGAAAAGGATCAACAAGGGGCTGTTCTTGAGCCACCCTAGTGGCTCTAATGGACATCTTCCTTCTGCTGGCCCTGGATTATGACTCTATCCCAGCCCCTATCAGACCTCTGTCATCAGAACTCTCCATGGAGCCCACACCCTATCAGCAGGTGTGGTAACAATACACACCTTCACTGGACTGAGACCCCTGGGAGAAGAGAGGGTTTGCTCTGCTCTCATATTTAGGGACTCTATAGTGGACCTCCTGCAATGGCACCTGGATGGTACAGTAAGTCCCTCTGCCCTGCCACCAGGTCCCCCCACCTACTAACCATGATGGACCAAAGGCGGATGCAGGGCCACATTGTCTGCCCAGTTAAAAACCAACAAAGCACACTGAGTCTAGCTGCTCCAACTTCTGAGAGGTCAAGTTGCCAAGGAAAACACCTCTCTTTAAGAGATTTACCAATTCCTACTACACTGAAAATAAGAGAAAAAATAAAGCAAAACCAAAAATGACTATGTAAAATAACCAGGATTGATGTCACTGATTTTTTTCCTAGCACAATCCATCAATTTAGGATGTAGATTTCAATACAATAAATAATAAATCATTTGAAAAGTCATGCTGTGCATAAGATAGATATATATATCTTATGGCTATATATATATATATATATATATATATATCACTGCTTTCTAGAATTCCTCCTGGAAGCAATTTGCCAGGCGAAAAACACACCCAAAGGAGTAGGCTGAGTCTTGCTAAGGCTGAGCAGACAAAAGATGGATGCAGAGCAATGAGGCCATCACTTCTCACCTTCAGGTGCTGCTCAAGGTTGCAATACACTTCCATCTAAGCAGACAAATAACCTGGGCTTTCCTTTGCTGGACACAGATGAGGAGTCTCCATTTCCTGAGGCTCAACAATTTAAACACTGCTTCAGACTCTGGAGGGAGGGATGAGAGATCAGTTCCCCAGGGGCAGACCTGAACAAGAAAAAGATTCCCAGTCCTGCCACTTCTGGGCCCCTGAGTGGCAGCGTGTGTGTGTGTGTGTGTGTGTGTGTGTCTGTGTGCGCGCGCGCGCGCGCATGTTTGGTGGGCAAGTCTTATTCTCATCTGCCTCTGGCAACTGGCTTCAATTCTAAATAAGGAGATCAAACTGGCAAATTTCTCAAATATATCCTATCTAAGGCAAAAGGTAGAATTCGACTTTGGTGTTGGTAAAACTTGTACAGAAAATGTTTCTTATTATCTTAAAAGATGAAGAAAGTTATTGAGAAAACTAGAAATGCATAAAAGCGTGTGCGAATGTGTTTGGTGGTAGTGCCTTCTGAGTTGGTTCTTCAATGTTGAATGAATTTAATTTCCAGAGCACATGCACTGAGTTAAATGTGTGTGTCAGACCTAGGAACTGCCCTGCATAGGTGAATGGGTACCTGGGTAAGGCCTGATTGTAAAATGAAGATAGAAAATGAATTTTCAGTACAATTGCAGTCATTGCTATTGGTTCTAACCACCATGACTTTCCAGATCATTTTATAGTCCATGGAGCCTCAGTTACCTTCCCTCCACCTTGAAGGGCAACAATTCTTGCATTTCTCAGTTGGGTCTGTTCTTTGCCCTTTCAAAACATGGCTCTCTCATGCTCCTTGAAAATCCACTCCGTGCTCCAGAAGGACCAAGAGCTCTTCCTCCTCGGCTCTTCCAGCACTTTCAGTCTAATCCTGTGTCTTTCTTCAGGTCCTACTAGAATGACTACAGCCAGGTTGCTGCCTGAGCTATGCTACCAAGGGATGTCAAGCACTCCTGCACTATGGCTTCACAGTACCCATCCTTACAGACTTTCCCCAAGGTATGCTGCTACCCCCTCAAGAAATTTCACAGCTGCCACACAGATTTTCTCCACTGTTAGAAGACACTTAAAATATGGGCTCCCAATTAGGCCGAGGTCCTTCAACAAGAGACATGGGTGCCAAAGGGTTCAGGGTGACCTCCAGCTTGTCTCCACCACCGCCCAAAGATCACACTGTGCAGAGTGTGGCTTCATGGGCCCAATTCCAGCAGCTTTGCTCTCATGAGCTCTCATCTCTGATGCAACTGTCATCATTAAATGGCCCGTTCCATGTTATTTTATTAAGAGTGCTGTTAAATTCCCAAGAATGTACATTATAATTCAGTTTTTAATAATAACTTTAAAAAGATAAACAGGGAGGTACAGACAAAGTACCCGTTTCATGCTCTTCACACCCTAGACAGACTCCCTCCCCAGGGCAAATCAGCTGCCTGCACTGTACAAGATTGCTTGGCTTCCCCTTCAAGCACTTCACACTCAGCCCTTGACCTGAGGTCACCACCATCCCTTAAGAAATGCATCTGGTCACATTAGCTGACATCTTCGGACTTGGTGTTTACTTCACTCTCACATGCAAGAAGACATTGCCTACCAACTAATCCTGCTGCCTTAGTGCCTCCCTCCTACCTCCACTCTGGGTCATATCACTAGCAGGAGCACTTTTGAGCCTCCCAGCTGAGCATGCTGTTGGGCCCTGTAGGGATGGTCCAGGTGGGTGATACACTTGGAAACCACGGGCTTTGGACCAAGGGAGGGGGTTGGGCAGGACCTGTAAAAATCTGTGCATGCCTTTTCTACATAAGGAATCTCAAAATGGGCCACGATCTTAACCAGGTTAGGAACTGCTGGTCCCTACCACACAGCCCAACTCCTAGACTTCATACCGGTTTTTACAGAATCCCAAAGCTTTTCCATGTCTCTCATCTCATGCTTTCTATCCCTGGGCTCCAGCTCTACTCAGATACCTGCTGCTCCCCAGATAGGACACACTACTTCTCAGTGCTGGGTAAGTAATGGAAGTCCCTCTGTCAGGAAGAATTTTGGCCTTATTGGTTGCCAAGAAAACATTCTAAACCAAGCCTGCTCTATTTGGTGAAGCCCTTCCACACCTCAGTCCACAGGCTCATCCCACAGGCTCTGCCCACCTCCACAGCCAGAGTTATATTTGTCAGTCCCTGGTAGTGACGGGTTCTGTCCCCCTGGGGACATGGACCATCTATACAACAGGTATTGTACTTTTTTTCAGTAACTCCGATGCTAAGCACAGTGTGTGAATACTGTAAGAACTCAATAAAGATTTAAGATATCCACTGTTCATTCTAAATGATCTCAAAGACTCTTAAACACTACTCACAGCTGATGAAAACGAAGAAAGATCCTTTGAAAGAATATTGTTGGCCAGCTAAGAATATATCTAGCTTGGCTCAACATAGCACAAAATTATTAAATTTCTGGCTCTTGCACTTTTATATTACATTGAGCCAAAATCAGGACTTTGCTTAAGGGAATTTAAATGGATAGACTGATAACATCTCCAATAGATGACCTAACTTTAGCTAAGGCTTGCAATGTAGGCAAAAAGTAATTTATTGAATAACTGATATACTTAATCAAGTGCTGCACTGAGCTAAGGAAGAGAGAATGCTGAGTCAAAGAGAGCGGAAAATTAAGAGCACTGCTACCATTCCAGAGCATTCTCCCTCCAGAACTTAATGTTTAACTGTTTATGAAGGTTGTTTTCAGAGCCAAGAGAAACTATACACTGCAAACAAAGTGTTAATTCCAGTGAATAATGTGATTAGGAACAATGCAAGTTTTGAGGTGACTTGAAATCATGTGTTGGCGATGGAAGTTTCTTTTTCATTAGTAAACTTCCCAGTATGACCAAGATTGTAGAGTTTGATTTTTGCTTATTTAGGAAATAAACATAGTTTATTCTCTTTGGAAGAGCATTTGCATGCTTTCTATTCATTAGAGCAAGAAGTACCCTCAGGAAACATTTTTGTTGGCCCAGATTGAGTTACTGTAAATCCTTGACTGTAATAAAAGGACACAAACATCCCAGCTTCTTATTAATTCACGCTGATTTCCTCACCTATAATTGTGAGAGAGCTTCTGCTTCAGAAGCTTATGGTGTCTGGGACTGAACTCTGTGCCTGATGCAAGCACATGTCACCTGTGCTCTCCAGAAGTGTCCCAGGCCATACCCTGGTCCTTGTCTCCTGCCCACACATGCCCAGGACACAGGCTCACACTGCGCTGAAAGGGAATGGGCAGCCTCTTGAACTGCCAAGAGTGTAAAACAGAAACCTGGCCTCTGATTCTCTCCCTGTCTCTCCTTGCTGTACAGGGAAAGCGCACTAAAGAGAGGGAAGGCTGGGGAAGAAAGTAGCACAGCTGCAGAAGTCCTGTGGGTCTTGAGCCCGATTCATGGAGCAGGAGAGTCTCTAGAATGATTTACTTTGTATCTTGAAGAAGGCTAGAGGCCTGCCACCTTGGGTGACATCTATGTTATCTCAAAACAAAACAGCCTGTGATGGAAAAAGTGTGCTCAGTAGCAAGTGGACAGATACAGAATTGCTAAGAGTCCTAGGAAAGTTGCCCTGTGGGAAAAACTGCTGCTGTAATCAAGGCCCACTGAAGTCCTCTGGATCCTCATACCCTCTTCACCCTACAGGATGTAGGTCATCAGCAGGACTCAAACATTAGCAGCCCATGAGGAGACACAGTCCTTCCCATTGGAGGACTTTCACCAATGCAAAATTAAAAACTTTTTCCCACAGCAGGAATGTCAGACAAATTGAAATGGGGATGAGGGAAAGGCAGGAGGAAGAGAAGCCCCAGAGCTGGTCATCAAATCCTGCAGAGAAGAGTCCACCTTTGAGCTGGCCTCTCTGTACTGAGGAAGAAGGGTTATAGGGCTCCCCCTTCCCATCCAGTGCTCCAAGGATGCATCCCCCACACTCAACCTGTGCTTGTGCTTGTGTTGTGGGCTAAGAGGTCAAGGCCAAGGCTGGTAAGAGCAAGAAACTCTGCAGAGCAGACAGATTAAAGCCTGAAAACACCAGGTCCTTCTGGGGTGAGAGATAAAATAAAAGGACACAGTATAAAAGCCATCAAAAATAATACATTGTATTCAAGTGGCTATGTGATAAGGCATTCAAAATTGTTGGTTGAGAAGAAAAATGGAATTAATTTTCTCCCTAGTACAAAATCCAGTGACTAATGTCCAGCTGGAAATGTCCACATAGATTTAAGGACACTAATAACCAAAAATTATGCCCGCTTTTATAGAAAAGAAATTCAGTGACTGCCTGGAGGACAGTGCGGTGGTGGCCAAAGAGTTGACGCTTATATTGCTTCAGCCTTTGGTTCACGTCCTGTGGTCCTGTGGTAAGTGTATGCCAAGCTCTGCTCATACCCTCCACTCACCTTCAGGACAACCTGTGTGGCCCTGTCATTTTCCCCTTATAAAGACTGGAATTAAACATACACAGGGTACCTCCCCTGTCTTTTCCAGAGCCTCAGCATCTCAAGCCCCAATCAGACCCTAGTCCTTCTGCCCCAAATTGCTTACTCTGAGCTCCAGACTGTTCAGCCTCTTGTGGAAACCGGAAGTCCTATCCTCCTTGACTTCCTGCTACTACTCTATCCAGGCAGAGTGAAGTCATGGCTCAGGCAGCCCTCAGCCCTAGGTCTCCTGCATTGCTGACCAGCTCTTACACAGCTCTCATCTCCACCCATACATCCCCCCATTTCCCACTTCAGTGCGCTCTGAGTTCCAGGCACTGTGTGACCGGCAGGCTATCCAGGAGCTCTCTGCTGTTCCTGTGCCATCCTTTCCAAGAGACAGGATTCAGCGTTGCTGGTACCCAGACCTAGGACCCAAAAACATTGTCCTCCACTCTTCACCCAATAAACCCTGGAATCAAAACACCTGCCCCAAACACTTTAGGTTTTTAGCCCATAACCACAGATCAAATTTTCCTTCAAAGTCTTCCCACTCTCAATGGAGTTTATATTTGCTTTGGAGAGAAATTTGCTTCCTCAATCCTTTTATTACTTGATACACTATACAGTAATAGACTAGATTATATCTTTTCTGGATTGCATGGGAAAGATTTTAAAATAGATCCATTCTTTTAAAATATTTTATTTGGTCCTTATTGGCTTGGGAATCAATGTAAAAGAATATGTTTATTTGTTTTCTTAAAATATATTGTTAAGAGTTTTTATTTCATAAGCTTCATCAATCCCTTTGAAGTATTTATATAGTTGAAAGAAAGACACAAGACCCACATTTCTGGCAGTGAGCCGGCTGCAGTAAGAGTTCAAAGGCTGTGAACCACATCAAAACTCCCAGAGTGGAACACCTGGATGGGGCGGACCTTGACAGGTGAGATTTGGGGAACAGCAGCCAGAACCAAATGAAGAGAAGAAGGCAAGTTTGGTAATCCCCAGACTAGGGGTCTCCCCGCCCATATCCAGCAACAGCCTCTGCCCCACCTACATCTGCTAGAGAAGTAGTAACAAAAATCCATACAAATAGATTCTACCTTTTATGCGCCATCCAAATTGGGAGGTCAAATCAATATGATGTGACATGTAGGCAACTAGTTTTTTCCCTTATTACTTCGGATATAGTTAATCTAAAATCCTAACCATATAGAATATTAGCCAGCATTCTGCTTTTGTAGACAAAAATGTGAGTGACAAAGCAATGAAAGCTAATCATACAAAATAAACTTTTGATATATCTGGGGTCAGCCCCTAAAGTTAACAGCATGCTAAATGTACCCACCAGCTTGTTATAGAGAGAGAGGCAGATATGACCCCGTTGTTAAACTGAGAAACAGGAGGGAGCCCCTGTCTTGGGTTCACCTGCACACAGCAGCGTTTCCTGGACCAGAGATGGACAGGGTAAAATCTGGGCATGGCACTGCAAGTATGAGAGATTCAGAGATGATCCATAGTAGCCTCTTTTTTTCAAGGTAAGAAAAGTGGTTTTGAGGTGTTTAGGTGCAGTCTATTCGTTTCGTAGCTTAATCCTCTGGTCTAGAGGCTGTTTTCTTACTGGGGATCCAAACACCCTACTCTAGACCACACTACTTCTTGGTGCTGGGATTGGTTCACCTTTCCATTGCCTCACACC
Source organism: Chinchilla lanigera (assembly GCF_000276665.1). Classification (NCBI taxonomy): domain Eukaryota; kingdom Metazoa; phylum Chordata; class Mammalia; order Rodentia; family Chinchillidae; genus Chinchilla; species Chinchilla lanigera. The sequence continues at coordinate 5,692,264 of NW_004955477.1, read as the reverse complement.
CTGCCTGTTTTATTCAAACCATGAGCCCAGGTTAATGTGCAGAGCAAGCTGTATTTCTGCCTCATTGATCACTAACACCAGAGTCTATAGGGCATGCTAAAGAATGGATTCACTCATTCATGGAGCACAGGTGAGTGATAACATTATGAGATCAAATACTTAATCATGCAAAATTGACATAATCATTCAGATTACCCTGAAAAAACTAGTTGCCTACATGTCACATCATATTGATTTGACCTCCCAATTTGGATGGCGCATAAAAGGTAGAATCTATTTGTATGGATTTTTGCTTTGCTGATTTATTTATTTAAACACATTTTTTTAACATGTGCATTGCACAGTGCTGAGTGCTTGAGGAGAATAGTAATTGCAGTTTACTGGGTGCCAGCCACATGCCTTGTAGTTTATATGCATCATCAGTCTCCCTCATACCAGAGTCTGTGTGAACACCATCTAACTAGCCATGATCAATCCCATTTTAGAGAAGAAAATGCAGTGATCTGAATTTTGGGCCACTTGGCCAAGCTCACATCAGAGCTGGAATTTGAACCACACCTGAACCCAAAGTCCAGGCTCTGAGACACACCCTTCACTGACTACTGCTGTAGGAGATATAACTGTCTGAATGAACCAACTGGAAATAGAATCCGCTAAGTGTTTTAGAATAGGCACAAATGTCGTTCTATAGAACCAAAAGGAAGAGAGATTACTCTTAGGTAAATGGACCACGAATCCTTTGTGTAGAGTGAAGTGTTTGAGTTGAGCTTTGAGCTATTGGAGTTCATAAAATGAAGACAAAGAGGATGGAGAGGTACAGCACAAGGCTGAGCAAGCTCCACCTCCTAAGATCTTGGAAAGTAGCAGGAGATAGTCGAAAGATGATGTAGAACACGCAGGGTTTATTTTTTCTAGAGATAATAAAAATATTAAGAAGGCCAATCTTTATCCTAACAGACACATTCATTCCTATCGTGGAGCACCACTTCCCGAAATGTAACTCAAACATCATAAATGAAAAATACCTGCCAAATGAGAGAAGGACGGGCAGCTTGGATTTTGTTTCCTCGTTGCTCCCAAACCTGCCTCCTTAGGAGGTCGTGTGGGGTCTGTCCAGTCCAGCTGTGTGTTCAGCATCTCCAACAGAACTGACCCCACGACCCCTGAGTGGACCACTCTTAATCTCTCAGTGATTCAAGTTCAATCTACATTACCAAAACCATGTGGCTACCTCCCTTCTACACCTGTTACCCACTAGAAACATATGCTACTGAAAACACACATGCCCCTGGGGACCTCTCTTCATCACTTGTCCATCCACCCAACAGCAGTCAGCAAGAGTCCACTGGCAGGTATTTGGTTGGGTTCTAGGCACTCAGGAAATCTACACTTCAGCCTAACTTCCCAAAGTAGAGTGGGGCTGGTATAATTAAATGGGTGCAGAAAACACAAGGATCTGTACCCACTTGGTACCTCCCTACAGACTCTGGGAAGCATCACAGGACAGCCACTCCCTCATGGCCATCCTACAACTGATTTGGTTGGGGATGATGAGGGACTATGTTATTAAAGCTACAACCATCCTGACTTATCCAATGTCCTAGCCTTTTACAGCAACAAACCTAGCTTCAGGCTCTGTCTACACATGGAAAGTCTGCTGGATGGGGTGAGGGATCGTGCTATTTCATAGACACTGCTAAACCCAAGGAACAAAGGGCTTAAGGTCACATGCAGCATCAGGGCCATGTCAGGCTGGTACTGCTCCAGGTCCTTCTCACTGACATATAATCCCCATCTCTTGGGCCTGCTCCATGGCACCCCTAGTCTTTTATTTGTGATAGACCTAGAGCTTGTGCTGGAAACTCTTTCCCCAGCCCTGTTCATGCACAGAACTCTGCCTGAACCATGGACATCAAATGATGGTGGTGGTCAGAGCCTGCCTCATTGTCCACACCCCACCATTTCATACCTGCCTTTGCTTAGCACCCCAGTTTTGGAAAGACACCCCCCTATACACATAGTTTAAATAGGCATGGTCCTTATGTTTCAGAATAACTCATCTGCCTTTGTACAGACCCTCAGGCACCAGGTCTAAGGGTCAAGGGCAGGAGCGACGGAACAGAGACAATAATTTTGTAGCACATGAAAATCCTTGGCTGATTTTCCTTCAACTCACCATATTCTTACTCACTGTACCACACAAGCTCAAGGCCATATTCTTTCCTTGAGTTTTCTGGATTGAAACCCTTGATAGAGTGGTCATAACTCAAGACAAATCCATAATGTAATTCTGCAGGTATCATTTTCTAACGTTTCTAGAAAGATTTACCACTCCTGGAAGGAATTTAAGTCAGGTCCTGCACCATCTCCATGAGCTTGGCTCTGCCTCAACATCCTGTGGGTTGCCCAGCCTTTCACAGATGGTCCCAGGGAGCAGGATTGGCACTGCTGGCCCCTGGCTCCAGGAGCTCTGTAGGTCAGGATTCCGACACTGCAAAACATGACAGTTCTCCCTGGGCACCTGCATGGCTCTCTTTCCTAGTTGCTGAGCCCCCAGCTTGTACCCTACTCTGCCCCCTGCCCAGGAAGACACTGGCCCAGACCACAGAGGGCAGCATCCCCGCATTGCCCCCACCGGGACTAAGTTGGCGCAACTGGAGTCACTTTCTGGAAAGGCTCCAGTACCAACCCTTGTGAGCGCAGCCCCGCACACACCGGCTGGCACTCCTTCTCAGCTGGAACACGTTCACATAGTCGCCCTGTACAGTTCGCTTTGCATGTCGCCACCCGCAGACACACAGGCTCTGCTCTTGTCACGAAAAGGAAGAGCAAGAGCTGCCTCTGTGGTAGCCAAGTTGGGCTGGGGACTCTGGGGGAGGGGATGCCCCGCGGCTATTGACCCAGGGTCTCGAGGTCCCCGGTGGCACCAGGTGCACTGCGAAGGTGGCAGGGACCCGACTTGGCACCCCAGCGCGGCCCGTCCCTCATGTAAGGCGGTATCCCCGGCCTGCTCCGGCCAACCAGGGCGCACGCACGGTTACACAGGGATGCACGGCCACCGACCGCACCGCGCGCCGCTCACCTCTGGGGGACTGGTGCTGTCGCGCCGATCGCCCCGCCGCAGCTCCGCATCTCCTAGGTGTCTACCCGCCGCCCTCCTGGGCGCCCAGCGGTCCCCGCCTGGCGCGAAGGAACGTACAGGGGTCGCGCGCAGGCGGCGGGGTCCTGGCGCCGCCTGCGACGCCTCCTGCCTCCCGCTGCCCGCCGCCTGCCGCCCGCAGCCTAGAAGGAAATTTGTCCGGCCAGTCCCGCCGCCTACTCGGCTGTCGCTCGGGCTCCAGTTGGTGGCGGGGGCGGGGACCCTGACTGCGAGGAGCGGGGGCGACGCCTGGTGCCCAGCAAGGGGAGCGCACCCTGGGCGCCCGCCCTTACCCGGCGGTGGCGCCGCCCACCGGGCATGACCTAGAGGACATAGAAGCACCCAGGCTCCCTGGAAGTCCTTTCCCAGGTTGGTGCCGCTTCTGGGAGAGCCCTTGGCCCACCCCCTCTGAGCCGGCCCAGCTGCATAGGGAGGGTGCCACGGTGTGACTGGCACTCTTACCATGCGGGAAAGAAAAAGTCAAGGTCCTTCCTGTCCAGCCTTGGCTCTGGGCACCCGGAAGTAGACTGACTGGAGAAATGCTCCATGTCTTGCAGCTGGCAGCAAAGAGTGCAGGCGCCAGGTAATACTCCTGTATTGGGGGAATTTAGTAAAGCTATGAAATCTGAGCATAGTGCCCTCCTCCATAAGAGGAAATGAGAGTGTCCCTTGGTGCTGTAGGAGAGGATTTCAGCGTCAGTAAGGTACTTGCTGGTAAAGTTAAACATACAAGAAGAAGAGACACCGCGGAAGGCTCGGAACTACTGTTCTGGGGACTTACTAATGATTTAATTTTGACTATTTACAGAGATTTCAGAGAGGAGGAAATTCAGATAGCTGGGCCCATCTGAGTTCCAAACCTCTGTGCAGTGTCCTGTGGATGGACCAAGTCTCAGCCATCAAGGGGGATGCTGCTTTCTGTGGTGGGGGACTTTGCTCATTAATCTTATGGATGACTAAGGAATGAACGAATGAAAGAAAGGCAAGAAAGTGTCTCTTAGGAACATTATCCAACCCACGTCAATAGCCACATAAGTATCTTTTGACTCTTGGGTCTAGTTGGGGACAGATCTGCAGACCCAAAGACTGCAGATAGCCAGGAACCTACTGACTGAGACCCTCAGTTGAGCTGCTCAGAATGACTTTCCTTCCACACAGACAAAGCTATGAAGCTAACCAAGAAGGTGAGCTCAACCTTCCTTCCCTGCCCTGCACACATCCGCCCATGGAGCCTTTACAGAGCTATAAATACCATCCAGTACTAAGAACTCAAAATTTTGCAGCTCTGGGGTCCTCTCTCCAACGCAGGCTTCTGAGCTCCTGGCTCCTCCTGGTGTCTCCTGTCATCTCAGATCCCAGTCCTGCTCTAACTCACAGTCATCCCTGTCTCCACTTCCACCTTTGCTTCTGATCCATCTCCCAGTCTACTTATTATCTAGCTTCTCAGTGTGTTGGAGATGTACCCCTTCCCACCCCTCACTATCTTCACTTCTTCTGCAGCTGCTGTGCTCCTCCAACCTCAGACAGACCCCTGCTAAAAAGTGTCCATTCAGAATAAATCCCAAACTGCCATGAGGATCTGCCTGATTTGCCAGCTGATCCCACGCTCCTGATCACCTGCTGTAGCCATTGCTCTTCTCTCTCGGTGCAGAGCTAAGCTCCTTCCCTCCTTGCTGCCTGGAGCTCTTTTCTCCTTTGTGCTATTTTAACAATTGCCTTTGGAAGATGCCCCTCTCCTTTCTGCCTCTCTCCTTCATAGTCCTCATCATGATGTAAGATTATTTATGAGTTTATTAGCTCCATTAGTGTCTGTCATCCCACTTCTCTTGCACCCAGGGCTGAGGCTATAGCACCCCAGGCTGCCCCAGTCTCTATCCTTGAGCTCCTAACCCATTCCATAGCCAGGAGATTCTCAATGAGCTCATGTGGGCTGTCAGAACAGAAGAGAATGGGCCCCAGCAAGGAGCAGCAGGCAGCCTTGTTCCCTGGGAATCCACTGTATGTGTGTGTGTGTGTGTGTAGGGGGTGGGTCCTTCTGACCATGCCCTTAAGGCCCAGCCCAGGTTGGATGGAGTTAGGTGGCCCTGTGATGTCACCCAGCTCTGGATTTTCCTGCAGTTACAGCTGCAGAGGCAGACTACATACAAGAAGGCAATGGCTTCAAAGGTCTGATAAGCACAGTTTTGCTTGTTAGCACTGCAGGGCTGGAGAGGCAGACACTGTGATGCACCAAGGGAGAAACATGTCGGCTTTGTCAGACATCTGCTGCTGGAAAGTGAACAGCCTTGGGAACATGATGAGGAAGCAGATGGTTTTTCTCTCCTGATAACATCCTCCCTGTTGGACCCCAAAGATTCTTCTAGGAATTAAGCAGTGTTCCTTACCATCTTCTAAAGTCTATAGACATCATGTCATGCAGAGACACAGGTGTCACAAGCACTTATAGCAGAGTTGTACGGAAGCCCCTTGATCCTTTACCATCTTCATTGCCCTCTCCCGGTTCAGGTCCCTTTTGGCATACGAGTCAATTCCTCTGTCTTCATCCTAGGCTCCAAGAGCATCTCCTGCCTCTTGCTGAACATGTAACCACACTCATCTTTAAGGACCCAGGGCACAGCTTTTCTCTGGTCTGCAGCTTCGTCTGCCTGACCAAGCACACCTTAGGCCTGCCTGATGCCATCCACTTGCCTGATCTCCCACATCCTCTTCTACAGCCAGCCGCCGTGAGCAGCTCTTTCCCATAGGATACTGTTCCAGGTGGTATTCTTTTGACTGTTAGTATCTCTTGTAGGTGTGTCTTGTTTTCCGTTGTACTCCAAGCCTAGGCCTTTATAACTCCCTGCAGTAAATGGACAATGTTTATCATGCTTACTTGCCTCTATAGGAATGCAAATGCTGAGACTAGAAATGCTTTGTATGAGAATAAGCAATAAAAGGGAAAATTGATGAGTGCAAAGCAAGTAAAAATTTGCCTTTAAACAATAAAATTATTCAAGTTAAGGAGAAAAAAAATTCAGATCTTGGCAATTGGCTGTAAGACAAGTTGACAAGAAAAAATTGAGACAGCACTGGCATCTGTTGTGACCTTGTTCAGGACCTGTGCCCTCAGTGAGGGGGCTAACTTATTTTGATCTCTAGAATGTACCAGAATGAATAATTCTAATGGATCCAGAACTTTTAATTTTTACATTACCACAATTCCCTCTCCCCTGCTTTTGTTTGTTTGTTTGTTTGTTTGTTTTGTTTTGTTTTGTTTTTCCCCGTACTGGGAATTGAACTCACGACCTTGCGCTTTCCAGGCAGGCGCTGTGCCACTGAGCTAAATCCCCAGCCTCTCCCCTGCTTTTTCCAAGATATGCCTAAATACTAACAGTTATTACTCCTTGAAATCAAGACAAACCCTTTATTGGAATATTCCTCTGTTTGTCCAGAAAAAAATAGCCATACCTCATTAGGCCCTCACAATATTTAATTATTTTTATTGGATTATTTTTCATTGGTGAATAATGTACATATGCTGTACAGATCATGGTCTTATGCATCAGCCAAGGTTTCTTTTGCCTAACTTCTTGACAAAATGGCAGGATCTAGTTTGGCCTTCGATTTGGAGAAATCAGTAAGACAGAAAATAAATACATAAAAGAATGGTTTCCAGACCTTGGACATCAGGTAGCACAGGGATGTGATTCCTGAGAAAAAAATAAGTAAATGAGGTAAGACCAACAATTACTTCATGACGTTTCCAAGGGAGAACTTCCAGATTAGGCTGGGAAACCAAAATGGATGTTGCAACCTTCTTTAAAAAACAGATCAAATGTAGGGAGGCCTAAGTGGCCAGAATTGGTGCTGAGTGCTAAAGAGGGAAGAGCTGCAGAGAAAAGCTGTACAGGTGGACAGAGGGATGTATTGTTGGAATCTTTGGTTGGTTTTCATGCACATACATAAAAGCAAGCTACTGAAGAGCAGAGAGACAGCCACTAGAAAGCAGTGTGAAATACAGTTCCAGGAGTTTGCACAGGACTGGCTATGAGACAAGTTCGCAAGAAAAAATTGAGAAAGCACTGGCATCTGTTTGACCTTGTTCAGGACCTGTCCCCTCAGTGAGGGGACTCATTTAATTTTGATCTCTAGAAGGTACCAGAATGAATAACTCTAATGGATCTTGTACAACAAAAATCTTGTAACAGAGAATTTAGAAAGACCTATACAAATACAGTTATCCTCTGCTCTAATTTTCAAAGACACCAAGAGAGAATTTATTAGGAAAAAGATAAGCTTTTCAAGAAATCAATTTCCAACAATTGCATTAACATAGAATTCGGAGAAAGATCACTTTTTTCCCTCCTAGGCTTGAGCAGCTCCTCTTTGAATTCCTCCTCCCTATAACTGTTGACCTCTGCTCTGATGTTGATAAAGGTTGATGACTATGTTCCTGTAAACAAGGGATACAAATAAGGTTGACAACTGTGGTGGATTGACTACTGGTGGTCAATTTGTAATTTGTAACACCCCATTACAGCGTGATGCGGGGTGTGGGAGGCCCTCCTGAGGATTGTTGCCAGTAGCATAAGAGATAGAATGGGACAAGGAGGAAGGCTGTTGAGAGCTGAGAAAAGGCTGTTGGGAGCTGGTAGAAGCTGTTGGGAGCCTGTTGGAAGTGGAGAGAAGCTGTAAGGAACTGTTGAATTTCTTGGAGGACCTTGTCATGCTGGCTTTCCTGATGAACTTGGCTAGTTTCATCCTCCAAGGAGCTTGGGACCTTGTTGGCGCTGAGAATAGCTTCGGTTCACTTTGGGGGAGCTCTGGTCCTCACTCTGAGCATTGCTTCGGCTCAGGAGGGGAAGATGGTACACTGCTCAGTCCCTTGGAGGAGCTTGTTGCATTGGCTTTCCTGATGGGAACTCAGGTGTGCTGATCATTGAAGTAGCTCAGGACCTCACTGTTGCTGAGGATGGCTGTGGTACTTTTTGGGGGAGCTCTGATTCTTATTTTGAGCATCGTTTCTTGGCTCCAGTGTGGATCCCTCAGCCTGTTATCACAGATCCTTCATCCTGCTGGCACAGACTTTCCAGATTCCACTACTGACCTTTGGGCTTCCTAGCTCAGATCCGTGAAACAGGCCTGCATGAGACATTGTCATGGGCTGTAGGCCTCCAGTTGGACTCATGGGAGGCATTGTTATGAGCTCTAGGTCCTCAGTTGGACTCATGCAGGACATTATTGTGAGATCCAGGCCCTCAGCAAGATGCTTGGGTCTTTAGTGTGTGAACAGATTTCCTACACTCTCTTGTATATGATTCTTTGGATGACTGTTAGAAATAATCTTATAAAATATGTGTCCTGTATTATATTGTTCCCCTTGCAAAAAACCCCTCAAACCAGGGCAACAACTATGTTCCTATAAACAGTGCTGTGACATCCTAGAATCTCTCTTCCTTCAAGGCTAAATTGTAAAACTATTTTTTTTTTTTATTTTAAGGATAAAAGGAGGGAAACATTAACAGACATACAACATTTTACAACATATCACAAGCACAATACAGACAATACAGAGTTACAAACAAAGTGGTAGGGAATTAACAATGGTGGTTGTATTACATATTGATATCTTCAAAGTGGCTTCTCATGAAAACAGATATAGACATGCAATACTGGTCAACCAAAGTAAATTGTAAAACTATTACTGAATAAATATCTGTCTTTGTATTGCTTTTGTAACTTCCCTTATGCCCCTTTCCAGTTGTGTGCCAACCCACTTCAAAAAAATGTATAAAAACTGGAGCCCTTCTTTGTTCAGGGCTCAGCCCTATAGACAGGAGTCTACTGAGTCAGTGTACAACTAAATATATCCTCCTGTTTTTCCCACAATCTCTCTGGACTGTTGAATTCTGCAACAGTGTAATCACATTTCTAAAAATGAGCCTCAGCCTTACCTCATTCTATATGTAGAAATTAACTGGACATAGACTATAACATTAAATATAAAAATTAAAATTATAAAATTTCTATAAGAAGCATAGGAAAAATATCTGCAATCTTAGGGTGAGCAAATATTTCTTAATATGACATTTAAAGCATAAAGTATAAAAGAAAAAGACTGATAAACTGGACCAGCAAATTTTAAAAGTTTGCTCTTCTAAAGATGTTAAATGACAATTCATAGATTATATGTAAAAACTTAAGAGATATGGCAAAAACTATAATAGTAAAATTCATAGTTTTAGCATGCTTTCATTATTAATGCAAACAATAGTAAAGGCAATAAAATATCCACTTCAAAGTATTGAAAAAGGAAAAGTAAAATAAAGAATGGCAATATTAGTAGTAAAAACAAAATTTTGTATCAAAACAAAACAGACCAATACAGATATATAGAAAGGAACAGAGAACAAAATAGAAATCATTACGTCTAAAACTTCCTGAGTTCCTGTTATTAGTTTTACCTTGAGGTAAGCCTACATTATAATCAAAATATCACTTTTCTGTCTTAAGAAATTTAGAGTACATATATACATATGTATATACATCATAACTTTAAATTTGGAATACTGTATTGAGAAAGTATAAGGTATAAAATGAAATATTTGATTAATAGACACGTTAAATGAGCAAAAAAGTATATATACTTAAAATATATGAACATGATTGAATTGCAAACAAAATGAATATGTATATATACGTATATATGCAACATGCAAATAGACGACTAGTTTACTGCTCAAAAACATAAATAAAAATAACACCTCTATATAATAAATAAATGCTGTTAATAGAAATGTTGTTATTAAAAATATACATGGGTAATAAACATGCTAAGGTAGGTCAACACTCCATGATGTTAGAAACAATAATAGCAACAGCTAATTCTTACACTTCAGCTTATGAAAATTAAAGATATGAACATATTTAATTAAAAAAGAAATTTGTAAACCGAAAGTCAAAGGATGGAAAACAACATTCAATGTGATAGAAACCTGGTAGAAAAAAAGCAAGGGTAGCTATTCTATTTGCAGATAGAGCAGAATTAAAGCCAAGACTGATGAAGAGAGACAAAGGAGGTCACTACATCCTTGTAAAGGGAGAAATCCAAGAGGAAGAGACAACAACCATAAATATATATGCTGCAAATACTACTGCACCCAACTATATAAAAAATATTAACAAATATGAAAAATCAAATAATCACTAATACAATTGTATTGGGGAAATCTCAATACCTCACTGTCACAAATAGACAGATTGAGTAGACAAAAAAAGCAACAGTAAAATATTAGAACTGAACCAAACTTTTGAACAAATGGACTTAGTAGATGTTTATAGTGTTCCACCCCACATCAGAATACACATTGCTCTCAGCTGTGCATGAGATGTTGTCCAGAATAGACCATATACTAGCTCATAGAACATGCTTAAGTAAGTGCAAAGGAATTCAAATTATTTAGTGCGTGTTATCAGACCAGACTGCAATGAAGTTGGAAATCAATGGCAAAAGAAACCACAAGAACTTCATGAACATATGTAAATTAAATATTTACATATGAAATATGTAAATTTCTTCCTGAAAAATTAGTGGGTCACTAATAAAATTAAAGAAGAAATTAGATAATTTCTACAATTGAACAATAATACCAATACAACATACCAGAACTTATGGGACACAATGAAAACAGTTCCAGGTTGATAGCAGTGCATACTTATATTAGGTAAACAGAGCAAACTCAAATAAACAACTTAATGTTGGACCTCAAGCTACTAGAATAAGAAGAGCAAGTAAAGCCCAAAGCTCATATGAGGGAGGAAATTATAAAGATCAGAGCAGAAAGTAATGCAATGGAGACTAAGAAAACAATACAAAGAATCAATGAATTAAAAAATTGGATCTTTCAAAGAAACAAAATTGACAAACCCTTAGCCACCCTTATCATAAAAGGGAAGGAAAAGACTGTAATTCATGCAAATAGGAATGAAAAGTTTGCAATCACAATGGAAAACCAAAAGATCATATATACCTAAGAAATTATATTCTCATATGATGGAAAATGCAGAAGAAATGGACAGATCCCTGCATACATATGAACTACCAAAGCCGAATCAAGACGATATAAAAAGTCTAAATAAATCAGTGTTAGTCAATGACATTGAATATGTAATTAAAAATATATCAACAAATAAAAGCCCAGGCCCTGATGGATTCACTGCTGAATGTTTTAAGAAATGTAGACAAGATCTAATACTGCTACTTCTCAAACTCTTTAATGAAATTGAAGGGGAAGCAATACTTCTAAATTCATTCCTGGAAGTAAAAATTACCCTGATGCCAAGTTCAGAGGTTCCAACTAAGAAAGAGAACTACAGGCTCATCTTACTAATGAACATTGATGCAAAAATCCTCAATAAGATAATGGCAAACAGAATGCCATAAAACATCAAGAAAATTATACATCATGACCAAGTAGGATTAATCGCAGAGATGTAGGGACAGTTCAACATATGCAAATCAATATATGTAATATGCCATATTAATAGTGCCAAAGACAAAAACCATATGATCATCTCAATAGATGCAGAAAAGGCTTTTGACAAAGTCCAGCACCCACTCATGATAAAAAACCTTACAGAAAATTAAATTAATTGCTTCTCAGCCTCTTGGCTAAGATCAAGCATAGGAAATTAGAATAGATGGTCTTTAGTTCTATTAAAAGCCATCTATGAAAAATCAACAGCCAACATCATATGAAATGGACAATAACTGAAACCTTTCACTCTAAAATCAGAAACCAGAAAAAGATTCCACTGTAACCACTTTTTTTAATGTAGGTCTAAAAACATTAGACAAGAGCAATTAGACAAGAAAAGGAAATAAAAAGAATGAGGATAGGAAAGGAAAAAGTGAAATTATCATTATTTGAAAATGACATGATAGATAGAAGATCCTGAAACTCCATCAAAAACTTCTACAATTAACAACCAGATTCAGTAGAATAGCTGAACACAAAAATCAACACTCAAAAATCAAACCTTCTTGTACATGAATAACAAACTCACTGAGAGAGAAATTAAGGAAATAACACCTTTCACAGTAGCATTAAAAAACATGAAATATTTAGGAGTTAATCTAGCGAAGGAAGTAAAAGACCTCTACATTGAAAGCTAAAGTACTCTGAAAAATTAGACTGAAGAGGATATCAGAAAAGGGCAATAAATCCCTTATTCTTGGGTGGGAAGAATCAATATAGTGAAAATGACCATACTTTAAAATTTGTTATACAGATTTAATGTACTCCTGATCATAATTCCAACAACATATCTTACAGAATTAGAGAAAACAATCCTAAAATTCATTTGGAACCAGAAGAGACCTAGCATAACAAAGGCAATTCTGAGCAACAAATGCAAGGCAGGAGGCATCACAATCCCTGACTTGAAATTATACTACAAAGCCACTGTGATTAAAAAAAAAAAAAATAGACTTGAGGATCAATGGAACAGATTAGAAGATGCAAATACAACTCCAGACATACTTAGCCACCTTATCTTTGACAAAGTTGTCAAACACATTCACTGGAAGAAAGATAAACTCTTTAATAAATGGTCCTGAGAAAACTGGCTTTCCACATGCTTAAGATTGAAATTAGACCTATATCGTTCACCATTTACTAAATCAAAATTGAAATGGATCAAAGACCTAAAATATCAAAACTAGAAACATTAAATCTGTTGGAATGTAGTATAGGTAGAATGCTCAAAGACATTGGTGTAGGCAAAGACTTTAGTAGTAAAATCCTGATCACAGAGGAACTATCACAGAGAATCAACAGCTGGGATCTCATCTTATTAAAAACTTTCGCACAGCAAGAGAAACTACCAACAGAGTAAAGAGACAACCCACAGTGGGAAAAATGTTCGCCAGCTGTTCCTCAGACAAAAGAATACTATTTAGAATATATAAAAAACTCAAAAAAATCAGACCCCTCAACTTTAAAGACCCAATCAAAAAATGGGCATCTGAAATGAATAGACACTTCTCAGATGATGAAATAGAAATGGTAAATAAATACATGAAAAAATGTGTAACATCTTTTCGTACTTGTAAAATACAAATTAAAACAACTCTGAGATGACACCTCACCCTAGAAAGAATGGCTATTATCGGGGGAAAAGGAACACTTATCCATTGTTGGTGGGGGTGTAGACTGGTGCAACCACTGTGGAAATCAGTGTGGAGATTCCTCAAAAAACCAGGACTAGAGGTCTCATTTGACCCAGCTATTCCCCTTCCTGGTGTCTTCCTGAAAGAATTAAAAGCACCATACCACGGTGATATATGCACACACATGTTTATAGCAGCACAGTTTGTAATAGTCAAATCTTGGAAATACCTTAAATGCCCATCATCTGATGAATGGATAAAGAAGATTATAGAGAGATCACCCCAGTCCTCATCATGGCCCAAGAGTTTATATTTGTAATCCAATGGAAAAATAATTGGAATTCTAACAAGTTAATTCCAATCTATCACTTCCCTGGTGAGAATAAAGATACCAAGGCATGTTTATAGTTGTGGAGAGCCAAGGAGATCCTAAATTCAGCTACTGATGGCTAAGTGGAACAAAAGCCTTGATCCAGGGCCAAACCCAAGTGTTATTAATTCATTAAGAAGGAAGTGGCTTGATGATGAGTGACTGTGAGAGTGGTGCGAAATACATGAGTGAGCTGGGTTAGGTAAGTGGTCTGAAGTCACTCCTGCAATATGCAGAGAGAAGAATATGCAGAAGGAGTCATCTGCATAACACAATTTGAGGTATCTAATGTTTTAGAGTCAGTGCTTCAGCTCCGATGTGTAATTTCTTATGCTCTGGGAAGTCATAGCCTCTCACCTCGAGGCTCAGTTCCAGTCCACAGTGTGCAGTGTGGCTCTCCATCCTGCCTGGCTCACACATTTTTTTGGTACCTGTGGGTGCAGGGTAACACTCACCTATCATATTGCTTCAAAGACTTCACATCAGAACCTCAGCTGAACTGATTTGCATTGCTTAAGGCCAATTAAAGGGATAAGGAAAAGTCCTAGCCCCTTCTGTCCTTATCATTACATGGAAATAGGGATAGGTTTAGCCAAAATGGAGACAATTGCTCTTCTTTCAAGGACAGTCATTCAGGTGGTCTCCACAGAAGATGTAGTTTATTTTGTTGTTTTTTGTTTTTGTTTTTGTTTTTTTACAGTGCAGTACTACTCTGCCGTAAAGAAGGATAGGCTTGAGACATTTCTAGGTAAACGGATGCACCTTGAGACCATACTCTTAAGCGAAATGAATTTGACACACATATGTAAATATTGCATGCTTTGTCTGGTGTGAGAAACCAAAAATGTAAATAAGGATCAACATTTATAATAGATATTGTGAAATAGAAAGAAAATGTTCAAATGGGATAGGGAACAAGGGAGGGGGAGAAGGCAAAAAGGAAGGAAAGGAAAAGTTAAAAAATGAGAAAAGAAGGAAAAAATGGAAACAAAGCTTTTGTAAAAGAGGAGGAGAAGAGAGATTGAAGGGAGGGTAGGGGAATGGGAAAAAAAGAATCAAGTTATATCATGTAGAGGTATAAATTTCCTGTGATGAATGTGATCATTATGTCTCTCTAAAATGTACCAATAAAATCATTTTCTTTGGAAAAAAAGAAAAACAACTGTCCTCAATAATGGAATATATTTGTACATATCTCCAATAATACATTCAACAAATATTTGCCAAGTTTTTACTCTGTGCTAGGCTTTTTAGTAGACACAGATTCAGGAGTTCCTGAAACTAATATGTTTGCCTCTTGGAACCCGTTGTCTACCCTACTGGGAAATACAAACAATCAGCTCACCCCACAAATAAGCTAGGTGCTATCCAAGAAAAGTACAAGATGCTGATGTGCATATAAAATATTACTTTATAATAAAGGGATACAATAAAAAGAAAAATGCGAAATGTTGTGTCTATTCATAGTCTCCATAAATGATGTGTTAGTCAAGTGTGAGACTGTCTCTGAGGACTAGAAATGGTCCTTCACAGACAGTTAACCACTAAGCAGAGAGGTTCTGAGGCATGAAGACCTAAGCAAGAATGTTTAGAACTACTTCCATTAGAGGATTAGAAAAAGAGAAAGAGGAAACTTCTCATGTTATCATTTAAATAATGTGCAAATACAATCCAACTTGAAAGAGGAAATTTGAAAGACACACCTCCCTAGTAAGGTTTAAAAATAAGGATGTGCAACCTAAAGGAAGTGTTGACCTTTCTCTTTCTACTTGACAAAACTTTAACCTCCTTAAGTTTCCCTTTGGGAACTGTGATAAGAGACTCATCATTAACCAGTAAAGCACTTCTTGAGGGAGTTGGGGCTTTTTGATATTGACTGCTAGAATCAATACTACTTTGAGGGTATAAAATCTCAATTGTCTGATTATTTGGGAATTATGATTCTTTCCTGGCATTGTTAATGAACTTGCTTCCATGATATGACATCTTCATGACATGCCAAAAGATTATAAATTAATTGTGTGATCAGTCTTGGCAAGACCATGCCCACCTCCTGTATTATGCTGGTTGGCTATGCTGGTTGGCTGCAACCATAGCAACCTCTTACTCCAGACCAAAGGTCAGCCGCTGTAAAGATTTATGACCATGTTCATAGTTCAAGGTTCAGTAGCAAAACCCTTCCTGGGAAGAGTGAGGTTGTATATCTTACAAAAAAGTATTAGATTTCATTTCTAGATACTGGACTCCAAATGATAAGGTCCAAAACTATTACAAGAAGATCTTTGTTTACCCCAAGGAACTTATTTTCTTGAGAAAATGCCGACAACACAGAAAACATTGATGTTCTTGTCCAGCTTTGTCACAAGTCTTGGATCTGTTGTCGTAATTTGCTCGATTCTCGGCACTCAAGAATGGATCACCAGTACACTTGCTATCATGAATTCTTTTTCCAACGGCAGTGTTATCATCACTTATGGTCTTTTTCGTGGTAAGAGTACTCAAGAATTGCTTCAAGGACTTCCTGAACTAGACAAAGATTTTGAAGGTAAATAATAAATTTATTTGAATAGGTATAGTGAAATTGAATTAAGGTTCATGTCATTTTATATTTGGACCAAATAATCAGTTAAAAATAATTTCCTTGTAAGCTTGTAGTTAGACTAAAGATGTAAGCCAAATTTTGAATATCTGCCATGTCATAAAGTTAGCTTGCTCAGTTCTGGTTGTTGTCTATTATCACAACAGTCTAAATAATTCTAACATTGGCTGTCTCAATGGTACCTATCAAGTTTACTGACAAGTAAGTAATTGAGTAAAAATATGTAGTAGCAAGATGGTGTTCCATAAGTAGCAGGAACATTTTAAACGATATTGTTGTGGATATTTAGATGTAGTAGCAATCTCTGTGCTGAATTTCATAAGTAAGCAGAGGGGAAAAAATAAAACAGAAAACATAGTCAGCCATTTGTTTCTGTTTCTCAACTTAGTTTCTTTAATTGATTTGATTTTGCATTCTTCTCCCAAAAATATCTCATTGTTGGAATGCTATTTAAATTCTACTAATTCTATTAATTGTGCATTTCATACAAATTTCTATTTTTCCTGAATTCTTATATAATAGTGCCTTTCTCTTAATAGATAGAAAATAAAAGTTTGCTGAGAAGAAGTTGATTTAGCTACCTGAATTTGAAGTTTGATAGCCACCATTGTGCTTTGTTTTTGTTTGTTTTGTTTGTTTGTTTGTTTTCTCCTCCGGTATCAGGAATCGAACTCATGACCTTGTGCTGGCCAGGAAGGCACTGTGCCTCTGAGCTAAATCCCCAGCCCCCACCATTATGCTTTTTAATTTAAAAATTACATTTGTAAGTCATATAATATGTAAGTAGACTTTGTTTTGAACACTGATGTATGCAAGTATTACCCAACTATTATCAAATATGTAATCTCTACCTTTTAGATTATGAATCATCATCAGTTAATCAGTTATCTTCTTTGCTAGAGCCAGATTACACTGAAAATCCTCAAAAAGTAATGAGTATCACCAAATTCTGCTCTATTTCTGCATAGGATTCATCACATTTGCTAATATTAGCTTTAGATTTTGAAATGAAAGAGAAGAATGGGTGACAATGCCTGATTGTAAAGGGCCAAAATAATTCAATGAACAATAGGTCAATTGACTGGGAAAATAATTGGTCAGACCCAGTAAGGAAATACTCCATTGTGCAACTGGACTACTTGGGGGAATTCTGGCTGGCTATGTGTGTCCTACTCTGCCCAACATCCAGATAAGGTGTGAAAAATTCTACATGTCCAGCCATGAACAGATTATCTTTGCTATTCCAGAAAGTCTGGTTATTTAACTCTAGTTCAAAAAATGTCTCTGAGTAGCTATATGGAGTTAATAATTCTTAGTTTTTGCAGGCTGATCAGGCCTGCAATCTCCCAAACAAGTGGATGGTAAAGGCTTAAATAAATGAGACAAATGAAATAATTTCAGATCTCCAGGAGGGTCTAACTCTCTTACAATATTTTAGATTCTCTAGGTTAAAACCCAGACTTCCCTGGGCTGCCTGTTTTTATTAGGTTTTCAAATAAAGGAGGGGAATACTGAAGAAAATGAAGGAATCTCTTCAGGACTTGGGAAACTCTTTACAGAATTCTCCAAGTAATACTTAAGTTAATTTAGAAGAACTAGGTTAACTCAGGAAGGCCTTCACTGCAGGAGTGAGATGCCTGCAGCTGCAGTCTCCTTTTAATTAACTGGGGTTGGAGCCAAAAGTCCTCAGCTGTGGCTTTATCTTGTTCTTTGAGGCCTCACAGCTTCACCCACCATTACAGGCCTCAGTAGGGACAGTGACTCACAAATAAACATGGAAAGCCAATTGGTTAATATAAATCCTGCTCAGAGCTGCTTCATAGTGGTCTCCATCATAGCTGCTCACGAGTAAGGCACTAGGATATTGCTGTGGCTTGTGTCTAGATGTTCTTTCCAAACCCTCTTGTGGTCATAGGTGGAAGGTTTTGGAGGTGGCTGAACCTAGAATGTGTGATACTGGACTTAAGGATGTGATGCTTAGATTGATCTATTGTGTGATGCTAAGATTAAGGATGTTCCACCCTAGATATGAGTGCCACCTGCCCTAAGACAGAAAAAGCATTGCTGTCCTTGCGGTTGTCCCTTGTCACTTGTTGCTTCTTCAATACTTTGTCACTTTGCTGCCTTCTATATAACATGATCTGTTTCTCCTCTACAAAGCCCAACTGTCATGCCACCCTGCGTTAGAGCCAGCCAACTATGAACTGAAATTGCTATAAACTGTGAGCCAAAATAAACCTTTCCTCCTTTTTTTTGGTACCAGGAATCAAACTCAGGACCTTGCACTTGCCAGGCAGGCACTATACTGTTCAGCTACATTCCCAGCCTTCCTCCTTTAACTGTGGATATCAGGGTATTTTGTCTTGGTAAGGAGAAAAATAACTAACGACAGGATTTGCATACATTTCCTGGTCTTGGTCTTAGCACTTAGGGCAAAAGAAAGATGCTCCAGCAGTTAAGTTCAACACCGGCCCTATATGTAAGGGAAATGGTACATGCAAGTCTCCACAAAAGCAAGGGCTCCAGTGGGAACAGGGTTCTGCAGAGTCCTTGGGGTATAGAATTCTGAAAAGACATACATAGGAGGACTCACACTTATGATGGTTCACTTCCTCTTTGGTTTGGGACCTTGGATGCATCCAACAGAATCCTTAAAGTCATTCCTTTGACCTTGTTTTTTGAAAATATCTTCAGGGCTCAAAGAGTATAATATGTAACATTTATAATATGTAACACTGGCAATAATAGCAAAATGGGGTCATGTAGGATGTGGAGTTCTTGTGAATGTAATTTCAAATATTACTCAGCCCAAATATTGTTCAGAATATATAGTTTTATGGAATCATTTTAACAGGAAAAGTTTCCAATGAAAAATATTTCTATTCACATGGCACTGGGTATCTTTATTCTTGGTCCCAAGAACACTTTGGTTGGTAGGTAGGTGAGCACTTTGAGCAATCACATTGCTACAGTGGCTATTCTCTGATCACTTGGATGCTGGCAAAGAATTTCTGCAATTGACCTTCCAATTAAGTATGAATGTATGATTCAATTTAATAAGAATCTCAGGGAGTGAGACCCTGACCTAGTTGGTATAAAAAACTTCCCAGGTGATTGTAAGACAGAGGGATTCTAACTCAGGCTTGGCTAGGTGCAGGACTGACACATGTTGTGCAGGCTTGACACATGTGTTGCTGTTTTTAAGCCCCTCGCAAGTGGGCTGCTTGAAGTTAAATTAATCTATTGGAGACACCTCTGAATACATCCTTGGGGATAAACCAAGGCTGGCTGGGAAAAAGGCTCAGGACCTACTGGCCTCTGAGTGTTGCATTTGAGTCAAAAAACAACCACAGCTATAGGAGAGCTTCACCCCCGGGTAGCCCCTTGCCTCCAGTCTCCACACACCCATATTTGTTCCCAGGGAACAGCACTGCAGTATTAGACCAAGCTAAAAATAACGAGGAAAATAAATCTGCTCCCAAAACTAATTAATTGCAAAGAGGAGACCAAATGAAGTTGATTTGTCCAGAATGTATGAAGAGCCTGATCCTTATTCTTCCTACCCAGTACTGTACTTCCAACCCCACATAAAAAGACTTTTCCTGGCAAGAAGTCAGCTATCTTTTGCCCCCAGAGATGTGCCCACACTGGAAGGTAGAGATAGGGAGGCAAAATAGGTGCCCTGTAGGGCTCAGCCACTCTTCTCCCAAGATAGCTTCGCAACTGTCCAGGAGGCTAGGGCACCCACTGCAAATTCCTAGGAGCATCAAGACCTAGACTCTAGTGCCATCCTCTAAGATATGTTCCTGTCGTGCACCTCTCCAGTGGTGTGAGCCTCTCCAAATCCTGGAGCTTCACCTGGCCAGGGTCCCCGGCAGTTTCCACCCACCTGGGAAGCTATGGGCACTTCCTCAATGTCAGAGGTCTTATGGAAAACCTGAACTTGAAGGGTAGATGGCAAGTGGGGCCGGAGGGGGTTAAACCTCTCTTCAGGGAGAGCTCAGATGGCCGGATGTCACTGAGTTTTGTACTTTCTCCACCTCCTGGCAGCACAGTTCTGCCTCCCAGCTGCAGGGTCTGCTGGCATGACATTCATCTCCGTGGCCGTATGTTCTTGGCCCTTTTCCGGGGGCTGCCAGAATCAGCGCAATTAGTCCCAGTTGTGAGGTGGCTTTCCTGATTCAGATGCTTGCCCCCTAAAAGAAAG
Source organism: Chinchilla lanigera (assembly GCF_000276665.1). Taxonomy (NCBI): domain Eukaryota; kingdom Metazoa; phylum Chordata; class Mammalia; order Rodentia; family Chinchillidae; genus Chinchilla; species Chinchilla lanigera. The sequence continues at coordinate 5,671,799 of NW_004955477.1, read as the reverse complement.
AAAAGAATGGCATGTATTTGCTAATTTCATAGGCAGAGAGCAGCTGTCAGATGCTATGGAGGTTTATTATTTCATTCTTGCTAACTTTTATCGAATTTTCAGCTTTCATTGTCTGAGTTCTGAGGCAGGAGCTAGAGGGGAGATACAGCTGTCATACCTAGGAGGCAGGAAATTCAGAATGCTGAAAAGTAGTTTTACAATGCCGCAGTTATAATTAAGATGAATTGTCACCTTAATATATGGGAAAGTATGAGTCATCACGCTCCAAATTGACTCTCTTTTGAAAATCCCACCTAGTAGGTCTTGCTGAAAGTCAAAGACAAAGTGAAGTCTTATTTTCACTTTCCAATGAACTCTGAAAATGTGGAATGTTAACCTTTCACCAGTAAATATCCATTTACAGTTTTAGTAATTGTGAAAATTAGAAAAATACTTCAGGGTCCTTCATATGTGTCGGATATAGGATATGTTTCCCACATTCATGTTTTTGTTTTCTAGTTAAATATCCAAATTGTTTCTTTGGCTCCCAAGCTTTTTCAGGAAAAGAGTTCACTTTGTCCCAGAGCGTCCCCTGGAGAGAGGCTGGTTTGTGCTGAGGGGGAAATGATTCTGATTCACAGTGACTAAGCACTGAAATATTCTCAGGGTCCAGCGTATGCCTCTGACCAGGTGTGTCCTTCTGGTGATTACTTTTTCGCAGTCTTCCTTTGATTTCACCTTCCTCCGGTTTCAAAGCAAACATGTGCTAAATTAGAGCAATGTAAATTCCCTAACCACATCTCCACTGAGAGTGGGAGAAAGAGCAAGAGACCTGGCCAGAGGTAGGGCCAAGGGAGGCCCCACCCCTTAAAAGGCCAGTCCCATCAGACCCCAGCCACCTCTGCTGGCAACTTGGTGGCCATCATGACTGTGTTTTTAGTTAGCCCACACTATTTAGTGTCTTTGTCTGGGATGTAGGGCAGAGAGGAGAATGCTGAGGGTCTAACCATGCTCTGTGGATCATTAATAAGAACTGAGAACCAGTCCAAAACATCATTAAGATAAGGACAAGTAGGCTGTACCTGTGCTAATTGAACTCTGCTCCCAGTGTCATTCGAGGAATGAAGTGTTCTCTGGCCAGGGGGATGAAGTCATTGCCCACATGCTGCTCGGAGGATTATTTCCCTACTTATGTCTGCTTCTTTGTTTCCCTGGGCTTACAAGGGATGGGTGGCTATGCCTGCCATGTACAGCATTCATGTTCCCTCACCCTTTTCCCTTTCCTGTTTTTCTTTCTAACATTTTCTCATCCCTACATCCCTTGCCTTCTTTTAGCTGGTGCCAAGCATGACCAACCACTGCTGCTTCTAGGGATTTTCCCACTGCCCTTCTAGGGAGGCTTCTTGCTCTGGGCTCAGCCAGGAGACCCTTTGGAAGCCTTTTCTCTCCCAGCGAGACCCCATTTTCCACCATCCCCTGGGGACATGTTTCAGATACCCTGTTGTGGACTTTGATGCCCACTCTGTCTAGGGGAAGGAAGGAAACTTTGTCTCACAGAGCACTACTGATTAAAAAGAAAAAGAAAGACAGAATTAAGATATCCAAAGTGGAGTGGGGTTATGTTCCTCTACAGGATTTGTGCCTGACGCTGTTAGGGTCCTGTCTCTGTCGCCAGTGAGCAGCACACTGTGAGCCAGAGTCAGGCTCAAATGTTGGCAGGGATGGGAATGAGGAGGGCTGGCAGCAGCTTTGAAATCTTCAGAAGCAGACTATTCCTGAGAAGTGGCCTTTGATGGGAGTACATCCCTCCTCAAATACTTGGAAAGGCTGCTGGGCAAGACAGGAGCCAGTGACTTTTGTATCATTCCACAGGGCAAAGCAGGGGCCCTGGGTAAAGTCATGGGGATTTATATTTGGGCTCGACATGATGAAGAACCTTATGAAAATGAAAATGAAGGCGCTGTGGGGAGGAATGGGCTGCCTTGTTGAGAAAGGGAGCTTGAAGCAAGTACATCTTACAGAAGGAGACTGGGTGGCCCTTCCGTGGGAGCTCACAGTACACAAAGCTATGGAATCGAGAAACCTGGGCTGGCTGGTTTCTGTTCTTTAAAGCTGCTTTGGGCTAAAAATGTGAGAGTCTCCAAGATTCTCTCTCTGGAGACCTGAGAAACAGGAAGTAGAAAAAAGCCTGTGACTAGTTCTTACTCAGCCCTCTCTGGCTTACACTTCTTAATTTCCATTGTTTTCTTAGTTTATATTACTGTCAATTCCAAAATATCTCTCCTACACTATTTTTTCCCTGTAACTTCTTTTTTTTTTTTTTTTGAGATAGGGTCTCGCTCTGCAGTTCAGGCTCACTTTGTAGCCCTGGCTCACTTTGTAGCCCAGGCTGGTCTCGAACTCGCAACTACCCTCCTGCCTCAGCCTCCCAAATGCTGAGATCACAGGCATGCACCACCATGCCTGGCTTCCCTGTAACTTCATAAACCATCTCTGTAAACATTTTACTTAATGTGGGGGGAAGAGTGAACTTCAGGGAACACATGATGACAGCATCCCAGTGATGCTTTACAAATGTGTGGCTGGGTCCACCTGATGAGGATCATTTGTTTTTTTTTTTTTTTTTTTTTTACCGGGAATCAAACTCACTGCCTTACGCTTACCTTACGCTTATCTTATGCTTACTCACAACCTTACGCCGCACAGACAATGTGCGGCTGAGCTAAATCCCCAGCCCTGAGGATCATTTGTATTATGGCAAAAAAGCAGCTCGAGGAGACAAATGCCAGACAGGAGGGCTGCTGGTGATCAGAAGCCATGAAGAACTGATGGCTCATGGCCCAGGGCTCCTTTGTTGTATTTAACTTCACTGTGGATACATGTCTGGAGCTCCTTTGCAAGCAAGAAATATGCAATCATTATTAAATGCTGTTAGCTTGGAAAGGAGTCTGAAGGCTCATCCAGGGGCCCAATTCCCAACTACCTGCAGTGTTAAAGTTCCAGGGACTTTGGGTTTTCTTTATCCCCAGGGAAATGGGATCTGGACCAACAAACACCTTGGTTTGTATCAGTAAGAGTCATTTTCCTATCCCCACTACTAGCCTGAGGCTCCCACCCCATTGGTTATCCCCCATTTGCCTGTCCTCTTCTTGTGTTCTCTTGGATGACCTTGCCTGGTTTACTAGATTCCCTCCAAAGTCACAGGGCTTATGGGATCCTTACTGAGGACACAGTATAACAAACCCTTTAAGTGTCTCCAAAAGGAAGCAGAGTTAGAGTTCAGAGACAAAAGGATGCTGCCATGATGAAATTGCCAGAATCCCATTGGTAAGCACTGAGGCCAGAACTCACTAGTAGGGAAGTTGCAGGTATTGAGGACTCTTTGCTGGGGCATGGGGGTTGTCTTTAAAACTGAGATAAGCATCCAGCCATTGCTTTACTGTGCTTGTTCTTGATCAATCACAGAGTCAATGACTAGCCCAGAGTAGGAATGGGGTCTTGCTCTGTCAGGTCTCAGAGATGCGTAGCATTTGTCACTGACATATGACAGCTGCTAATCCCAGTATCTAAAGTGAGAGAATATGAGAAGCCAGACTGGAGGTGACGTTTGCATTTTTTTGCTCTGTACTCACCAAAACTTGTTTTAGTTTTAGGGATATTGAACAATTCTTCCCCCAGATCTCTGCAATTGGTGACTGTCCTGTTCCTGGTGCTCGGCTTGCTCACTTCACTGCTGAGTTCAGGGTTTACCTTCTACAACAGCATCAGCAACCCCTACCAGACGTTCCTGGGCCCAGTGGGTGTGTACACCTGGAATGGAATCAGCGGTGAGTATCCCTGAGAGGTATGCGCTCCGCAGAGAACCACATCCTTTTTCTCTCCATCTCTCTGCCTCTCACTCATACACATGAACACATACACTCATGTCCCACCATGGAAAATGATAAGGACCTACCATGTGCTGGGTCCTGTATTGGAGACTGAGGTTTATTTTGGTGGGTCTGTAGCATTTATTAAGTGTGTCTTGAAACAGGTGTTTTAAGTGCACTGGTGATAGGTAAGAAGTCGGGTGATGAGGAGTGTTAAAATAGATAAATCAGTCTTTGCTTCTGAGGACCTGATATAAAGAGTAAAAAAAAAAAACACTATGTGAACCAGCAAAACACCTGCTGGACTCTTGCTGTGTGCTTATTCCAAAACTAGGCTCTACATGATGTACAGAAGCACATTCATGCGTGCACACATACACACTTATTTACCCTCTTTCCTGCCTTCATAAAACGGAAGCCGACTTGGGTGTTAGAGTTGCATGGTTTGTGAAAGAACCACACATAATGTCATGTAGGAGACTCTGAGCCAACACCCTTCTTGTGGGCTATGTGGGACCCAGGATGCTGTTGTGTGGTCCTGCTAGGTGGTTTTGTTTCATGGGCGGGTGTTGGAGTAGAGGATAGAACCTCAGTGAGAAGTAGATCCTAGCTCTATCGTAGTAGCTTGGATTCTCACTGGGTCTTGCCATGGCTCTGTGGCTAATACGTTTGCCCAGAAGCTGGATCAGGACCAGTAAAGAGATCCTTTGCACCATCCCTTCTGCCTTCAGTGTCTTGCCCTTGCCAGGCAGCCACATTTCTCCACTCTGTCCTTCATCATAACTTGATCTAGGAAACAGAGCCCTGACCTACTAAGGGTATGGTTCCAGAGTAAGCTTCATGTGAATTCCCATGATGCATTTTAACACAGGGAAGATGCTCTGGATACTGAGGTGTCAAAAAGTCTTGAAGGAGCAGCTGTGGACAGCTTCCTCTTGTGCCTGCATGGAAGATCATTTTTACTACTTGCCTGGAGAGTAGAGAAAAAAGAGAGGGGCTGGCTGTAGTATTGGTTTGTTTGCACGGTCTAAGCATACCGCACTTCTAAAGAGCAATAGTGTTACTGAATGCAGAGTTGAGATGTGCAAGCTGTAATGGACACTACTGTCTCCTGTCATTTAACAGCGTGAGTGCCAAGGTTAAGGGATTTAGCTACAAAGCAAATATACTCACCCAAAACCATGATTCCTCGCCTCAGGCTACTGCCATGATTATACTTCACCTCAGGCATCTAAACCAAAGACAAACCTATTGGCACCCATTGCCAGGGTAAAAAGTAGATTATTTTTGTTTTTGCTCATGCAACTAAGAATCTAAGAGAAGATACTTCAGGCATGGCTGGATTCAAGGTCTTGGCTCGTGTACTCAGAACTCTTGCCCTCATCTCTCTATCTCTTGATCTTCCCCATTATTTGCTCCATTATTTTGCAGCTGGTTCCATCCTCTGAAGGGTTCTAAGCTCTGGGCAGCTCCAGGAGGAAAGATCTATTATTTCCCAGCAATTAAGAGAGCCTCCTTAGGCAGACAGAATTGTTCTCTTCTATGGTTTGACCAATCTCATTAGCCAGAAGAGTTCATTGAACTATCAGTCTACCAATTAGCTGAGGACACCTGCCCACCTTGGAGCTTGGGCTGCGCAGACCTTTCTTCGGCTCAGGGGTGTGGTGGAAGAAGAGTCAGTGCTCAGAGGGGAAGCAGGAGCCAGTGTCAGGGTGGAGGCCTGCTGTGGGCTGTCACTTCTACATGTGCAGTCTGTAGGGCTCACAGCCTGTTTCCCTCAAGCTCCACATCTCCTGCCACAGCTAAGTATAGGCTGATTTTGCACAGGTCAGAGGTCTCATGCAGTCCGTGGAGGAAAACATGAACAAAGAGAATGGGCAGCCTTCTCCCCAGCCCTTCCTATTTCAACCACAAAGAATTGTGTGGTGGGGAGGGAATACCCACCTCCTGCATACACACACACACACATAATACTCCCAGGGGCAAGTTCTAACAGATAGGCAGGGGCTGGAAGCATCTGAGATTTCTGTGTAATATTTGCACTCTTAAGAGGAGCTTAGGGGGAGGTTTTGGCAGCCATGGCTTTTTCTAAGTGCGCTGTGTGATTCCTTGGGTCCCAGTTCTTTGCAAGCCAGGCTTTGCTCTCTGGGAACTCCTGATTTTCTTCTCTCACTTTAAGTGTTGCAGAATTTAGTGAAAATTATAAGTTTGTGGGTCCAGAATGGCTTGTATGCAGAGCTGCCATCCCAGCATCCTAGCCTTGGGGCAGCACTGTGACTGGTAAGCCTATGTCCAGCTAATTTCTGCCTGGAAGGAATCATGCCAACCTCTGTGGGCTGGCTTTGCGCCTATTCTCCTGAGCTGGCAAGGGTGGGTGGGGTCCAAGAGGGTAGCAAAGGAAGTGGTTTCTTGGCTTGTGTGGGTTGTAGAAAAGCAACAATGCCACCTTCCAGTCTCAGGGCCTCAGGCCCTTTCCCCCACCTCTGCACTATACTGGTCTGGTGCAGCCTGGTCATTGCTGCAGGGCATATCACTGCAGAATTTCACAGACTATCTGCTCTTAACACATCTGTGTCTTAGCTCAGGAACTCAGGAAGCAATGAAGTAAGTGACATGGTCCAGGAGTGACAGGCTAGGGCTGAAGCCACTGTCTCGAGGCTTTAAGAACCCTTCATCTACCCTAGAGCCTCTTTAGTCCCTCACAAACCCTTCTGTACCATAGATCTGAAGAAGTTGGCCAACTGGAAGCAGTGTGGAGCCTAAGGCAGGATCCTGGCATCCTGTCCCCAAAGGGCTCTCAGGTCAGCACTGCATCTAGGTGCTGGCCCCTTCCAGTGCAAATCAAAGCTCTAAGCAGCCCACTTTAGAAAAACGCATTTAACCCTGTGTTCATCCTGCCCCTTTATGATTAAGCTTTTATAAGAAACTTCACAAGAGGTAAATGGAGGATAATTAAGGCGTATGTAGTGCCTGGAGAGGATCAGAGGAGCAGGGCTTTTGTTCATACAAATTATTAAGAAATAAAACCATTATTTTGAGAATGAAATCTGACATCAAGGACTGTTAAGACCTTCTTCTCATACAAAATCCCTCTAATTAGGGCCTCTCGGAGGACCGTTTGGAGAATTTCCCTGCATGTGGGTTACAGCCAAGGCAGGTTTGACGCCAGAATGTCCATTGAGCTCAGCACATCCTGTATGTGTCAGCAGATGAACCCTGAAGCACGTCTGTCCTGGGGATTCCCCTGAGTTCACTTATGGTCTGTCTGACTCTGCCTGGGCCCCAGGGCTCACCTCACTTATTACAAGACCTGAGCATCCCCCTTCCCATCCTCCCCTCTAACCCTCTTTAATAACAACTTTTTTTTGAGCTACGGGTCACGTGCTGTAGAATCTACCCAAGGAAGGAACAATAGTCAATGGTTTTTCAGCATTTTAGACATGTGCAAACATCATGAGTCAATTTTAGAATATTTTCACCAACTCAAAAAGAAAGCCCATGTCCTTTAGCTATCACCTGCTTCCCAGTCTACCTTCTGCCCTAAACAACCACGAATCTGCCTTTTTTGCAGCTCCTTTCCCATACTCCAAAGAGTCATGTAGAATGAAATTCAAACTCCTAAGCCAGCATTCCCTGCTCTGCAGGGTGGGCCTCTGTCCATATCCAGTGCTCAGGACCCTGAGAACCTCTCCCTATTGACTAGGCTCCTCTCTCAGTCCAAGGGGCAGCTGGCTCACTGCCCACTCATGTCTTTGTTGAGGCTGCTTCCTCTGTCTTTGGTGCCGCTGGTCTTCCTCTGCCTTTCTGGGTCTTCTTCAGCCATCCCGGCCTCTCTAGATACTTGCCCTGCTGACTCTCCTATCCCTTCATCCATTTGCTCCTTCATTCAGCACACTAACTACATGCATTGCCCTAGGAAAGGAGATAGTTGATAGACCACTTGCTCAGTAACTGTTTCAGAAGGAGTTTAATCCTGGAGGTTTGTTCCTGGTCAGACACTGCCATGCACAGTGTTCCATGCTTTCAATCCACTTTATGTTTTACCTTGTCTTTATATCCTTTCCAGTGCTTGAAAGATAAACTGTAGTGTAGATAGGCAATAAGTATCCACAAAGTACAGGCGCCATAAAGAAGACAAGTGATAATAAAAACGTATCTCTGTGTCATTTATGAAATTTAATCTTCTTTTCAGCATTCTCCACTTTCCTGACAATGGTACTATTTGTGGGGAACACGCAGTCCAACCGACTTTCTCAAGAATTGTCCCTGAAGCTTTATCCAACAATCACAATCAGCAGAACGACCCACAGTTACGGATACTCATTTTGGCTCCTACTACTCATCATTCTTCTAAACATAGTCACTGTGATCATCATCTTTTTCTACCAGAAAGCCAGATACCAGCAGAAGCAGGAGGAGAGAAAGCCAGTGGAATATGCTCCCAGGGATGGAATTTTATTCTGAGCTTCATTTTATGTCCTTTTGTCATTGTGTCTGTTCCATTTCACATCAGCTCCTCAAGCAGGAACTTGTTGACTTCTATGACCATCAGTGGTAAAGTGACTGTCATTTGTGGTAGCTTTTATATCCCATGACACTGTGTTGCTCATGGGTATTGTCCCCTTGGTGTTTCCCCACAAGAGTGGGGGAGATGAGTGGAAAAAGTGTTGTCTGTCTAGGTAGTGTTCAAAGTAGTAGAATGATGATGAGCCTGGCGATCTCTCCAACCTGGTCTCATCTGAAATAATAAAGGTTTGCAATTCACTCCTTTTCTTTGATGAGCTCAAAGCACTTCAGCACCTATGACCTCATAATCCTCAGGAGGGACCAAGTACTTTTTTTTAAAATTTATTTTAAAAATAAAAGGAGGAAAACATGAACAGACAGACAACCTTTTACAAAGTAGTAAAAGAACAGTACAGACAATACAGAGTTACAAACAAAGTGGTAGGAAATTAACAGTGCTTGTTGTATTACATATTGATACCTTCAAAGTCAAGTATTTTTATTCAACCTTATGATGAAGACTCCTAGGTACAGAAAGATTTAGTACTTTTCTTCCCAGGACCAGGAGTTGGACCCAAAAGGAGACACGTGGGAAAAAATAGCCTGTTTTTTTTTTTTTTGTTTTTTTTCTGGAGCCTCAGTTGCTGTTGTATAATTCAAACCCAATGGTGAGTAGTAGACTGATATGTAATCCTCAAACTCAGTTTTGAGGTTCTATCTATAGCGAAGTTTTTGGTGGGAAGACATTAAATGTGAGAGCAGGAAAAATAGAAAGTATAGCTCTATGATCTGTTTGTTAAGCAGGACATAAGCATTATTTTCAGTTTCACAGGATTGTGGCAAAATGAGTCAAAATGGAAATGAAATATTTTAACAAGTTCTAGCAACCACTCCAGCAGCCAACCCTCGGCATAGTTACTGCAGACCTAGGTGTAGCTGGTCACATGGGAGCACGTCACGCATCAGCAGACTCCGGGTCAGCCAGAATCTGAGGAAGACACGGGTCAAGCAGCATGCCTTGCAGGCATGTACTCTCTGAGTGGAGATCAGGCCACATGTGAAACTTGGACATCGGAAAGCCCTCCAAGAGGAGGTGCCATGAAACTGGTTCTGTTTCTTAAGAAGACAGTTGGACAACTAGGAAAATAGAAAAGGCACCAAAGTTAATTCCACCTACTTTCCCAGTAAGACATTTTCCCAGAAAATTGATCTGAAAATATTTTGAGCTTGACTACTCCACAAGTTGGCTCAGTTGAACACTGAAAGTGTTATAAAATGGTCACTTTTCCTGTCTTGGTAGAACAAGACCTAAAAGGACCAGAACTTTTTTTTTTTACAAAGTGTAAAGGAGCAGTCTTTCGGTAAAGAACATATTGTTTAGGAAGATGTCGAAGTCGGATGACGCTCTTCCTTATTATTTTTTAACAATCTGATTTAGAAACCTGCACTGGTACCTGTGGCACAGCCAGCATGGTGAGAATCTGAGTATTTGCTCTCATGGAGTTTGCTATAGAGCGGTCAATACAGATACCATGAGCAATCACTCGATTCCATTTAAGAGAAGTTCTTTATTACACAATTATACTCATTCTTTGAATGGTCTGCTTGTTCTCTCGTCCCCCCATGCCCCACCCACAGTAGTACCAATTTTAAGTTACTCTATTACTTTATTCTAAAACTTGGAACATATTTTGGAAATCAGATCATCAACAGTGAAAATGTCTCAATTCTTAACATCTAGAAATATTTACGGTCATGATGTTGGGTCATGAAGAGCAAATAGAGGCAGGTGACAAATCCCTGCCAACAACTGCTAGACAGGCACTGACATGTCAGTGTCAGTGACATTGTGTAACGGAAAGAGCACAGCACTTACTTATCTCAGCATCTGGGCAGGGCTTGGTTTTCTGAGGAGACACAGCTTCTTAATCTTTATATCACAGGTGACCTTTAAGGAACCATTTAATACATGTGAAATCAGGTCAATGGAATTCTGCTTCACAATCTGGGATATGAGAAAATGGCTTCCTTACTCCATTATAAGTAGAAGGTAATGGAATTGTACATTTGCGCTCAGCAGGCATCTCGTTAAGGAAGGACTCGACCTGTGTACTGCTTATAAGCACAGACAATGTTGAAGGATACAACATGGATCCTTGTTCCGGCCACAAGATGGGTTGTTTAGTGACCACCCATACCACTGTCAGAAGGACCTATTTTTTGGAAGACAAAATGCTCTTGCATAGTAGTTTGCTATTTTAAAACTACTTAGTAAATGTGAGTTTTCTTATATTTCTGGAATACATACACTTGAAACACTACTTTGAAGATATCTGAACTATATCATAGAATCAGAGTGTTCCTGGAGTCATGATATGCCCCTTAATTAATACATCTGGTCTTAGGGTGAGATAGGTTACAAGATTCATTCATGTTTCCAAAATTATGTAAAATATCATATTCATCAATTTTACAAATACATATAACCTTCAGAGAAATCAACCCTTTACACTAACATCAAAAGATTGCTGTACCCTGATGAGCAACTCATCAGGGTGAGTAAACTCAGGTGAAGAACTCTGGGAGACAGGAAGTAACTTTCAGGTGTGCTTTGCCATTGTCATTAGATTTTTATTTGATTATCTCAACCAAGATGAAGGGTTAGATGAAGCATTGTCCCTTTGGATATGGTGCTTCATGGGGTCTAAAGCATGATGCTACAGCCAGTCTCTCATGGCTACACACCCTCTGCTCTCTCAGACATTACAGTAGAGCTGCAGGTATACATGTTAGGCCCCTCCACCCACTCAGGCTCTTGGAGGATGGATGCCTGCAGATCTACCAAGGATGGGCAGGTACCAAGAAGAACTTAGAGTGAATGCTCCTGCTACTTGCCCAGGAGTCCTCAGCAGCCTTTCTCTTATGCTGGAACCAGTGGTTTAGCATGGACAGCCTGAAGTGGTGTTTTTCTATAGCCAAGATGGGGACCTGGCCATGGTGTTTGAAGGACAGGGCTAGTTCAAAGTCAGGATCCTTCCTGACCATGAAAGCTTGGCTTGGAGAAAGGCTGGGACTCCTTGGTCTATGGGCCCCTTTGATCTTTTCTGATCTAGTACCCAGAACCCAGAGGGCTTGGATAGACAAGGTCATTAGCCAGTGTTGTAGAAGCCAGACCCTCATGACAACTGAAGGTGTGGTAGCTCTCTGGGATGAGTCCACATTCTTCTCCTCTCCCTTCCAGCATGTAAGCACTCAGATGGGGTCCATTTTATAGTGCTCTAGCATCTCCTAGCCAATTTTCAGAAACCAAAACCATCAGTCATTGCCCCTCCTTGAGCTTCTTTTAGGACTGTAAAGTGAATAATAACTAATAGAAAGGACATTCTGTGAGATTAAGCAGGGAAGTCCTGGAGTCAGGCCACCTGAGTCTGCTATGGATTCACAGCCTTTCTTGAATGTTTGTGAGATGGGAATGTTTCTTTCCCCTATCCTTGGGGCAGCAGTGAGAATTGTACCAGCCTGGTCTCAGTAGCATACTTCTTCTCAGCCTTCAGGGTTAACTTCCAGGCTGCGGTGAGAATAAATCTATGTGCTCAAGCCCTGGATAGCCAACAACTGCCTTCCTCTTGCTTGATTCAGATAAAAACTGTGAGTTGGCAAAATGAAGCTCTGATAGCAGTCCTTAACCTCACCAGGTAATGCAGGGTGTCAATGCTTGACATAGCCAGTTTTTGGTCACTGCTGCTGGCTATCACCATCCAATGCCAACTTGTGCTGGACACCATAGGTGAACTGTCTTGGGTGCTGGTCTCTGCTGCTGGTGTTCATTGGCTGATGGTCTCTGGAGCTCTTTAGTATTAACAGATCTGAGTGTTTATTTGTCTTTCTTTAGAAACAATTACTATTGCTGTAGTACTAAGTCTTAAAAAAAAAAAACCATATAGATATACTGGACCATTGGAGCCCACACTACCCAAGAAATAAATCACAAGTAGGTTCACAGGAACACCAAAGCAAGTCTTTATTTTAGCAGGGCCTGTGCTGCAGCACAAGGGTCAGGACCCAGGAGGCCTCCTAAGACTAAAACCCAAGAAGTGGCTGAGGATTGCTATAGACCTGTTTCAGTGAGGGGCAGTCCTAAAAGCTTGCTATGAGTGTTGGGTATGCAAATAAGAGTCCCAATCCCTCCCTTCCTGATCTTAGCCACTCCAGGGTGAGCCCTCTTTTCAAAAGAGCAGCGATATTGTCTGAAGTGGAGGAGTGGGGGAAGGGCACCATACGGCCTGGCTTCACTTAACCGTGGAATGGACAGTGGCAGTTTGACAGCCAAGGAGGACACGGATGAATAGCTGGGAGAGCCTTGAAACAAACTGTCCCAGTCCACTGGGATGAAAGGGAGCAAAGGGAACTGAGGGAAGTGGACTGGACTGTAGCTGACCAAGCCATATACCACCTCCAACTGATACAGGAAAATGGGAGTTAGATGTTTTTTGTTCATTTCACTAAAATTCTGTAACACATGAAGGAAATGATGAAGGTGAGACCAGTGCCACTACCCTCAGGCTGCAGGCCACATTCTTTTGTTCTAGAGATAAACAAGCACTAAGCAAAAGTACTTAAGCCCAGAAGACTTAATATCTAGGTCTCCAAGCACCCAAGATTGGCAAGTGGCAAAGCAGAACTACAAATGTGTCTCTAGGCCCTTCCCACCTCTACCAGACCAAATTCCACCCATGTAGACAGTAGTTAGCACAGGCCAGAGCATGCCTTCCCACTGATCACAGTCTAAGGATTACTTCTCCATCAATTTTTTAAGAGTTTTTGCCCTGTCCTGGGGCCTGTCTCTCTAACTTCCAAACAATAGCCACAGGCGAAGAAGTAAAATCAGTTTTTAGCAAAATCTCTAACACAGGCACAGAAACTCCCCAAGATATCTGAAATAACCTGCAAAAACCCTGACAAACTACTCCTACTGTATCTACACATACATACGGGTTGCATCTCAGGGTTACAGTCCTAACCGAGGATCTGCACAGTTAACACAGAGGGCATGATTCAGCATGAGCTGTCCTACACATCCAGGACAGCACTCTGGGAGGGACGTGGACTCTTGACCAGAAATGAAAGACCTCTTTCCCCTATCATTGGGGCAGCAGTGAGACTTGTACCAGCCTGGTCTCAGTAGCATACTTCTTTTCAGCCTTCAGGAAATTTACACTTTCACTGTCTCCTCTGTGTGTCTTGTTCAATTCTTTGTTCAAGACACCAAGAACCTGGATAGAAACCTAGTGGGACCCTCCATCCAGTAATGGTAACAAACACAGTAAGTACTGAGGGTGGAGCCAGGGGCAGAAGGGCAGACATTTCCTGCTGGGTAGATTCCCACTCAAACGGGAAGTGTGGTGTTCTTGGGAGGTCCTGTAGGACTTAACACCCATCCTACTCTGTTTGTGGCTCTGCTTCATTCAGAAAAAAAGGAATCTGATTAGTTCCAAGTAAGCCAGGGGATTTGGGTACAACCTGAGCTAGACAAGTCTCCTGGGGAGGCAGCTCTCCCATACACTCAAAAAAAGGACTCTATGATCCTTAAAATAGAAAGTTGGGGCCAGGGTGGTTCCTGATAACCTGAGCACTGGAGGGTGGAGGAAGAATCAAGAAGGGGGTTAGCCCAGTGTGATGTCACATGCCTGTAATCCCAGCACTCGGGAGGCTGAGGCAGGAGGATTGTTGTGAGTTCAAGACCAGCCTGGGCTACTAATGAACAAAAGGCCAGCCTGAAATGCATACTGAGACTCTGTCTCAACAAAATAAAAGATATAGGATTCTGTGGAACTTGAGCTGCCACTTTCGGGTGACACTAGAGGAACTGTAGACTCTGTGAACCTTATGTTCTTCCTGCCAGATGTTCTCATGACACCTTAGGATCTGAACAATAATTAGGCATCAGTTAGAATTTTAGACAAGTCCTATTTTTAAAAAATGTGTTCCTGGTAGCCTTTAGACTGAAAGCTTCAGTTTCAAAATGTTTAGTAAGAAAGAAAAATATAGATAGAAGTGCATTCCTGGTTATATTTATTTATTTTTAAATAATAACACCACTTCTGCTTTTCTGCCCCTTGCTGCAAGAGGACAGTAGGATTCTAATTTTTAACCTTGATCCCTAGGAACATATCCACTCCTCTCGTCTTGAAGCCACTTTAACAGAAACAGCTCATGTAAGTCACTCCTGCAGAGGAATCTGCTGCCCTTGTCATTCGGTGTGGAGATTCAGCAAACTGTCCAGTCTTTCAGGTGTGTGTTCACCCAGTACTCATGAGTTCCCACTTCAGCAGCAACCACAAGCTCCACCTTCAGCAGCAACCACAAGCTCATGCATAATCTTTTGCTGGTTTCCGGGTGCCATGCTTAGTGGGTGTTCACCTTCAAGTCTGTTCTTGTGGGATTCCACTGAATCCCCACAGCAATAGCATATACTGTTTTATGATTAACCCCATTTGGTAGAGGAGCCACTGAGGCTCAGACTGGTTAAATAGTGTATCCATCATTCCACAGCAAGAGAGACTAAGGAGAATTCTGACACAGATCACCCACCAACGTCTGGCCAACAGCAAATGGCTGGGGCCAACAACCTGACAGAGGTACAGTCTGTGTAGAAGAGGGTTGTAAAAAGTCTGAAGTACACATCCAAGTACTAGACTTTGGCCTCCATGGGCCACCTATCAGCATGCGTCATGCTGAGCAACTGAGTGTGCTGGGTTCTTACATTGTTTAAGTGGGTAAACATTCACCTTTTGATTAAAAATGTAACCTGTTGCACCAGCCACTGCAAAGTGCATATTCTCTTCTCGGCTTCCTGAATGGCTGATGGGTTTAAAATCATCAGATAACTTCTTTTTGATGACTCCATCACAGTCTTAATCAGGAATTATTACGCTAGCGACAGTTGGTTTAGTGGAGCGAGAACAGACCATGTTAAGTCTTAAGCCTTGGGACTCCTTAGTGGACAGATGTTTTACTGAGGACTTATTGCTGGAAGGACACAGAGGCAAGTGCTGGGATCACAGCAGTGCACACTATTGACCCAAGGCTTACAGGGGAGCTGGACAGATGATGCAGAATCCACAAGACAAGGTGGAACATGAAGCAGAACTACTGGAAGCTATGTAGCACCTCAAGGGGAACCTAAGCTAACAGAACACTTTCTAGAGGCAGAGGTGGTCTAAGCTCCACCACAAACATCAGTGTGTGTTAGGCAAATACAGAAGAGACTGTATCAACAATACATACAGCAAAGGAAGTTCCCCACATCTCAGACCATTGTATCAATAGTAGAATAATAACATTCACAGAAATGAGAGTTTTGTAGGAACACTGCATAGAACATTCCATATGGAACCTTCAGGAACTCTGACAGGGTTGAAACTTAGAAATGATCTTCTGAAACCACACGTCATTCATACTCATAGAGGAAATCCATGGCTTTCTTGTTTCTTCTTCTTCATTTGAAAAACAAAAAGGTAGCTCCTATGGTGGTACACACTTGTAACCCCAAATGCCTGTGAGGCTGAGGCACAAGGATGCAGAGTTTGAGACCAGCCTGGACAACATGGCAAAACCCAGTCTGAGAGAGAAAGACAGAAAGAGATAGGTAGATAGATGATAGATAGATAGATAGATAGATAGATAGCACTTAATATAATAATATCAATAATATTAATAATATAATAATATTAATACAATATAGCTTATTTTTAAAAAGAACAACTTTATAAACACCAAATTTGACAACATCAAGAGTCCAAGTCATATAGAATGTTCTACAGAATGTTCCCACCAAACTCTCATTTTTGTGAGCGCTGTTATTCCACTATTGATACAATGGGCCTGAGATGTAAGGAATATTACTTTGCTGTATAGAGGTGTTGATACATCTTCTTCAAAAGTCCAGTGAGTGAATAGTGGTATTAATAGGTATATTTAATAGCTATATTAAAAGGCATATGGAAACTTCATTTTCATATTTTAGAATGAGGAATTCTTAAACAAATAGCTTTTAGTTACCAGATTTCATTTTTCAATTTTATGGATTGAATTTGCTCCCCACCTCAATTGTGCCCTAATCCCCAAGGTGACTCTATTTGGAGAACCTTTAAGGTTTTTCTTTTTTCTTTTTTTTTTTTCTGGTACCGGGAATTGAACTCACGACCTTGCGCTTGCCAGACAGGCGCTGTGCCACTGAGCTAAATAAATCCCCAGCCCCTTGGAGAACCTTTAAAAAAAGTTAAATGAAGTCATAAGGGTGGGCCCTGATACAATTTGCCTGGTTTCTATATAAAAGAAGGGATAAACACCACATCATCTGCTCACAAGGAAAAGGCTCCATGGGAGGACATAGTGAGAAGAGTCCCAAGGAGTCTGCAGGTCAAGGAGGGCTCTAAGGAAACCAGCCCTGCAGCCCACTTCATCTTGGAATTCCAGCCCTCAGAACTGAGAAAACAAATACCTATTGTTTAAGGCCTCTATTATATGGTATTTTGTCACAATAACCTAGCAGACTAATATGCTTACATGTAAATGCCGAAAAGCATGTAGGGTACTGCTGTAGCCACTCTAGAATCTGGAGATCCCTAGCTCCAGAATGAGCACCCAAATGTACAGATGTCATGCCCTACTGTAAATGCAGTTCCTCTGGAAAAGTTATATGTCTATATTCTAACCCAAGTCAACTACTGCCAGGGCAGGTGATAAGTCACCACCTCCAAGGTCATGGTTAAAGAAGTGCTCTGCTAATGTAAAATTGTCTAGCTTAAAGCCACCGTGAAAATCTTAAAGTCATGCACTTGTTCATGCAAATCAAAACTTGTGGAGAGTGATGACAGTAAGGTAGAGGATAGGTTATGCCTTTAAGACTTTATTTTGGGATGGAACAATTTTGGGTTCATACCAGTGAGAAGGCATAAAGATTTCCCACATCCTCTTTGTCCCCAAACATGTACAGCTTCCCCATTATTAACATATCCTACTAGAATAGTTCATTTGCAATTGCTGAACCCATTTTGACATAATAATCATGATCATCAAAGTTCACATTACATTAGGGCTAATTAATTTATCACCTTTTCAGGGGGTCTTAAAAAGATTGATTGCATTTAAGATTCTTCATGGCTGTAGATCAGAAGAACTCAAAGCTTCCTGACTCAGGACTGCTTTGTACTCTCAAAAGTGATGGAAGCATCTTTGTTCTTCCAAAGAACCTTTGTTTATGCAGACTATATCTATCGATATTTATCAGAGTAAAAATTCAGACTGATCATTTTTCACAATAATTATTTTTATTTATTTGAAAATAATAGTAGACCCATTACATATTACTATAAATAACTTTCTCTTGGGTACTGAAGATTGAATCCAGAGTCTCACACAGGCTTGGCAAGCTCTCTATCACTGAGCTACAGACATCCCCAACCCTATTTACATTTATTTTGAGACAGGGTCTCACTATGTTGCCTACCTTGGCCTCAAACATTGCAGTCTTCCTATCTCAGTCTTCAGAGTAGCTGGGATGACAAGCCACGGCATGGAGTTTAAGTTACCTATTTTAAGGAACTGTAACTATACTTTTTTAAAAAAGTTTATTGAAAAGAGTGATGTTCATTTACATTTTTGAAATCAAATATCTTGCTTTAGAAGATAGTTGCATTCTGACATCTCCTTCAGTCTTTAATCTGTCACCATCAGTTATTTTGTTTGAAGAAAATCTAGTCTTATATAGATATACATAGTCATACCTCATAGGCATCCAGGAACTCATTATGACCTGAAACTAAGGAGGACCAAATAAATTTTTCCTGTAAGAAATAACACATTTAGAAATATTTCAAGAAAGTTCCCCAGAATTTGCATATTTTACTGGGCTAATATTAGTCTTTTACTGGGTTAAAATAGCCTTTTAGACTTAATGGTATATCTCTTAACCTTTTTGTGATCCATGATTAACACTTAAAATGCAGAAAAACACAAGACTAACTATGAATAAGTGGGAATTCTGCCCTCTGCAGGACAGACCATGAAACTATCATAGGTGCCTAGAGCTGAAACATTCTTTTATTACAATGTGATGAGTACCAGGCTTTACAGGTTCTGCACCTGACAAGTACTCAGGAATGACTGTAGTTAGGAGTAGAAGTATTTTAACCTTTTAGATACCAATGGATATTCTTTGATATACACAAAAACTTGACAAATGGCAGTTAATTTAAATGTCTGTTGCAATGTGGAATCTTCTATGGGTACATATTGGTGACTATTTCCCCCTTTCCCACATTAAAATCTACTACTCTCTCTTGTATTGTGAATAAATTACCTACTTATTCATGATTTTGTCACATTAACTATTAATCATTTGGAAAATACTGGTCCACCTGTATACTTAGCTTATCCAAACTTTCCAAACACTGACACATTCTTCATGAATTTCAAAAATTCACATTTGTTAATATCATCAACAATCTCACTAAGAGATCTCAAAATTATTGAGATGCTATTAGGCTTATAGTGGCATATACAAGTTTTCTAAAATTCTAATGTTGCTTGAAAACTCAAATTTTATCACTGGCAACCAATATTGTCAGTTGTTTTTCTCGAGGTGTCAGACTCACTTTATTCATTTTTGAGAAGATGCTGCCAAATACTCCAAGTTGAAAAATGGTAGTTTGTCAATAGTTCTTTCAAGTAAAAATGGAGCTCCATGTTGGATTCACAATACAATCAAACTCACATGACTACTTCCTGGAGACAACTGTACTTCTGTATGCAGTAAACATACTCATTTTTATCCAAGCTGTTTCTAAGTAAAACTAAATTTGTCCATTCCAAACACATGGTGGTGATGGACACAGTGATAACTGTGGTGCAACACCCTGATTTGTGCTCAAGTGCAAGCCATTTTACCTCCCATCACTTTCACTTGTTCAAGTCTCAACCCAGTGATAAAGGAGACAAAACACCCAATTCAGTATTGTAATTAGCTGCCTCCTCCCAAACTCTGCCATTCTAAGATAAAAGGGCAGAATAAAATGTATTAAATAAATGTCGCATCTGGTTTTGGTCTTTCCATCAATTACATGTCCATGTACAATTCCCAGGAATCAGAAGGGTTCTGGATCCTCAGGACCACTCTCTGTTCATTAGTATTCACTTCCATGTGGTATCTTCTTAGACTTGAGAAAAGACCCTTTCTCCAAAAAGGAATCATTTTAAAGGAGACCTGCCAAGAACTCAAGTTGGCCCGAAGACTAGGGGTTTGTAGCACCATCAAAAATATTTGAATAGTAGCTCACTGGATTTGGAGAAAAATGAGCTCATTAACTCAAGGGACATCAACATCAAAATCTGAAGTGTCACCATTCATTTCCAAATGATCTGGTCCGCATCTGACCTGCAGCCGGGTGGGGGGGCTACCCTGCCATCAGTGATCACCACCATGTCCTGCTCCTCTTGATTTATAAACGTACTCCCTTCACAGGCCTTCACAGAGGGTATGAGGATGTGACTGTTATGGTTTAGATTTCAAAAACCTCAAGTATTTAGAGGTGGGGCTTTCAGAAGCTGATGGATCATGAGGACTCTAATTTTACCAGATGATTAATCTATTGGTGAGCTCATAATTTGATGGCACTGTTGGGAGGTGATGGAAATGTAGGAGATGGAGCCTAGTTGAAATGAGTGAGTCATGGTGGCATGGCCTTGGGTGCTATTTCTACTCCCTGACCTCTTCTTTTGATACAGCAGGCAAGTTCAACGAGAAAGGCATGCACAAGAAAACTGAAAAGGCAGGAACGGACAAAGCTTTATTAAGCCAGCTGACAGACAGTCTCTAACCAGGAGCCACAGAAAATGTCAGCACCTCTCTGGGTCTCGCCTTGGGTTTAAGTATATTTTAGGTTTCCATAGTAACCATTACTTCATTTTTGGGAATCTCATAAGAATATCACATAATTATCAGAAAGTTTACCTTTCCCAGAATATCAGACAGATGAAATCCAAATGACCATTGCAGTTTAACTTTTAGCCTACTTCTCAATCTGTCCTGTTTGTTCTGTTCCCATTTTAAGACTTTGCTCTGCTTTTCGGTGAGTTGATAACTAATCAAGGGGACTGGAATGAACAGTAGAGGTGTGTCAACTACAGCGTAAGTGAACTTCAAGTGACTTCTTTTACTATGGAGTTAAAAACAGAAGAATCGAGTCTCTCTTGCCCTATCACTTTGATTCATGCTCTCTGCTTCCCTGATGCCATTCAGTGGGCAGCTTCCCTCTGCCGTGATGTTCTTCTCACTACAGGCCTAAAGCAACAGAGACAACTAACCATGGGCTGAAACCTCCAAAACTGTGAGATAAAATAAACTTTTCCTCATAGTTGTTCATCTCAGATATTTGTTACAGTAACCAAAAGCTGACTGATACACTGAATATGACTCTTGGCCACAGCTATTGTGGACTCTTTTCTTAAATCACAATTAACTTTCCACTTTATGAAGGTTCCATCTCATTTTTTCAAAAATATAATCATATCTATGTACACATGTATATACAGGTGATCATCAAGCACTTTCTCTGAGTTTGCTGGACCTGTGCTCAGTAGTGTAGAAGCAAGCTGGGTGGCAGGTGCCAAACTGCCTGCTTTCAGGTTCGTCTTAGCAGAGGCTCCAAAGGGCAGGCCAGCTGAGTCCCCGCAGTGTGAGACTCCTCTCCAGAGCCCCTGAAAATCTGCTTGTGTCTTGTGTCCCAAAGTAACTGAGCTCTGGGGGTTTAGTTTCAGGCTGAGGAAATCCAAACTTTTGTTTCTATTTTTAAACATAGGAAAAACAAGTAAGAAAGGAGGAATAACTTTACTAACCCTTTAAAGAGACTTTTTTTTAAACCCTAGGCTGGGGGTCAATGGTCTCTCCATCTTGATGCAAAGTGACCATTTATTTATATTTATATAACTATTGCATCTGTTGGCCTAAATTCCCTACACAAAAGGAGCTCTGACTTGTGCATTTTAGGTAAATAATCTCTTCCATTGCTTTTGTTTGTGTCTTTTGGTTTTATATCTCACTGCTGTTCAGATACTCTTCCACAGAATGTAGTACTTTCTACTTCCAGTTTGCAAATTTTAGTTTCACATGAACCTGAAGATTCCTGGCCAACTTTCCCTGTCTCGGGCCTCCATCCAACACAGAGTCACTATCTCTGTCAGCTTAGGCACTTTGCTCAGTACTCGAAATACAGGGTAAAAATGGGGAGGATGCTACAGAATCTCAGAGGAGGAGCAAACTGGAGTGAACCAGGGAGTCTTGGTGGAGGAAAGGCTATATTTACAGAGCTTGGAAGATTGTCTGTAAGGGGGGAAGGAGCACCTACTGGCTCCCCTCATGTGCCACAGGAGCCTCTCTCGAGAACCACTTGTTTAGGTGCCAACAAGAAGCAGCCTCTTACTTGAGGACCTTGTCCTGCAACAGAATCCCATGGCCCAGCCACTGTTTTGTGCACTAGTTTCAGTTCTGAACTGACGGATTCCAAAGGTTAAACAAACCAATCGGCAATGTAAGAAGATTTCCTTCTGTTGAAGATGCCACCTTGGGTATCCACGGCAATTCCTAGACCTGTTGTGAGAAGTGGTCATCTGATGAAATATATATGGTCTTCTATAGTAAGAAGAAATGGTCTCCAACTTGCAAGTAGACTTCTAAGCTCATTTCTGTTCTGCCAGCACACAGAACTCTATTGGAACACTATTAAGAAAGGAAGCTTAGGATCCTGACCATCTCTGTTTTGTGAGTCTGTATTTTAAGAGCAAAACCAGCCACCACGCTTTAGTGTGTTTCTGTGGAACATAGAGACATGAAGAATGCACTTATCTCCATGTAACGGGATGTAGCCAGACAACTGGAAATGATGATTGAGAAGATGATACCTACAATATGATGTGAGCAAGTCTGTTAACTCAGGTGTTGCTGATCGTGCGCTGTAATGGGATTGATGCTTTCTTTACAATCCCAGTATGTTTAAAGATTTTTAAAAATCTCCTGTACTCATATAACACTTTTGACACTGAGTAGGTAAACTTTCTGTACCAGTTCTATGCAGACACCAGCTAGGTGTTCTCAAACTCAATTTAATTCTCACATGATTTACCTGAAGTTGGGTTGGATCTCACAAGTTAAACAGATCATTCCTACAAGGCTGGCCTCAATTTAGATGTCGTTCGTGAGTAGTGACTTCCCAAGATACTCACACGTCTGCCCAGGTTGACTACTAACTAACTAGCTAACTATAAACAATCCCCTTTACAGGTTTAATAATTTGCTATAATGGTTCACAAAACTCAGGGAACACTTTAATTCCTGTTACAGATTCAGTGTCATTTAGCCTAATGATATTCGGATAGTGATGCTTGTGACCAGAAGTGCTCCCGATTTCAGATTTTGCTTTTATATTTTGGAATACAGTATTTTCATATATATAATGAGATATCTTGGGAATGGGACCAAGTTTAAAAATGGAATTACTTTATACACATAGCCTGAAGGTAATTTTATACAATATTCTTAATAATTTTATCTATAAAGCAAAGCTTCATGGTATAGGATTTTCTACTTACAGCATCATGTTGGCAGTCAAAAAATTTCAGATCTCAAGAGTATTTTGGATTTTGATTTTTTTTTTGGATTAGAGATGCCCAATCCTAATCCAAAAAATAATTCAGGAAGTAGTTATTATAAGGGATTTAGCTTAGGGACAGCTAAATGGAAGAGGTGCATAAAGCTGTCTCAGGGTACACCATCCCAGCACCTCAGTGTGCTCCCCAAACTAGAAGTTCTCTGAAGCCCATCATTTAGTTTTATGGAGACTTCATTATGTAGGCATGACTGATTAAATCATTCACCAGTGGTGCCTAATTAAGGCAGCCTCCAGCCTGCAGCCCCCATCTTTAGGCTGACCAGAGACCAGAGCCAGTCATCCCATTACCATCACTTGGAGGGTCTTAGAATGTTTTGTATCAAAAACTGGGGCCTAAGAGCAACTATTAGAATGAAAGATGATCCACAACTCAATCACTCCAAAAATTACAAGGAATTTAGGAGCTCTGTGTCAGGAAACAGGCAGAGATCAAATCCACATTTCTTATTATATCATAATGTTCTATACTTGGCATGCATTACTGTGATATTTAGTGATAACCTTATGTTTTGTAAAAAGAAAGAGAACAGCGAGTGGGGGAAATCCGTGTATTTATGGTGGGGTCTGCAGCAGCCAGCATCATAGGAAAAAAGGTAAAATTTGAGTTGCAAAGTATTATGGGCTTGATGCCAAGTGAAAAATTGGGAGAACAATAAGACAAAATTGACTTCTTATCATAGAGAGATAGCACAAGGATGAAAGGAGATTGTTCAACCTCTAGTGGCTAGGCAGACTTGGCTACAGTTGTAACAAATGCAGGACAGATTCCCTCATGTTAATTTAATTCAATCCCCAGTGTTAAGTGTGTTTTCCAAGAAAACCCTGGAATTTTTCCAAACTTGGGGCAGTCGGCTGTTTAGGACTATTCACCTAAGGAGTACCAGGGGATCTCAGTCAGAAGGAAAATCCAAAGGAGATTGCATGGAATACATAGAAATCAAGTTTGTAGAAAAGCTGTGAATTGACTGGTGATAGAATGGGAGAAAGTGGCAGGGAGCCAAGCTAAGTCACTGCTCCTGGAGGCCACAGCATGGGGCGGAAGGAAGGCCCATAATTGGGACTTAATTCTAGTCTAAAACTTCAGGTGACTGGTGTGTGACCTTGAGTTGTGAGTTTTCCTCTCTGGGCTTTAGTTTCATTCTTTGCCTACTGGGAGGCATTCTGTGATCCAGGGACTCTCTTCAGACCAGACATCTATGATTAGGTGAAATTGAGTATTTTACAAAGGTCTGGAAAAGAAATTCCAGGGGATTTTCTTATTTCTAATTCTCATGCTGCACTGCAGGTAGCCTTTGAGAGAGGAAAGAATCAGCTTATTCTGGTCAGGAATCTGACAACAAATAGGCCACATCTGGGGGCATTTATCCTTAATGTGAGGGCAGAGTCTGGCCATGAAAGAGGTAACCTCAGCAGGCAGACACTCAGCAGCCAGCTCCTTGGTCTGCAGACTGGTGCAGCTCACCCAAGTTGCTTGGAAAACATCACACCCTGCTCATCACTTGCTCTTACAGGTGCAAGGTGTGTGATCTCTGCCAGGGTCAGGGAGAAGATTGATAAAGCTTTTCCAAGGCTGTTTGTGTGAGCTCTGAGCATCGGGCACTAAGCAAATCATGGGTTTTGTCTATGTGAGACCCAATCTGTGCAGAAAGACAATTTTTAACAGTTACCTTCAAAGAAGACTTGATTAAACTCAGGTAAAGACAGTCACCTATTTTTAAGGTACCACAACACTAAGGATGACAGGGAGGGACTTTCTGTAGGGAAGAGCTTGTCAGCTCCATCGATGTGAATGTGTGCATTCTCTGCAGCTCCTGCAATTCATCAGAAGAATGTGCAGACCAGAGCTGGAAAATGAACTTCTTATCGCCTGGCACACCTGCTCCCAGCAACGTCCTGCTTTCTCATTCAAGACCTTCTGGTGGGTGGAAGGTTGCCAGCTACACTCCAGAGTGGAGGAATTTAGTTGAGCTTCATACGCACAACCGTGTTTGATCCCCTCCACCAAAGCAAACAAAGCATCTGCATTTGGGGGCAGGAGTTAGCATTACTGTTGATGGCTCTGAAGCCTGATGTCCAGCCTGCCCCTACAGGAGGTGGTCATGTTTGCCAGTGACTCAGGAGAAGGTGGAGGTGATGGAGGACACCCACCTTGTTAGAGCTGACTGATGTGCCACGACAAAATTAAAATGTCAGCTTGTGCCTAATTGGAAAAGCTAGGGGTAAAAGCTTTTACGGGGTATGTCCACAGACAGAGCCCAGGATCCAGCGTCTTCCTCCTGGGGCGCTGACATATCCCCTGGGAGGAGGAAGGGAATAGGACTGCCATCATGGATAGACATCTTAGAGGATGTTGATGCATCTGCTACCTCACCCTCCCCTCTCCTTCAGGAACCTCCAGAGGGGAGACAATGGAAGTCTGGTCAAAGTCTTCATGCTTAAGCTGGCTTGTGGTTCAAACACATTCCGTATATTCTCTGAAATAAAGAAAGATAACAAAACGGAACAAGAAACATTTTTAAAAGCATGTTGTCAGGCCTTGACTCCATTGTTTATGAGACAGGGTAGAGTTCAACAGCCTGGGATTTGGGGTCACAAAACACCAAATATGACCCTAGCTCTGTTTCAACAGTGGGTGCTTCTCTTCTCTCCTTCTGTGAGGTGGCCATTGCTAATCTCAGGATATCCCTGAGGACTCAGAGAGATGCTCTTGCTTTTCCTTCCAACTGGCTCAATTTCCTTCTCAGGGGGAGAGGTGGCAGCGCTGTGAGGTGATTACACGAATGTTTATCAGGGGAGGACTTGTGCTGTGGGACACATGTGACATGGAAGCTGTTTCAGTCAGCTTTGGCTACTGCAGCAAAACACCACAGACTGCATTTTATTTTTGTTTTTTTTTGTTTTGTTTTGTTTTTCTCCGGTACCGGGAACTGAACTCACGACCTTGCGCTTGCCAGGCAGGCACTTTTTGCCGCTGAGCTAAATCCCCAGCCCCTCACAGACTGCATTTTAAACAGCATAAATATTTATCACATCAAAAGAGGCTTGGACGCTCCAAGTCAAGGGGCTGGTAGATTCCATGTCTGGTGAGGTCCCAATTTCTGATCCATGGACAGTGCCTTCTCACTCTGTCCTTCAATGATGGAAGCAGTGAGGAAACTCTCTGGGGCCCATCTCACCTCCTAACCACTTCCCAAAGGTCCCCTCTTATTATGAAACTGTCCCCACGTGGGAAGATTTCAGTGTATGCCTTTGGGGGATGTGAATATGCAGTCTATGCGAAGGCATCATGCATGGTAACGACTGACCCCACAGCCACCCACAGACCCAGCTCCAGCCGGGTCCCTGTCAGGAAGGAGGGAATGACGAAGACAGCCAGGGTCGGTGAGATCAGGCCGCTAAGGGGATGGCATGGCCGGGCACTGACGGGACCATGAAGAAAGGTGGACCTGGGGGACGAGGCTGGCTGAAGACCATCAAGCTGCACCCCTTCCCCATGCTGACCACTGAGGTGTATGGCATGGAGCAGGACCTGGGGACCCAAGGGGACAGAGGCAGTGATACAGCCAGCATACACTCTTGGGGGATTTAAAAGTCTTCTCTAACAATTACTAGGTCTGAGAGGGCTCTAGTAGACTTCTGAAATACCGCTACCAGCACTGCAAGCTAATGCTCTTTGCATGCTTTGGGTCCAGACTGAGCGAAGAGGCTCACATGTTGAGAGGTGGGGCTTTTGGAAGATGAATGGATCACTCAGGCTCTAAATTCATCAGTGGGTTAATTCACTGATGGAGTCATAATTTGATAGCAATATTGGGTAGTGATAAGGACCCAAGAGGTGAAGCCTACTTAAAGGGAGTGGGTCGTGGGGCACAGTGTGGGGTCTTGTCTCCACCCTCTTTCTGGTGCTCTGCTTCCTGGCTACCCTGAGGTGAGCACCCTTCCTTCACCACACCCTTCTCCCATGATATTTTGCCTCACCATACGTGTAAAGTAATGGAGCCAGCTGGCCACGGACTGAAGCTTCTGGAACTATTATCCAAAGCAAATGTTTCCTCCTTTAGGATGATTTCCCTTAAGTATTTTGTCACAGTAATGCAAAGCTGGCTAAAATAGCTCTCTTGGGAGGGCAGCTCCTCAAGGGACATTCAGGGATGGGAACTGATGTAAGAACTGTCCTGGCCTTCCCAGCAGAGAGCCAGGAGGCAGCTCACCATCAGAAGTTAGCCTGGAGTCCGCTCAAGCACCAACTCTTCCATTATGAAGGCATTAGAACCAGGTTTTCAGGGCTTGGTATGTGATAAGCAATCAGCAAAATAGTATGCAAAATATTTTAAAGCAATGCATGAGCATTTAGTCAGGCACTTGAGCCGCTGAGCTATATCCCCAGCCCTGTATGAGCATTTAGAAAATAAAGAGAATAATATGCCAAACACCCATGTGCCCATCATTCAAAATTTAAAATGGTAAGTCTATGTTCTATGTCATTAATTAGGTTAATGCAGATCAGAACCACAATGAGATACCACTTCAAACTCACTTGTATGGCTAGAATAAGATAGATAAAAAAGCAGGTCTGGTGATACTTGCCTATTGTCTCAGTACTTGGGAGGCTGAGGCAGGAGGATTGTTTCAGCCTGGGGATTTGAGATGAGCCTGGGCAATATAGTGAGACTCTGTTTAAAACTAAAAGTGAGACAAGGCTAGTGTGTTGTATGCGCCTGTATCCTGTAGTCTCAGCTATTCAAGAGACTGGGACAGAACTGCTTGAGCCCAGGAGTTTGGAGGCCAGCCTGGGCAAGCTAGTGAGAACTTGTTCTCTCCCCCAAAGCTTGGCTAATAGCAAGTCTTGTTGGTGTATGGAGATACTAGAGTTCCCATTCACTGCTGGTGGGAATGTAAAACGGTGCAGCCTGTTTGGAATTTCCGTGGAGAACAGTTGGCATGGGACCCAGCCGCTCTGCACTGAGATGCACATCCAGAAAAATGAAAGCATGTCTGCGTGAAAACTTGTGCACAAATGCTCAGGGCAGCGTTATTAATAATATTCCAAAAGCAGAAATAACTTGAATGTTGCAGTTGACAAGTGGACAAACAAAAATGTGATCTACCCATCAATGGGCCAGGGTTCAGCCAGGAGAAGGGTATGACAGGTACGAGCCATCTCCTGGATACACCTTGATAACGCTTGGTCACAGAGACCACGTACTATAGCATCCATTAGCACAAAATGTCCTGAACAGAGAAATCAGGAAGAACAAATGGATGAATGGACAGGTATGACAGCTAAAGGGTGTGGGGTGTCCTGAAGCCATGGGAATGCTCTAAATTTGTGGTAATGGCAGCACATGTCTATAAGTGTACTCAACACCATCAAATCATTCACTTTAAACAGGTAAACTGTATGTGCATGAATTATATCTTAGCAAAGCCCAGCTACTTTGAAACGTCTGTTATATTCTGTCCTAGTGTTTTCAAACTGACAAGAATTCCATATATTCATGATGTGCAGCCCATTTTGATGTATGTGTACGTTGTAGGCTGGCAAAATCCAGCTAGTTAACATGTACAGCGTCTCACCTACTTACTACTGTTGTAGTGAGAACATCTGAAATCTTTTCTCGCAGCAATTTTCAAGCACATAATACATTATTAATTATAGGACCATCTTGAGCTTAATTAGTCTGAACTGGAATTTGTATCTTTTGCCCAATGTCTCTTTTAGCATATCTCACATAAAAAAAAAAACTATTATAGGAAATGCAGAAGTCTATTTCCACTGCTCCCTGGTCCCTACCCCCCTCATCCACCACCAGGCAGCCACAGTCCTGGGTTTGTCCTTACATCCTGTGGTTAGGTTACTGCTCTAGAAGCTTCTGAGCATCTTTTTTTGCATCCATAATTAACCACAGCATGAGCTCAGCAAGGCTGTATTGTTATTGTGTCCATTTGACAGATGGGCCAACCGAAATCCAGAAAGATCAACATTGAGCTAGCAAGGTGAAGGATCTTGGGTGACTCCAGCTGATCCTGGCAGTATGCTCTCATTTTATCTTTATCCCATAAGCCTACATTTTCATTCCCCACTTGTTTTCCCAGCAAACTTCTTTGGCTAAATCTCACAAATAATCTCATTAATCTGTTTCCAAGAAAAGAACATTGTGAATAGCATTAACAGTGAATGCGCTACAAGCAGAAATTGAAAAAGCATATTTCCAGGAAACATGTCTGCAGTACTAAGGTAATTTTTAAGCCTTTTCTCTAACAGGTTAAAAAAAAATTTAAAATTCTGAACAGCCTGAACAGACAACCAGACTTCTTATGTAAAACTCAACTCATTGTCACCTCCAAGACCTGCAAATGTCACCCATCTTCC
The DNA here is from genome assembly GCF_000276665.1 of Chinchilla lanigera. Taxonomy (NCBI): domain Eukaryota; kingdom Metazoa; phylum Chordata; class Mammalia; order Rodentia; family Chinchillidae; genus Chinchilla; species Chinchilla lanigera. Next base: position 5,642,346 of record NW_004955477.1, on the reverse strand, counting down.
AACAAGCCCTGAAAATGTTACCACTCTTGTCGGCAAAGGATGAAAACCAGAGAAGCCTTGTGTTTCAGGTGCTCCACTGTGGGCAAGGAAAGGGCCCTCTTTGGGGACAAAATACTTCCTCCTATCCCAGGCCCCTCAGAAATGAGCTCACCCTAAGAATGACAGCTGCTAGGTCCCCTGGGTAAGCCACCTTGCCCACTGTTTCTCTTGAGCCCCCAAACCTTTGAGGCACCATGGGAGAGTCAAGGACGAACAAGATGGCCCTGACCTTCAGGGCGATGTTACAGATGAGCTGATACTGATTTACTCCTTATTGAAAGTCTGCCCATCATGGCAAGAATGAGCCAAGTTTTAGAGAACCTGTCCAGCAAGATCCTCACGGGTTAGTGGGTGCAGTTCCAGGCCTTGTGCTCAGCAGATGTGCTAGAGGTCACAGGACTCCAGCTGTGCTGGGTGGGTGGAGGTGGGGGTGGGGAGCCTCCCTGTGGGTGGCTGGAGTAGCAGGATGTGGAGGTGAATCCTCTCAGCTTGCCAGAGGATCCCTATCCTAGGGCCAAAATCCAGGGGCCCAAATGTGTACGGTAAGCTCTGCTGCTTCCAGGAGTCTGGTGGAAGCTGTCCTTCTGGGTGGCCCAGGGAAACCCTAGGAACCCTCGGCCTCAGGGCTGCCTCAGGGAGCCTTTTCTTTTCTCTCCATCCCCAGGAACCACTTTCTTTCCAGGAACCTGGCTCAGGAGCTTGTGTGGACCTCCAAGGAGAGGAGGGAGTGAGGAGCCAAGACCGAGTCTGACAGGCCCCCTTGCCCAGCCAAGCTGACAGGTCCTGCTCCGGGACGCTCCCTGACCCCTGGGCACCACAAGGGCCCTGGATGGTCCTTCTCAGCCAGTGGGGCACAAGCAGCAGATCAGGGGCTCCTGCAGGGCCGAGGGTCGTGTGTCTGCCCCATGCGAGGAGAGCAGTGAGTCACCGTGACAGCAAGGGCAGCCACAACCACAGCACCTTCCGCCACTCCACCTTCCAGCCCCAGGTTCCCCAGAGGCTTCCTGCAGCGGGCTCCCGGCCCCACCGACACTCAGGAGCTGAGTCTAAAGCGCCACCTTGGGTTTGCAAAGTCCCGCTCAGCCTCAGGGCTCTGGCTGCTCCCTACATTTCCACTCGGAGGTGAGAAAAGGGACTGAGAGTTCAGAAGCATCGTGTTTCTGTGTGGTACCGGGAATTAAATCCAGGGCCTTCTCACTAAGTTACAGCCCCCAGGCCTTTTTGTGCTTTTTGTCTGTTTTGAATTTGAGATGGACATCTTGCTAAATTGCTCAGTGGCAGAAGGTGGGCTCGAATTTACAATCCTCCTGCATCATCCTCCCAGAGTGCTGGGATTACAGGCACCCTCTGCCACACCCATCCGGCTCGGAAACATTTACCATGTGTCAGGAAGTTCCTGTCTGCTGAATCCAATAATGTAACTTACGTACCTTTTTATTTTCATTGTCCAGCTTTCATATTTACTGTATCTTACACAAACACCAGTCTATGAGAAAATGGAAAAAGTAAAGCAAACAGGTTCTGAACCAGAGAGGGCCGAGAGAAGCTGGTCTGGTGCCCAGGCCACAGCGGGCGGATCCTAGAGGTCCTGGTGGCCGCTGGGAGGAGTCAGGCCCCAGGGGACGCCATTTCTCCCACGAAGGATCCATCCCAAGGATTTAAATAACAAGGCGGAGTGGGGTAAAAACTCAGCCCTCCAACTGCTGCCTGCTTTTGAGAGCGACACTGCGTATTGTGCACCTCCTGGGCAGTCCCAGAAAGTCCTGTGAAGTTGGTAGGCCTTATTTTACAGGTGACTGCCCTGAAGTTCGAGTAGCTTCGCAAGGTGACACAGCGCTTGGTGTCAGCCTGATTGCAAAGATCAAACCTCCGTCCCTTGTCCCTCTAGGAGAAGCTGATTCTGCAAGTCCAGCACCACATTTTTCTGCTCCTTTGGGCTCCACACAGTCCTTGCCCAGCAGCCTGGGCTGGGCCTGCGAGTGGCTGGGCCTGCGAGTGGCTGGTCAGGGGCGGGGCCGCGCCTGCTGCCTGTGGTCGCTCTTCCGGAAATGTTCCCTGTGCCCTTGAGCGCTTGGGGATGAGGCTGCAAACGCAAGGTGGGTGGCGTCCAATAGCGCGCATGCGCAGGACGGAGGGGACTGGGCAGCTAGCCCCGCACAGACCCTCCCAGCCCCCGCGAGGTCCCTGTATCACGAGCCCCGCCCCCTGGACCAGGGAAAACGCCTGAGTTAAGGCCCGGGCTGTGGTTGACGTCTGGGCACTGAACCACCTCCCACTTGCCCGGGACCTTGTTTCTTGGCTTCGGCCGCTTTCCTTCTTCGTTGAGCCTCAGTTTCCTTATCCGTAAGTGGAAGTTGCTGCTCGAGATCAGGAGTCAGCAAACTGCAGTGCATCCTCAGGCCAAAGCCAGCTGGGAGCCTCTGTCAGCAACCCTGTGCCGGAACCCAGCTCGCTGGAAGGCGCTAGGGACAGCGAGTTCACGTTGCCGGGCGCGGGGAACGGAGCGCCCAGTGCAGGGCTCCAGGGAAGTTGGCAGCCCGCTGGGCGCGAGCCTGCCAACCGAAGCAGCACTGCCCCCTCGTGGGTATTTTGGAAACTGACTTCCCCGCGAGTCTCAGCCAAGCAATTACCCATGGAAACACAAGGTAGAGAGAGCCCTGGACTTGCGACTTCCCCGCCCGGTGTATCTTCCTACTCGGTTAGTAGTTTTGTCATGCAGAGTCTATCTGTCCTTCCATCCTCGCGCCTGGCGCCCATTTCTCATCACACTCTTGCCTTTGGGGCCACTACCAAGGAAAATAAGAGCTGTTTGTGACGTATGGTGATGCATGACGATAATCCCAGTTACTCCAGAGGCTGAGGCAGGAATCCAAGTTTGAGGTCAATCTAGGCAATTTAGCAAGACCCTGTCTCAAAGTAAAAATAAAAAGGGCTGGGGGTGTAGCTCACTGGCAGAGTGCTTGCCTGACTCTAGATTCAATCTCCAGCACTGGAAAAAAAGTTATGGGAACACAAGCACCGCCATCCCATGCCAGTCAGTCTATGAACTGTGACTGCCAAGACAGCTAATGGGTGCGTAGCTCATACAGTGTAGATACTCTGGACAAGGGGATGACTCATAATCTCGGTGGAACAAGATTTCATCTTGTTATTCAGAACAGTGTTCAATTTAAAGCTTAAGGGCTGTTTATCTCCTGAACTTTCCATTTAATACTTTCAGACCGTGACGGGCTCCAGGCAACTGAAACGGTGGAAGGCAAAGCTATGGACAGCACATAGAAGACTACTGGACACCCAGAACTTGAAGGAGGAGAGGTTTATATTGGCTCACAGTTTCAGGGGTCTCGGTCCATGCACTGCCTGCTGGCTCCAAAGTGGAAATTGCATGTTGGAAGGGCCCAGCAGAGGAAGGGCAGCCAGGAAGCAGAGAGACGGGAGGAGCCTGGTAGGGAGAGATCCTCTTCTAGGTCATGGCCCCCCACCTCGACCCGACTCTAACGGCCCTGCCCCTAACAGCAAGTCTGCTCTAAGCTCCTTGATTCAGTGCCCTGCCCAAAGCCCACCTCTGAGTGCATGAGAGTTTTGGGCGTCATTCTTGATCTAAATCAAAACAGAAAACTGCTGTAGTAATACATTTTCCCCGGTACTGGGGATGGAACTTGGAGCTGTCACAATGAGCTACATTCTCAGCCCTGTTTACTTTTTGAGACAGTGTCTGGTTAGGAAGTCACTAAATTGCTATGGCTGGGCTCAAACTTGAGATCTTCCTGCCTCAGCCTCCCAGAGTGCTGGGTCACAGATCTGCGCCACTATCCCTACTACCAATTCCATTTTATAGACACTTCCCTTTCTTTTCTTTTTTTTTTTTTTCCGGCCCTGGAGATTAGACCCAGGGCTCCCAGCACGACAGGCAACTGTTCAACCACTGAGCTACGTCCCTCCCGCACTACATTTTCCTTTTAGTTCTTGTAGGTTTTTAAAATATATATATATTTATCTTTTTGAAATTTACAGCACAGTTCGGTGATAGTATTGAAATGGCTTTCATTATAGGAGTGTGGGAGAGGGCTTGCTGTAACTCAGCGCGTTCATTCTCTCAGGTGAGGGCGATTACAGAGGACCCAGCCTCCAGCCTCCTCACCAGCCCGAGAGGCCAAGCTGCAAAGCTGCGCCGTTGTTTCAAGAACGCTCACTAGAGGGCAGCAGAGCCCACGTGTGCGCGCCTGGAGCGCGGGAAGGCTGCGCGGTCCCCAGCCTTCCGCAGGGGAGACGGGCCCTGGGCCTGGGTCCGAACAGCTGGAGAGGCCTTCTCAATATCGATTCGCGCGAAGGAGCGACCCCACCTGCCTGCCGCGGTGACCCTGGTGTGTCCGCAGGTGCAGTTCTCCCGCAGGCCCCTTTCCTGGCCTCGGCAGGTGGGGGGCGGGGTCCAGAATCTGCTGCCCGGTTACACCAGCTCCCGCCCCCACTCGGGGGCCCTCAGGGCTTCTGTGTGAGCGTGTGCGTGTCCCGCAGTGTCCATCGCCGCTCATGGTGCCACCGCGCAGTTTATTTTTGCTGAAATCCTTTTAAAACTCAAAGCCTAAGTAGGTCCTTGCAGGTCCTAAGGCAGTCCCTCCTTGGCTCAGCCTCACCCACCTTCCGTTTCAGCCTGAGCTCCCTGGTTCCTCTGCAGCGAGCTGAGCTGTTCTGGACCCTAAGCACAGGCTGCCTCCTCCAGGAAGCCCTCTAGGACCCCCTTCTCTGTACACCCTCGGTGTTTCGTCTGTATCTCCTGGTCATACTTGTCTCTGCTGTTCTTGACAAGCCTGGGGCTCCCGGGGGTGGGGGGTTCCTCTTTGCAGAGTAAGTTGATTAAGTAGGCATGGGTGAAATGATCTACCGTGAATCCACATGGCCTCAGAGCAAGATGTGTTCTGCTCACTCCCAAAGCGTGGACTTGCGGGCTCTCGCCCTCTCAGCTGGCTCTCCCAGGGGCGTGTCCTACGCTCCGCCCCAAGACCAGTCTCCCTGTGGTGTTTCTCCCTCAGCATAGTGGCCCCCCTTCCTATTTGGGTGTCCGCCCTTGCTCTGGCTGAAGAATAGGGGAGGAAGGAGCAGGGCCCTCCTCCAGACACAGCTTTCTCCCAGCCTCCGGAGGGCCTGGGATGTCCCCGCAGGTAGGCAGGGCTCATGGCCTCTCCTTCCCCTAGAAGGACCCCCAACTCTAAGCGGAAGTTGGACAAGGCTCCGGGCAAGGTCTACACAGGAAAGCCTGAAAGGACAAGCTACACCCTCTGCCCCTCCCTCCGGAAGGACCCAGTCTTGCTGACTCCGCCTTCCCTGGCCAGGAGTCTGCAGTTGCTCCTGAACCACCTCCATCCTCGCTTCCCTCTGGGGCCTGGGTGCAGAGCTGCCTTCACCCTCTTGTCTCTCTCCTGTTCCTCCAGAGGCCCTGGGTCCTCCCATCAGTCTCTGCCGCCTCGGGGCAGTGACCACCTTAACTCCCCAGACCCCTCAGCCTCGGCCGCTTCTCTGTGGCAATGGCTCCCTCAGGCCCCTGGGCTCAGGGCCATGTCATGCCTTGTAGCGCGTGGGTGATGTAGGGTGACTGCATAGGGAGCTGGAGACATCATAGCACAGGAGTGACCCAGGTCTAAGTACCTTCATGTCTCGCAGCCCAGGGGAGGTTGGGTGCTCCCCCCAGGTCAGGGGCACCCTTGTGCCATCTGGACAGGAGGTGATGAGAAGTAGCCCCCAAATCAGAGCAGGGTTTGGTAGACCACACTTACAGTTAACTTGCAACGCAGTGCATGCCCTGAGCTTTCGTGCTGGGTCTGAGATGTTCATTTGGTCTATACCAATTCCATTCTTCCGTGCTCTTCAGAAAGGCAGCCCCAGGTGGGTCCCATGGTGGGCTTCTTAGGTCTGAGTGGGAATCATTCCCAGGCCAGCAAAGCCACCTGCACAGCCCCAGGGGCCATTGTGTGGTGGCGGAGCCCCGCCTCTGGGTTTACTTCTCTCTGTGCATGGAGACTCCTGCCCAGCACGTGCGCCCTGCAGAAGCCAGCTCCCTGCCACTGGGCTAATAAATTAAGATGTAAAAGTTAAATTGTTTTATTGGACTTAAAAGAACAGCAGCCAACAGGATGTGCTTATGAACTGTTGTCTTCTAAGTTATTTTTATAATGAGAGCTTTAATTTGTTATTGATTGTTGCAGGTCCTGTCTGGCTCTCTTGGGGTGTGTGTGGGGAGGGGATGGAATAGAGGCAGCACGCTCTTCTGCCTTTGTAATTGATTCCTTTTTAAGAGAAAGCAATCTGGACAAGCCCATGAAGTTGAGAATTTCCTTCAAACGAACTGCTGTCAAAAGCCTAGCCAGTCTTTCTGGTACAAGGCACAGAGCTGCTGGGGGGCTGGTGGGGGTCGCTTAATCCTTCCTGGAGTGGAAACGTGTTTGCATTTTGAGCAAACAGCTTCCTTCCTGGACCTCGGGGTCACCCTGGCTCCTTCCCACCCTCTTCCCCTTTGATGGGATTAGGGCAGCTTGGGGAAGATTCATTTCACCTAATAGGCTCTGACCTATGGCCTTTCACAGAAACCTCCCATTGCCGGAGGGAAACACTCACAGTTCTGCCAGGATTATTTCTCACAGGCTCCATTTCAGTTCCTTTCCCGGGAAGAAGTTCCATAAATTTCCAGTTCTCAGGCTGTCATTCTTCCAAACGTTTATAGATGCGTTTATTTTTGCCATTCTTCCTTTTGGGTGTTAAATGCACATATTTGATTTATGTGACTTAAAACTAGTGGGTTAACTGTGTCCATCTGCCTGCAAGGGGCGGGCGGAGTGAGAGCATAGCAGAACCCCATCATGGAGTTGGCCATGGGAAGGAGGGTGACTTTCTGAGTTTCTCATAATTTGTGGGGACAAGGCGCTACTGGAGTCAGCTCTTTTTTTAAAAATTTATTTTAAGAATAAAGGAAGGAAAACATATTAACAAACAGACATCCATTTACAAAACAGCATAAGAACAATACAAACAATACAGAGTTGCAGACAAAGTGGTAGGAAATTAACAATGGTTGTTGTATTACGTATCGATATCTTCAAAGTGGTTTCTCAGGGAAACAAATAGAGACATGCAAGATTGATCAAATAAGTAATCATTAACTGTTCCTTTCAGTAAAGCGATGGAAATCAGTAGCACAACTATGTTAGCTGTCCTGTGTATACATACATACATAATTTCCCCTTCTTTCCCTTCTCTTTTCCCTCATCCCAGTTGCCCTTTACTTTTGAGCATTTTCCTTTCGTTTCACAGTGTCTGTCACACCTCCTAATTGTTATTCACTCTTTCAGGTTCTTACACTAGTGAGACAATACGTTGCTGAAAAGTTTCTGCACATCTAATGAAATCGCCAGCAGAGTAAAAAGAAAACCCACAAATTGGGAAAAACTTTTAGCTGACTGTTCCTCTGACAAAGGTCTTCTATCTAGAACGTATGAAGAATTAAAAAACATCAGCTCCCCCCAAATTCAAAGACCCAATCCAAAAATGGGCAGCTGAGATGAACACATACTTCTCAGATAAAGAAATGCAAATGGCAAATAAATACATGAGAAGATGTTCAACATCATTAGTCATTCAAGAAATGCAAATTCAAACAACACTGAGATTTCATCTCACCCCAGTAAGAATGGCTAGCATTAAGAAATCAACCAATAACAAATGCTGGCGGGGCTGTGGAGAAATAGGAACTCTTCTCCACTGCAGGTGGGAATGGAGTCAGCTCTTTTGAAAGCCAGGGCCGTGGGCTTTGCTTGTTGTTCCCTGTCTCTGCCTCTTCCGTGGGTTCTTCCTTCCCACGCATCACAGCCCTGGTGATGGTCGGAATGTGTGTCCTTTCTGAAACTCATCTTGAGATTTAATCCCCATTAAGAGATACTAAGAAGTAGGACCAGGTGGGTCCTTTAAGAGTGATGGGGCTCTGCCTCCATGAGTGCTCTAATGAGTGGGTGAATCCATTCACAGGATTAATGGATTAATGGATGGACGGATTAGTGGATCAGCGGATTACCGGGCTATCTTGAGAGTGTGTATATAAGAGCGAGTTGACTTGGTTTCTCACCATGTGATACCTGTGTCACCTTTGGACTCTGCCAATAATAAGGTCATTGAAATATGCAGGCCTTTGACCTTGGACCAGAGCTGTGAGCCAAAATAAACCCTTTTCCTCTACGCCCTGTGTGCAGAGCCTGTGGCATTAGTTGTTAGCAAGGGGAAGCAGCCGAGGGCAGCCCTGCTCGGAGCCCTTGTGGCAGCACAGCTGCTCTGTCCCATCACCCCTTCCACTGCACTGCAGCCAGGCCCTTTTCACTCTGCTTTGTTGGGTCTTCATCTTCCTCCCAGAGCTAAGTGTTGTGAGGTCCCCGAATGCCCCCTGGAGTGTAGGCTAGGTGTCGAAGGGGGAAGACCTGAAACGGGGCCCAGGCAGGCCACAAGTTTGCGGAGGATCTCAGCAGCCTTAGGACCAGTGCTTTGGCATCTCTAAGACCCTGTCTGTGTCCGTGGGGTGACCTGTGAGGTAGCTCCAGGGCCAGCGTCCTGAGACCCTGCCAGTTCCCTCCAGGCCCTTGTCCCAGGGTCAGAGAAGGAGAACCAAGTCACCAGCACTGTGTGGCAGGTGACCCAAGGTGGCCCATGTTGCAGGAGGGAGGTGTGCTGAACAGGGGCCCCAGCCAAGGTGCTAATGGAGGAAGATGCGGCAGAGCTGATATTAGAGGAGAGTGAAGTTTCTCAGACACATTTGCGAAGGGCCAGTATCACCGGGGTCTCCGGAAGAGCCTCCAGAGGAAAGGCTGGGCCACTCTGCCAGATGCAGCTGCAGAAACATGTCCAAGGGAGATGTCTCCCTGGACTCTCAGGCGCCGGCACACTCTCTTGGGTCCCAGTTCCACAGCTCTGTCATCACTCGGTGCGAGCCTCCATCCCCCGATGGCCAGCAAGCCCAGGAGCACGGTGAGTCTCCGTCATCCCCACGTCCCCAGAGTCTAGCAGGATGGCTCGCCTCCAGGAGCACCTGTGCGATTTGTGTGGACTCACCACCTGACTGAGTGTGGGGGACTCAGAGCAGCAGTGTGGGGTGCCAGTGTCCCTGTCCACAGGAGTCTGCTGCACGGTAAAGAAAACTGGCCAGAGATAGGGACCGAACATCATTTCAAGCGCTGCCTTTTGTTTGACTTGTCTGGCGACAGCCGGGAACCATGCGGCGTGCTAGACACACATGGAGTCGGTGTTCGAGTGAACAGAGTGGCGGGTCTGCCCCACGCTGCCTCCAGCCCTGGTCCCAGGCAGACGGCAGGCTGGGTGGGTGTGGTCCCGCTGGAATAGAGCCTTGACGCTTCCGGTAACGGGGAGACCGTGCGTGAGCAAGAGTAGAGGAGAGAAAGACCGGCACAGCACCCCTTGAGCAACCACAAGGCTACACTGGCTGAGTGAAGACTGACGGTAGAGGGCGCCCAGAGCCGTGGGGTTTGAGAACAGAATCTGGAAAGTAAATCGGAGATGCGTTTGTGCAGCACTTCTTCCAGCTCCGTTGTTCAGAATGCTCGGTGAAGGAAGGCGAAGTCCTGGTCGAGGGAAACAGCCACAGAGCTGGGTTTCCAAACTCGAGCTTCAGGTTGCTTATTTATACTCCACATATATATGAAACCTCTATATGTATGCGAAGTTGTATACTCTGTATGAGTATATATTTGTAAATATGCCTGTAGAATGCACAATATGGAAGTGCACGACGATAGTCGTCTATAACACGCACTTGCACACGTGCACCACTCCAGGGTCATACACCATGCTCTTTAGCGCATGATTTGATTAAGATGTTCAATAAAAAACAGGGTTGTTTTGTAGGTTGCAGTAATGTCAACCCTGGTTCGCTTATTTCTGAGATAGTAGTGAGGAATTTCTGCGCTCCATACCTCAGAACCAACAGATCGGCAGTCTCTGTGTTAGCCCCACTGCAGACTGCCTGAGCACTGGGTAGAATCAACCTGCAGCTCCCCCTTGGGGTACAAAGGGAAAAAGTGGAGCCTGGTTGGGATGGGGTGGAACTGCACACCAGAGAGGGCTTCCTGGAGGAGGTGAGGCCAGTGGGAACTAGTCAGGCGGGTTAAGGGGGGTCAGGATGCTCTGGGTATAAGATCAGCAAAGATGAAGTCACTGAGGCAAGAGTGTGTTCTGGGTTCTGGGGACTGCCATTGGTGGAGGAGGTTGGGACTCAGCACAAAGGAGGGAGGCAGTGAGAAAGGCAAGTGTGAAAGTAAGGAGACTGGATTGCTCCACATTCTGCTCTGAAGGCAAGAGGCAAGGTGAGAGTCTGGGCTGGGAAGGAGCAGGCACAAGGTGTGGTTTAGACAGACAGTTGTGAGAGCTCTCAAGTTCAGGAGGGCTGCATGGGAGGAAGCTGGCGTCCTGTGCGCATGGAGGGAAGATGCTGCAGTAGCAAAAAGAGAAGGTGGGACCAACAGGCTGAGATGGGTGGATGACAGAGTTGGTACAAGGATGGGTCCAGAATGGGGAGCAGGCCTGGGGCTCCTCCTGGGGAGGCCCTGAAGAAGAAGCAGGTCCTGCCTGGGGAGAGAGTTCACTCAGAGGTGCTGGGAGCTATGCAGCAGGCAGCTAGCTGGCTGTGCCAGGGGAGACCGTAAGGATGGCTTGGCCGAGCTTTGGGAGCCCTGAGCCTTGGGATGGTGGCAGAGGAAGACCTGGGAGGAGCCCAGTAGGCAAGAGAAAGCACAGGAGGGCCATGTGAGGGTGAAGCCCAGAAACGATGAATGCTCCATGGTCTCCTGCAGGAGCCCTGCTGCTAGTGCTCGGGTCAAGATGCTAGTGAGATCTCAGCCCAGAGAAGAAAGAGGGTGGCAGCAACAAGGCTCGGTCTCTTCCTCAGACCCCAGAGTCTACTGGGCAGCTTCCACAAATGCTCCCAGTGCCGGCTGCTTCTCCCACCCCCAGGAGCCTGCTGTGAAAAGATAAAGCATGAAAATTGTTCAGGATCAGTTTCAATACTGTGTAAACTGAGAGTACAATCCAGAAATTACAGGACGAGATAAAGATCTCCGCTTGTTTACTTTGCAAACACAACCCCATAGGGACCCAAATATCCTGCTAATCTCTTGCTCTGTTGGAGAAGACATCAGGAATGAGAAGGCCCTTAGAGAGGTGGAAAGCCTGGGGCTTTGTCCTTTCTTGAGATAGATTTGGGTGCCTGAGAAGTGATTCTTTTTCTTCTACACGTCTACATCACTCCCCTGAGCTGAATGCTAAGCCCTTGCTGTGAACGAAGAAAGCAAGCTCAGGACCGTGGAATGTTCTTCAGAGATCAATGAGGATGTCACCCAGGGATGGAGCAATCACAGGACTCTGTTTGTGCATGAGAAGTAGTCAAATAATTGGGGAAGAGATAAACTTGGAGACAAAACTGATGGGCAAAATCAGTAAGAAGAACCTGCTGGCCTTGAAGTCAACACAATGCCTTGGGGCATCTCTGGGAGTGTGTGACATCCACCACATCAGTAGGGTGGCCTGGGACCCAATCCTCTCTTGCACTCTGAAGAATGGAGCCTGGCTGATCCCAGCTGGATTCATTGTGTTCCTCCCTTGAAGAATTGGCCCCCTGAGAGTGACCAAGGACCACCTCCTACAGTTCAGTCTGCATTGTTTTGAAATTTCCTGCTGCAGTGGAGGCTTTCAGAGCGGAGGCCAGTTTGGTTGGGACACATCTTCTCCCCAGTGGGCCAGGTCACTAATGATACTCACAGGACAGCACCTGGTGGACAGTTTCTTGTCAGGGTCCCGGGGGACTTGTCAGAGATGCTCTTGGGAGCAGTAGTTGAAACACCAATCACCCATTGCTGTCTGTGTGTGTGTGTGTGTATGTGTGCACGCACCATGCATCTGTGTATCTGTAGGTATAATCTCCCTCACTAGGAGAGATTATACCTATTTATACTCTTAAAGATAGGAACCTTGCTGATGGTTTACTGTACCTTAAGCATGCCCAATGGGCAAGTTAGTGTGTCTATACTTTTAGAGTGGTGCTTTTCTTAAAAAGTCAACCAGGGGAGATGATTCCTCTCCCTGAAGACTCTAAGAACACTCATTGGTATACTACTGTGGGTTTGAGGTGATGCTTTACACTCTCCAGAGTTGCACTGGTTCTTGCCCCTCAGCTACCCCACCCCAGACTGCGAGCACAGGCCTGGCTCCCTCCCTCTAGCCCATCAGCCTTTGCATTCACTGGGCAGCAACTTGTGTAGCAGCCCTTCCTGAAGCCCCGCCCCTTCCTGGTAAAGGGAGAACATACCCCTCCCCATGGTGGCTGTTAAGGAAGGACAGGACATAACCAGATTTAGATGAACAGAGGTGGTATCGGTACAGAGCAGGTGCTCATCTAATGCTGCTTTCTCCCTTCTGACCCCTTAGCCATGATCTGGTCCCTCATGGCTTTGCATTTCTTTTCTACTTTGTTTCTGCATCATAAATATTACCGGCTAGGGGCTGGTGACTTAGCTCAGCGGCACAGCGCTTGCCTGGCAAGTGCAAGCTCGTGAGTTCAATTCCTGGTACCAGAAGAAATACATAAAACAACAAAAAAATAAATATTATCAGCTAACAGCAGTCTCCCTAGTACTTGGTCAGCCATTTGGATAGCCAAAACAATTCAAGGGAAAAGTCAAGGGCAGTATTATTTTTGCCTTACAGCAGAAGAAACTGGAAGAGAGTGGTGCAGAGAAGGTCACTGACCTGCCCGTGATGGAAGGCACAGGAAGGAACTGAGCCAGGAACACCTCCATTCTGGGGGTGGTGGTCCTGGGCTCTTCCCAGTACAGAGAATGGAGGGAGTGACCATGTGGTCCTCAGCTGTGCACACAGCAGACTAGAGAGAGTGTTGGACCATGTCAGTCACTCATTACATCAACCGTTCATTCCCCCATTCATGCACCACCATTGTCCAGGGATGTCTACCTGGGACCCAGCAATTTGGACTCATAAGAGCTAAGACAACACCTCTACTCCCATCAGGGACCTTGTGGGCCTCACATAACTTGTTGTTAAAGCTCTGCACACCCAACTGCTTTCTGGATTATAGAGAACATTGCTGTAGGATGAATGCTTAGCCAATGACTGAGAAATGCTATTTTTATAAAGAATGTAAACTTTCAGAAACAAACATACACATGCACACACACATATGCATGCACATGCATGCCTTTGAAAGTCACTTCAGGACCCACCAGAAAACCTTAATCATGAAGACTGTATCTATATGATGGAAGATTTTTAAATATTACATTTACCTGATCACTGTGGTCTACGGTTTTCTCTTCCTTCATAAAGTAGAAAGAAGTATTGTATACCTCTGGGTGAGAAGTGTTAGACCAGAATTGAAGCAAATGAGTATCTGGAATCCAATGTCTGCTGCCAAGTCTCAGTGTAGGAAGACTCAGCGTGTTTCTCCACGGGCTCCAAATTGTACAAACATGAAACCACTGGAGAGGGTGGCCTTTTCTCTGAAGAGTCATTTGCTGTGCTTGTGCCATTGTCAAGTGCGCAGTGAGTCCCTGTCATGCTGCAAGCCTGGTGTCTCTGTACCAGATCACTCAGAGGATCGTTACTACCCTGTGGGAAACTGCCGGCTCTGGAGACTGATAGTTCGTCCTTACCTTAAAGTAGGTCATCTTTGTTGCATAGGAGACAACTTGAAAGCGTGACATTGTGGTCAGGCTGTAAAGCCCAAGGCCTCCTTTTTGGCTTCAAGTAGAATCAGGAAACAGGTCCATGTATGGGACACAAGGAAGCTATGGGCTGTGGCATTTTAGATCCAATGTGGTGCTTCACACTCTACCTGGAGAAGTGGTTTCCAAATTGAGACTCTCTGAAACCACTTCTGAAATCACTGTTCTGTTTGCCCACAGCTTGCCAGCAGACTTGCTGCAGACACGAGCTGCTGGTAGATGTTTTTGGCATGGAGAAGGAAGCCTGTGCTGACAATGTCTCCAGACTGGTACGGGCTTTGAGCCTGGGCTTGGGCCTGTCCCTTTCCAGCCCTGTAACCTTAGGCAAGTCAATTCTGTGACCCCATCTCTGTTTTTCTATGTACATAACTAAGGGTCAGTTTCAGCAATGACATTTTCTCAGCTGAACAAAGCCAGTACAAAAATAATGATGACCAGTAATAATTATGGAACACTACTGGGGCTTGAACATGGGTTGTCCCCTCCCAAACTCATGCTGACTTTGGTTGTCACTGTGGTGTTGGAAGGTGTGGCCCAGTGGTAGATCTTTTGATCCTGGGGATGAAGCCCTCATGAGAGGATCATTGCCTTGGAAGGAATACTTAATTCTTGAAGGGGTGGGAGAGTTATTGTGGGAGTGGGCTTGTTCAGCTTCCTGGGTTTCCTTCTTCTAACCCTTGCCATGTGACCCTTTTTGCTCACACCCACTTCCCTTCTTCTTCCCACCACAAGATGAAGCAGCATGAGGTTCCCACCAATTATAATTATTTTTTATTTTAAAAATAAAAGGAGGAAAACATTAACAGACAGACAACCTTTTACAAAATAGCAAAAGAACAGTACAGACAATACAGAGCTGCAAACAAAGTGGTAGGAAATTAACAATGCTTGTTGTATTACATATTGATATCTTCAAAGTGGTTTCTCATGAAAACAGATAGAGACATGCAATATTGATCAATCAAGGACTCATTGACAATTTCTTTCAGCAAAGAAATAGAAGACAGTAGATCAACTATGTTAACTATCCTGTATATACATACATACAGAATTTCTCCTTCTTTCCCTTCTCTTTTCCCACATCCCTATTGCCCTTTACCCTTGAGTGCTTTCCTATCATTTCACAATGTCTATCATACCTCCTAGTTTAAATTAACTCTTTCAGGTTTTACACTAGTAAAACAATGCGGTGCTTGCACATGTATGTCTGATAAAAATATGGAATGCTTCACGAATTTGCATGTCCTCCTTGTACAGGGGCCATGCTAATCTTCTTTGTATCATTCCAATTTTAGTATATGTGCTACCGAAGCAAGCACCCCACCAATTATTGACTAGATGAAACATCTTCATCTTGGATTTCCTGGTTTCCAGAACTGGCAGGCAAAATAAATCTCTTTCCTTTATACATTACCCAGTCTCAGGTATTCTGTTGTAGCAACAGAAAGCAGACTGAGATAAGCACTTGGTACCAACATTCTTCTAAGTGCTTTATACATACTGTCAATCCTGCAGTAGGAAGTAGATGTCATAATTATCCTATTTCCCAGCTGGAGAAACTGATGCCTGGAGAGGTGCAGTAACTCACACTATGGCTGGTTAGTAGTGGAGTGGAGAAGCAGCCAGGCAGTTTGGAGAAGATATAGGAGCAGGATAGCAACAGGCAAGGGAGGAATACAAGCAGAGTGATCTTAGAAGGGACCCCAAAAGCCATTTGAATTTCTGTGCTCTGTCTCTCCATAACCCTCACGCTTTCTCACTGCCCCTTCAAGTGTCCATATTCAATGTGTGTCCGATGCACGGACCCTGCAGTGTTGCCCCCACTCGAGGAACCCTCCCTTGGATTGAAAGCTGTGACCTAACATGATGTCATCACCCAGGACCTGGTCCAAATTCTACCCTTGGCAAAACACACCTGAGAAAGTTCAGTGGTTTGTCTTTCCTCTCCTCTGAGGACAGTGGGCATGAGCCTAGCCAGACAACAGGACTCAGCTGGCCCCAAAGTCAGGCACTTGTCTGATTGAAAGAAAATATACACAGGAGAACTTCCAAAGGATGGGCTGGGTGACTTCCAGTGGCAGAGAATGTCCTGAGTCAATGTTTCCCCAGAGGTTGGAGCCACCGTGAGCAGCTTGACGCTTCCCTGGATGCACTCAAAGGCTCGTGCAAGTCAGCATTGCTTGCAGAAGGTGAGCTGGGTGGTGGAGGGCTCTCAGTCTCCATGCCTGCTCTGGAAGGCTCAGCCCTAATCCTGGGTGTAGAATTTGAAGACAGTTAATGTTCTGTGGCTCTCAGACACTCTGGTGAGGCCCTTTTCCCATCTGTTTCTCAGAACCCAGTGTTTACCTACACTGCATGGGGTAACAAATATTGAGTGAAGAAGATGGTCAAAGCTCTGGGGTTCTCTCTTGGCTTTACATTCCCTTCCCGTTGACCATTTTGCTAAGTTGAGTAAGCCTCATGCTAAAGACTGGGGCACTGGTTGTGCCTGAGGCTGCCACTCTAATTGTTTATGGATGTTTGCTAGGCAAAATATGGGCTGTTAATCTGCCAAGATGCAATCTGTGCAGCAAGGCCACATTCAACCAGAAGGGAGGATGGCAATACCTTCTCCAACTGAATTTCCCAGGAATAAAATTGTATTTATACAACACAGTCCGTAAAATAAACCCAACTTAAAGCTGTGCTAATCAATGGTTCCTACCCGGGTTCTGATGGAAAGCTGCAGTTGAGACAAACAGCTTCTGGAGGAAGGACCAGACAATCGCTTCAACATCCTTATCGACCTATGCTGTTTGATTTACCTGACCACCTGGTGAAAAGCCACATTGTCAGATCTTAAATCAATCTGACAAGGGGCACCTGCCAACCCTACCCCATCCGTCTTCATTTGTCTTTCACAAACACAGGAGCAACACCCAGCCGGCACTGGTGCGGCCTGCAGCTGCTCCTGCTGGCCCTTACCAAGTGGACTGCAGAGGCTCCCAGACAAACTTTGGGATGGTAATTTTGCAGGTTTTGGTCTCCCATGCTCTTGTTGACAAGAAATGGGTTCGTCTTCACTGTTGACTTCATGAAATGAAAATAATCCCTTTTGCCTCCAATAATTTCTTATCGTTCCTCATTTCTACTATTTAGGAAATAAACTGCTATTCCCATGACACATTAACAGAATAGGAACACGCAGAAAAGCATTTTTACTCACATTGAAGAACAGATCATAGTGAATGTATTGTCAAGGGAAAGTGCACAAAGATACATGTAAAATTTCATGCTCTCCAAAGTAAAGAGCTTCAATTTATGGAGATGTGTTGTTAATAAAAGTATTTAGCAGGTAGAAGGTAAGGCATGCTGAAATCTGTCTCTTTCATAGAAGAAGGTCAGATTTTTTAACATTGTGAAATTAATACAAACACCTTGGAGCTATGAACTTGTGGACTGAATGATACTTTAAAACAAACCAAAGAGCCATGTCCAGCATATGATCACAATAGTCAGAAAGACTGTTGTGTTTGGTGAGAGGGAAAGAGATGCTAGCTGGGTCTCAGAGGAGGGAGGCACTGCTTTGGTGCAGGTCTGCTGGTTGTGTCCCTGCTCTTTGGGTTCTATTCCTATTAAATGTCTGCTGTGGGAAGACCCATGGATTTCTTACATCCTATACTGCCCTAACTTGGAGCCTGGAAAACTCACTGGCAGGCAGCCCTCAACTCTGGGGGTTCCAGTTCAGTTTCCCTTTGAAATGAAGTCATATCACCCTCCACCTGCATCACAACCCTCCCACCTGCCTTGTTTTGATGGCTACTTCACCTGTCACCAGCAGTACAAAAAGAATCTCATCAGATACCTTCTTTTCAGTGTCTGTCTGCCAAGAAAAATGTCCAGTGATGGAGCTGGGCTCTGCCTTAGAAGTACGATTTCTGGGCAAGTGCCTAGGAATCTCTCTGGTGTGTAATTCCAGCATGACAATGTAATCAGCATTTCTCCACTTCTATTTTGAGAATTTGGAAAGTTTGTTACCAAAGGAGAGAAGGAAAGTGGGAAAGTTTGGAGGCTCCTTTCTGTTCTATCTCTTTACACAGAAAAAAGCCATCACCAAGCCACTCGATTCAGTGATGCTCTGTTACCAATAGCAGTCCACACTGCCAGCCTGCAGAAATGAATTGGAGGTGAATGATGATGCTTTGTGATTTTAAAAATGTCTCTCATTTCATTAAAATAATGATAACTCTCTTCATACTTGTTTTTCTGAGGATTTTGGGTGTATGCAAATGAGGAGTATTACCCCAAATAAGAAGGCAGACTATTTTCCATTGTGAAAAATTGCTTGGTGCCTTTCATTTGTACTAAAAGTTACAAGGCCCCCATGAGACTGCCTTTGACAGTGATGTATACTTGCAATGAAACATGAGTCTAAATTAGTGAAAAAACAAAGTTTGCTATTTGGCAAATGACATATCAGTTGACCTTCTATCATCATTCATCTCAAGTTTGAGTCTCTCAACCAGAAGAAAAGGCTTTGAACATCAGGCAAAAGGAAAATGGACTTCTGGTTCCCATTTCCATTCTGCCTAGGAGGGCAAAAGGAGCCTCCCCCTGCATACCTGCTTCTACTGCGTTTCCAGCACCCTTATGTCCTGCCAGTTTTTAAGGGTTCTGATGCCTCCACAGTCCTTCTTGGCATTGCCCAAAGTGGCTATGACTAAGGCTTAGCACTGAGAAAAACAATGGGCTGAGCATTCTCAAGAGATGTGTGTGTGTGTGTGTGTGTGTGTGTGTCTGTGTGTCTGTGTGTCTCTGTGTGTGCCTGTGTATGTCCTTGAAGCATTTTACTGACAAAAAAGTTGGAAAAATGGAATTGCTTCATCAAAAACACCAAGCCCACAGCCTTCCACAGATGTCTTTGTTAGCTGGTGGCTACCACTGTCATACGGTTGACAGAGTCTCCAAGGGGTAGCAAGGGAATCTGACTGGAAATTCCAATACTTTCTAAAGAAAATTTGTAGGTATCTTCACAATTTTAGAGCAGGGCTCTAAACCTGGGCACTATTGTCACTGGGGGCTGGATAATTATTTGCTGTGGGACTGTCTCATGTGATTTAGGATATTGAGCAGCATTCCTGACCTCTACTTGTTAGATGCCAGGAGCAGTGCAACCCCTCTGACTATAACAACCAAAGATGTCTGTAATCAAATGTCTCCTGGGAGAAAAATGTCCCTGAGTGTTATCCACAGGTGTAGAGACCTGTGTAGGGGAAGTCACTGCGTTTGCATTTGCGTGTGTGTGCGTGTGTGTGCGCGCGCGCGCATATGTGCGTTGTCTGTGCATTTGATGGGAGTCAGGGTTAAAGAGCCACAGGATCCCAGAGAGCCCCCAGGGGACTGACTCTAAGCCATCTGATACTTTCCCAAAGGACAGTGACTCTCAGTAGAGAAGTCTCTTTTTCCTGTTTACTTTTTGCGGTAAGTGACTGGTGTCTTCAGGAAGATTAATTCCTCTGAAGACAGTGCTCACCTTGCCTGCAGCCTGGCGCCTTCTGCCCCCTCGGCCCCTCTCCTCCACCTGTGCTTGTCCTCAGCTCCTCTGGGACGATACTGATGGTGTGTTGATGAGAGAAGATGCATGAGCTTGGGCACTCAGCGGGCTGTTCCCAGGACTCTGTGTCTGTGCCCCTGGCCATGTCCATAATCCACGCCACCACTTTCCTGATCACTGAGGGGCAGTTTGTCTCCTCTTTGGCATTCTCTGGAAGCACAAAGCATTCCCCAACCCCATTCCTCAGAACCGTTTGCAGATCTAGCCAGAGAGGCCCAAGTGAGTTTCTCCAGCATTAGAAGAGGAGGCATGAGGATCTCTGGCCCTGAGAGCCACATGTGCTTTGGCTGTGGTGGTTGTTAATGTCTGTTGTAGAGCTGAAACAGTTAACACAAAACACAGCTCCCAAAACTGTCCTGGAAGCTGCAGGGAGCTGAGTCCATGCCTACTAAGGATCACAGTGACCACAGTGTGACAGGTTCTGGGCCTTTGGCTGCTCAAAAATCCAAAACCGGTGTCATCCACAAGTAAAGAAAAGCCCCCATGAGCAGTTTCCCTGGTCTTCACTCTCTGTGAGACAACCTCGCTTTGAAGACCAGATACCAGGAACTCAGCAGGGTAGCAAATGCATGGTGTACAGGAGGTAGTGAGCAATCAGCCTCTTATCTATTTCCACCTTTCTAATCGATCTGTCCACCACCCAGCCACAAATCACAGACCACCTGCTCTGCCAGCATCCAGACAGCTGCTCAGACTCAATGGGTATCTTGGTTACTTTTTCTTTGCTGGGAAAAAGTACCTAACATTCACAATTTAAGGAGGAAAGGGTTATTGTAGGTCACAGTGTATAGAGGTTTCATTCTATAGTTGCTAGTTCCAAGGCGGTGCAGTACAACAAAGAGGCATGGAAGAAGAGAAATAGTATATGGTGTGGCAGGCAGGAGGCAGCAAAACTCTTGCTTTCCATTTTTTATTTCATTCAGGCTACACACCTATTGCTTGGTGCTACTCACACCTAAGGTGGGTCTTCCATCTTCACTAAATTTATGCAGTCACACCCAGAACCATGCAAAACCAGTCAGTGGACTAATCCAGTATCAGACACACATAATCCAATATCACACCCATGATCCTATCACTCTAAAAGCTCCAACTATGAGTACATGAGGATTTGAGGGGACATCTAGATATAAGCCATCACCTTGGGCAGAAAGATGACTCCTCCCCAGAAGCAGCAAGTTGAGTAGGTGGTGGGAGCCCTGAGAGGCAGATGACTTGAATTCCTTTCTCCAAGGAACCCTTCTGGAGGTGGGAATCCTGAGTGAGCTGTTCATATATCAGGGCCAGATAGAAGGACAGGGAGCCAGGGCAATAGGAACTCCTGGACAGTGGGGAATGAATGCCAGAAGGAGGGGAGATGAGCCAGACATCTCACTGAGTCTCTGGAAAGTGACTTAGTACCACAGTCCCTGGTCAGGTATGGCCAATGTCCCTGCCAAGGTGGGGTGGGTGGAGCTTGGAGCCTGCTGGGTAAAGAAATTGTAGCTGACCCTCTGCTCCAGAGGTGGGGGGTGGTGGGGCACTCTGCAGGTTTATGTACCTTGCTGTGGGATCAGAGTAATCGTTCAAAGAATGCTGAGGCCCCTGGCCAGAGGGAAGGCACATAAGGACAGATGGGACAACCTGAAAACTTTTTTGAAGATTTTCTTTATCTTCTGCCTGAGGCCGATGTCTGACCCATATGGCTATCTGAAGCCTGGTTTTAGGTACAGAAGAAAGTGGGGTTAGGATGTCAACATATGAGTTTGGGGGAACACAGCCCAGTCTTCAGTGCTGAACTAACGGCTGTTCTGCCTTCACTTCTGTAATACTGAGGAGAGAGATGCCCTCTTGTGGCTCTCAGAGATCCAAGTTGTATTCTTTCAAAGCTCTGGGCAGATGCGATTTTTGTAGAGTGAGATCATATGTCTCTGTCATACAGTGATATCCAGGGGGATCATCTTCCTGGTGGATCATTTTGTTTGGGTCACAATTCCACTTAGCTGGGTTGGGGATATAGCTCAGTGACACAAGCGTCTGCCTGGCAAGCACAAGGTCCAGAGTTCGATTCCCAGTAAAAAAAAAAAAAACAAAAAACAATTCCACTTAGTAAGAACCTGTAGAAGTAATGATTTTTGGAAGATCTCTCCACTAGCCAAGGGCAGGCCAGAGGCACAGGACACTTCTGGTCCACTTCCAGGACACGTGCAGCTGTGTGGCAGTATCTTGCAAGACTGAAGCAGGTCACTGACTTGTCGAGTACACGGTAAGCTGTGACAGAGTTGGGAAACTGCCACTTATTTGTGCATTTATTTAGGTGTTTGCTGGGCCCCACTTTCCTTCAAGGGCTTTTCCTATCACACAGGGAGTTTTTCACACATAAAGCAGGGAAGACCATCAAAGCCTCATGCGGCTTCTTACCGCAGAGAAGCCCTTCACACACTCCTCAATTTCTACCCCAACAAACAAAAATATTTTGAGGCCTTAACCTCCAGCACCTTAGAACATGAACTTGTTTGGAACCAGAGTCATTGCAGATAGAATTAGTCATGATGAGGTCATACTGGAGTATTGTAGACACCCAATCCAATGTGAGTGATGCCCATCTAAGGCTAAGTGAATGCGTAGATGCACAGGAAGAAGGCCACATAATGACAAAGGCAGACACTACAATCATGTAGCTCCAAGCCAAGGAATACCTGCTGAGCTGGCATATCAGCAGGAAAGGGCAAGGTAAGGGAGAATTCCTGCCTCCTGGGTTTCAGAGAGACCTCAGTCCTGCTGACACCTGGAGTTCAGAATTCTAGATGCAAGAACTAGCACACACACATTTCTGGTGGTCTGAGCCAGCTATTTTGCTATATTATGTTACCACAGCCCTAGGAAATATTTAATTAGCATATGATTTTATAACCCCAAATATATGGCATTTACTCATTACAAAGTCAAATAATTAGAAAAAACAAAAAAACAAACAAACAAAAAAAAAGCAGTTTTGAAGCTAAGAGCCTGTAATCCCAGCAAGTTGGGAGTATTGCTTGAGGTGAAGAGTTTCAGACTAGCTTGGGCAACATAGTCAGACTCTGACAAATAAATATTCTGATCAACGGCAAAGTTTTAGTATTTGTGTTTAAGAAGTAATATGCACTTTATAAAAACTATAGCATCTTAAAAAAATGCACTTTAAAAAAAACTATAGAATGCATAATTTTTAATGCAAAGAACTAAAGTGGATTTAGGGCCTGAGAGTGTAGATCAGTGGTAGAGCACTTGCCTCGCATGTGCAAGGAGCCCCTGGGTTCATTCTCTGCAACACAAAAAACAATAAAACAAAACGATGGAAAAGAAAAGAAATGTGTTAAACAAAGTGCATTTTAAAAGAATGTTGAGTTCAATAGAGTAATCTTTAGCAGTCATTTACTTTATAGAAATTAAATCCTATGGGCTCAGTCAATTTTTTTTCTAAGAAAAAGATAGTGTGAGTAATTCCCCTTGCATTGTTCTTCCTAACATGGACAGCAAGACAGACGCAGAACCTGCAGGAGTGACAGCGTCTCCATGGATGACCAGACTTCTCATCTCCACAAATGTGGCTCAGCCATGATACCATGAAAGGCAGGCTGCTTACTTCCGCCTGAACTCCAACACCAAGTCAGTCATCTGTCCCATCTCTATGGTACATGCAAGATGGCTGAATTCCTTCAGGAAAGTGGGTATGTTAGTCTCCTTTGCAGCACTTTCTTAAAGAATGTTCAGAGGGGGGACTGGGGATTTAGCTCAGCAGCACAGCTCCTGCCTGGCAAGTGCAAGGTCGTGAGTTCAATTCCCGGTATCGGAAAAAAAACAAAAAAAGAAGAATGTTCAAAGGAATGTTCAGGCTCCTTTCATTCAGCTTTTTGGTTGGTGTTGCTGTTATTATTGCCTTGATTTAGAACTGTAATAGATTTATTGTGCCACACTTTTTCTGTACATAAGGAATTTGGCTTTTGCTTACTGTATGGTTCTATCTTGGGATTTCCCCAGAGGTTGCAGTCAAGATTTCAGGGAGGATTATATAGTCACTGAAGACTTGACAGGGAGCTGGAGCATCTGCCCTCAAGATGGTGCACTCATCCGGGAAACTCAAATATTAAGAAAGAGTAAAGTAAAGACAGATAGTAGGACACAGGGAGATAGATCTTTTTCAAATGGGAAGGGGATTAAGAGATGGAGGGGGAGGAGGAGAGAAGAAGGTGATGAAGAAAACTGAGATGTGTTATGTACATGTACCAATTCCCCACAAGAAATGTAAACACTATGTATTGCAAAACTGCACAAATAAAAAGAAAAAAGGGTTGGCAATGTAGCTTAATGGTAGAGCACTTACCTCGTGTCCTTGAGGCCCTAGGTTAAAATCGCAATGCTGCCAAGAAAAGAAAGAAACAAAATAAATATCTATTGAAAGGAGGACAAAAAACATGGTGCACTCCTGGCTGGTGATATGATGTCTCAGATCCTCATCATATGGAATTTTCCACCAGGCATCTGGCTTCCTCCAGAGAAAGTGCTCCACAACACAGAACCCAGGAGAGTCCTTAATGCCTTTTGTAATCCAGGCTCCTCTCTCGGTCTACTCAGGAGAAGCAAGTCACTGGATCCAGCCCATGTGAAAGGGGAGAAAAATTAGGCTGTGCTTCTGAAGAGAGATAGGTTTCTGAACACAGTTTAAAATCACTGCAAGGATAATAAATTCCTGGACTAAAAAAATATGTGTATGTACCAGTTCCCCCAATTAATGTATTTATTATGCATCACAAACATATATTAATTAAAGGGGAAAATATATTAGAATTTTTTCTTTTCCCTTTTTTCATTTTAAAGAGAGTAGTAAATGAGAGATAAACAAACAGAAAAATAGAACAGTAGCAGCATACCAGTATCACAAACATAAACAAATCAAAGCAAGAACATTTAAAGTGATACAGGGTTTTAAGACAAAATAATATGACTTAACAGTTGTTGTTACATTACATATCGCTGTCCTCAACTATGTTGCTCAGATTACCAGATGTAAGAATGCAAGATTGCTCAAACCATTAAAGAGAATAAGAAAATAATTCTTTGATAAAACATTAGAGATAAAACAGAGTTTCACTGGACAAGATGGTAGGAGTTTGCCATTGTAATTCCATTGCATGTTGGTACCTTCAAATCAGTTGCTCAGATTACCAGACATAAGCATGTAAAATCAATCAGGTCATAAAAAATTGTAATCATTAACTATTCCTTTCAATATACCATCAGACACCACCAATACAGTTATCACAGCTACTCATCATATATATATTTATATTTTGCCTTCCTTCTTTCTTTTTTCTTCTTTCTCTCATCCCAGTCATTCCTTCCTTTGCACAGTTTCTTTCCCTTTCCTAACATCTATTGTACGTTATGAGTTTAACTAGTCTTTCAGGTTTCTATACCAAGAAGACAGTGTGATGTTTACACATGTGGGTCCAATTTATTCCATTTATGAGTATGGTCTCTAGTTGCATCCACTTAACTACAAAATCCTCGAGTGTATCTTTTTTAATAGCTGAGTAATACTCCATTGTATAAAAATACCACATCTTTTTTATCTATTCCTCCATGGATGGGCATCTGTGTTGTTTCCAAGATTTAGCTATAACAAACTGTGCTGCTATAAACATGGGTGCACATATATAGCTGTGGTAGGGTGTCTTTAATTCTTCTGGGAAAATATGCAGAAGGGGAATAGCTGGTATAAATGGGACTTCCAATCCTAGGTTTGTGAGGACTCTTCAAACTGATTTCCACAGTGGTTTCACCAATCTACACTTCCACCAGCAGTGGAGTAGGGTTCCTTTCTCCCCACAGCCTCTCAAACATTTGTAATTGTTGATTTCTTGATGATAGCCATTCTTTCTGGGGTGAGATGGAATCTCAGTGTTGTTTTAATTTGCATTTCTAGAATGACTAATGATGTTGAACAGTATTTCATGTATATATTTGCCATTAGCATCTCTTCATTAGAGAAGTGTGTATTCATCTCAAATGCCCATTTTTGGACTGGGTCTTCGAATTTAGGGGGCATGATTTTTTTAATTCTTTATATGTCCTAGATAGAAGTTCTTTGTCAAGGGGCAGTGGGCTAAAATTTTTTCCCAATATGTGGGTTTTCTTTTTACTTTATTGGTGATTTCTTTAGATGTGCAAAAACTTTTCAATAAAATGAGATCCCAATTGTTGATTCTTTGAAGTATTTCCCATGCAGCTTGGTTTTTGTTCATGAACTCTCTGCCTACCCCAGTGTCTTCAAGGTTTTTACCTACTTTCTTTTCCAATAAATTTAGTGTCTCTGTTTTAATATTTAGATCTTTGATCCATTTTGACTTTAATTTAGTGCATGGTGAAAGACATGGGTCTAGTTTTAGTCTTTGGTGTGTGGAAAGCCAGTTTTCCCAGCACCATTTATTAAAAAGGTTATCTTGCTTCCATTGAACGTGTTTTGCCCCTTTGTCAAAGATAAGGTGACTGAGTGTTTGTAGTTGTATCTGTATCTTCAGGTCCATTTTTGTGCCAGTACCATGCTGATTTTATCACAGTAGCTTTGTAATATAATTTTAAGTCAGGAATTGTGATGCCTCCTGCCTTTCCTTTGTTTCCCAAGATTCCTTTTGCTATTCTAGGCCTCTTCTGGTTCCAGATGAATTTTAGGGGTGTGTTCTCTAGATCTGTGAGGTATACTAATGGCATTTTAATTGGGATTGCTTTGAATCTATACAACAATTTTGGAAGTATGGTCATTTTCACAATGTTGGTTCTTCCTATCCATGAGCAAGAAATATCTTTCCATTTTCTGTTATCCTCTTCAATCTCATTTTTCAGAGAACTATAAGGTTCACTGTACAGATGTTTTACTTCTTTTGTTAGACTGATTCTTATGTATTTTACCTTTTTAGATGCTATTGTGAAAGGTACGATTTCCCTAATTTCTCTTTCAGTCTACTTGTTGCTTGTGTACAGGAATGTTATTGATTTTTGAGTGTTAACTTTGTATCCAGCTATGCTACTGAATTTGGTTATTAAATCCATGAGCCTTTTGGTGGAGTTTTTGTGGTCTTCTATGTAGAGTATCATGTCATCTGTGAATAATGATAATTTCATTTCTTCCTTCCTTATCCTTATTCCTTTTATTTCTCCCTCTTGTCTAATTGCTGTAGGTAATATTTCCAGAACTATATTGAATAGGAGTGGTGACAGTGGACATCCTTGTCTTGTTCCTGATTTTAAAGTGAAAGCTTTCAATTTTTGACCATTTAGTATGATGTTAGATGTTGGTTTGTCATAGATGGCTTTGATCAGTTTGAGGTAAAGGCCACCTATTCCTGTTTTCATAGGGTTTTCAACATAAATGAGTGTTTGGCTTTATTGAAGGCTTTTTCTGCATCGATGGAGATGATCATGTGATTCTTGTCTTTGGCTCTATTGACGTGGTGTATTACATTTGTTGATTTGCATATAATGAACCATCCCTGCATTACTGGTATGAATCCCACTTGGTCATGGTGTATAATCTTCTTGATGATTTGTTGTATTCTGTTTGCAAGTATTTTATTGAGAATTATTGCATCTATATTCATTAAGGAGATTGGTCTGTAGTTCTTTTTTTGGTTGGGTCTTTCTCTGGTTTTGGTATCAGGATAATACTTGCCTCCAGGAATGAGTTGGGGAGAATTCCTTCCCTTTCAATTTCATTAAAAAGTTTGAGAAGAATTGGTGTTAAATCTTCCCTAAATTACTTGTATAATTCAGCTGTGAATCCAGCAGGAACTGGACTTTTCTTCATTGGCAAGTTTTTAATTACGTTCTCAATTTCACTGGCTGATATTGAGTTATTTGGGATTTTTATGTCTTCTTCATTCAGCTTTGGTAATTCATGTGTATCTAGAAATCTGTCCATTTCCTCTGTGTTTTCCATCCTATGAGAGTAAAGATTTTCATACTAGGTATTGATAATCTTCTGAATTTCTTCAGGATCTGTAGTGATTTCCTCCTTTTCATTCCTTTTTGTGTGTATTTCAGTTTTTTCTTTCTTTTTTTCAACAAGGTTGGCTAGGGGTTTATCTATTTTATTTATTCTTCCAAAGAACCAACTCTTTGATTCATTAATTCTTTGTATCATTTTTCCAGTTTCCATTCCATTAATTTCTGCTCCGAGCTTTATAATTTCCTGCCTTCTTTGGGCTCTGGGTTTGACTTGCTCTTCTTTTTCTAGGAACCTGAGGTGCAGCATAAGATTGTTTATTTGTGCCTGTTCTGTTTTCCTGAGGTAGGAGTTCACCAGTACAAATTTCCCTCTGAGGACTGCTTTCATTGCATCCCACAAGTTCCTCTGGTTGTATGTATATTTTTGTTTGATTGTAAATAGTGTTTAATCTCTATTTTGATTTCATCTGTGACCCATTGGTTGTTCAGGAGGATGTTATTTAATTTCCAACTGTTTATGGAATTTTTGTGTTTTCATTTGTCATTAATTTCCAATTTCATTGCACTATGGTCTGATAGTATATATGGGATAATTTCAATTCCTTTTCATTTATTTAAACATGCTCTGTGTACTAGTATATGGTCTGTTTTAGAGAATGTCCCATGTGCAGCTAAGAAGAATGTATATTCTCTTGCTGTTGGGTGGAAAACTCTGTAAAGGTCTACTAAGTTCATATGTACACAAGTTTGGTTAAATTCTGTTATTTCTTTCCCAATTTTTTGTGTAGTTCATCTATCTCTTTGTGACAATGGTGTGTTAAAGTACCCTGTTATGATTGTGTTGCTTCATTTTTCATGTCTGTTAGAATTTGTCTTATATAGGTGGGTGCTCCTATATTTGGTGCGTAGATGTTTACAATTGTTATCTCTTCCTCTTGAAGCTTTCTCCCACAAGTATGTAGTGACCTTCTTTATCTTTTTTGATTGTTCTTGGTTTGAAGTTCACGTTGTCTGCAAACAGAATAGCTACACCTGTGTTTTTCTGGGTTCCTGTCACATGGAGTATTGCTTTGCATCCTTTAATTTTCAGTCTATGAATTTCCTTTTGAGTTAAATGTGTTTCTTGTATACAGCATATAGTTGGATTTTGTTTCCTGATCCACTCTGCTAGTCTGCTTCTTTTGGTTAGTGCATTGAGAGTGTTTACATTGATGGTTATAACTGATATGTACTGGCTTATCTTTGTCATGCTATTCTCCTGCTGTTGGATCCTCCTTTTTCCCTGTGTTTAATTGCTTGCTCTGCTTGGTGGTTCCTTTCTGTTGTTCTTGAAGTTGTGGTTTGTTGTATCTCTTTCTAGAATATCTTTTAGTACTCTTTGTAGGATGGTTTGGTGCTCATGAATTTCTTCAGTTGTTCTTTATCATGAAAATATTTTATTTCTCCATTAATTTTGAAGGATAGTTTTGCAGGGTATACCAATGTGGGTTGGAAGTTGTTTTCTTTCCGTACCTGAAATACTTCCCTCCAAGCTCTTCTTGCCTTGATGGTTTGTATTGAGAAGTCTGCCATTATTCTGATGGGCTTTCCTTTATAGGTGATCTATTTGTTTTCTCTAACAGCTTTTAATATTCTGATCTTTTGTTGAGTTTCTGGGATCTTGATTACTATATGTCTGGGTGTAGATTTATTTTGGTTATGATTAACCGGAGTTCTATATGCTTCACTTATCTGGATGTCCAATTCTTTTTCCATGCCTGGGAAATTTTCTGCTATTATTTCTGCAAATAGTCTTTTTATGTTATTTGTGTTGACACCTGCTGTTTCATTAATACCTATTAATCTAACATTGTTTTCCTTTGCTTCATATTGCAGTTATTGAATTGTTATTTCCTGGTTCCTTGTTGTTTTATTTAAGAGATCCCTCCTTTCACATTCATTAGTGGCAATGCTGTCTTCAAGGTCTCACAGTCTATCTTCAGCTTTGTTCAGGCGGTTTTATCAGCTTTCAATGGAATTTTTAATTTCGTGAATATCTTTGGAATCTGTTTCATACCTTCTAGTTCTTTTCTCTATTGTTCCCTGAAGGTTTCCATGAGTTGTCTAGGCTCTTCTAATTTCTTGTCAGTGTCATCTTTGGATATGTGGAACATGTCTTTCATTATTATTGTCATTTCTATTTTCACTGGAGACATTATTTCTGATCTGATGTCTTCCATGGCCTGATGGAGTTGTTTATTTACTTCAGTTGCTATCATTTCAGAAATTTCAGGTGTGTAGCTTCCAGGCTCTTCTGTGTTGATGTCTCCTGGACTTGTTTTGGGTTGTGTGGATGTCTGGGATTGCATTTGCTCCTTTGTTTTGTCATTTTTGAAGATCCAGAGGTTCCCTGGAATGCAGCCTCACTCTCCTGATTGTGTGTGAGTGGCAGGGCAAATGTCTGAAGATCCACAGTGCTCAGTGCAGCTCCTGTGCTGGTGAGTGGTGGCAAGGTGGGGTTCCAGATGCTCTCAACCTTTCTTGCATTCAGTTGGCTCCTAGGCATGTGTGGGAAAGGTGGGGGAGGCCTGCCAGAGTTCCTCAGACTGTCTGGGATTCAGCCCAGCTTTCAGAAGAGTAGGAGGAATGCAGGTCATGTTCACCGAGGCTTCAGATATTGCCCAAGACAGAGCCTACTTCCCACACTGGCAGGGGAGAGGTGAGGGTGGACTTCCCTAGGCTACTGACTGTGTCCAGTTTTCAGCTGAGCTCCCAGGGAAGTGTGAGTTGTTCTGGCAATGACCACCAAGGCCCCAGAAGTTGTCCAGGACTCCATATGCCTCACACACTAGTGGAGGAGGCATTGGAGTGGCTCACTGGGGTTTCTAAAGGTGTCTGGCATTCTGCCCAGCACCCAAAGAAACACTGTGTGTGGAGAGTAGTCACCAATACCCCAGAGGGTGCCTGGGGTTCCACCTGCCTCGCCTACTGGTCAGGGAAGCACAGCAGCAACTCACTGCACTTCCTGAAGATGTCCAGGATTCAGCCCAGCCCCAGCAGATACACTATGGGTGTGGCAAGTAGCCATGGAGGACCCAGAGGGTGCCCAGGCTTCCACCTGCCTTGCACACTGGTCAGGGAGGTGCAGCAGTGACCTACTGGGCTTCCTGAAGATCTAGAATTTTTTTTAAAGCTTGAACTGGTGGAATGGAATTTTGGTTATCTTTGTTTTGTTATAACAGAATACCTGAGACTGAGTAATTTATGAAGAATAGAAATTTATTTCTCACATTCCTGAAAGCTGTGGAGTCCAAGATCAAGAGACTAATATCTGGCAGCGACCTTGCTGTGTTGCCCTGTAGCTGAATGGAAAGAGAGGGGAAGAGAGGGAGAGAGAGAGAAACATGAAGAGACAAAATGGGACTGAAATCATTCTCCTAACAAAATCCCACTCTGATGATAACAACACTAATCCACTGAGGTCTCATAGGGCTCCACCTCCTTCCCAACACTGATGTTTTGGAGTTAAGTGTCCATGGCATGCTTTTGAGGGACATATTCAAACCATAGCACCAGTCTTCAATCCCCAGGACCGACATGGGTAGAATCAGGATTCCAGACATTACAGCTACAAGGAAGCCAGTGCACCTGGCTCTACATAAAGTTGCCTTTGTCTAGAACCTAAGCAGAAAGGTGGCTCTCAGCGTTTCTGCAGGAGCATCTTTGGAGGCCCTGGGGCAGAAATCTCCTTTATTTTGGCTTGGAGTCCAGGGATGTAAATTATTTTTCCAGTTTAAGGCACTCCCTGGACAACCAAATGGCAGAGGACAGGGACACTGATGGAGAATGGCCACCTGGGCCATGGACTCTGTCCCTTCCAACTGCTGAAGAGATCATTACTGTGAAGGGGCTCCACAGGGATTGAAGCAGTGTGGGAAAGGACATCTTGAGGTTTGCCAGGGCTTGAAAG
The DNA here is from genome assembly GCF_000276665.1 of Chinchilla lanigera. Lineage (NCBI taxonomy): Eukaryota > Metazoa > Chordata > Mammalia > Rodentia > Chinchillidae > Chinchilla > Chinchilla lanigera. The sequence continues at coordinate 5,611,019 of NW_004955477.1, read as the reverse complement.
GAGAGAAAAAAGAGACCAAGGAATTAGAACTGATGAGATGGGAGTTAAGCCCAATTAGTGGAAAGATTACAGGAGAGGAAGGTAGAGTGGAATCCAGGCCTGGATCTCCTAGGGCTGTGGAAGGTACAAAAAGCCTAGCCCCGGAGTCAGAGTGCACAAGTCTTTCAGAATGGAAAACTGGGAGAATACTTCAAAGGGCCTTGACCAGGAATGGTGGGGCCGTGGTCTGCACTCTTTCTTGGGCCCCTGTAATCTTACCTCCAGGGATCCAAGGATGTCTGCAAGCCCCTTGACATCCTCCCCTCTCTGGTGCTGCTCGTCTCAAGCTTTTCCCTCAAATCCTTGGGCCTGCCCTTAAAGAAAAGGAGCAAGCCGGTATAAGGCAGGTCTGCTTTCTTTGGCTGGAATGTGGGGGTCTCCAGCTGCTACTCAAGTGTGACAAACTAAAGGAAGGCTTTGTGGCCTAGTGTGGCCTTTGTGTCTCTGATGGATAGTATGTTCATCCTTACCTGGGGTGGGTTCTACGGCTAGCTGGCCCAGCTGCTTTTCCAACAATGGCTACCAGATGAAGGACAGCTCAGGGAGCCCAGGTGCACCTTCCAGACCCACTAGGCCCTGGGCCTCTCTGAGTGGCACCTGGATGTCTGTTTTCCTGACAGACACTGGGAAGAATTGGAGATTTTCAATGGTCAACAAAAATTGTGGCTAAAGGCCTGTGGTGTTCAAGCACCACCCCTCCAGACAGGCTCTCAGATCTGGGGAGCATCACCTGGCTTGGGCCTCCCCCGCTTCCTCTGGCCTGCACAGAGCTCCCTTCTTCCTCCTTGATGCTAGTGAGCAGCCTGCCTTGGTCCCCCAATATGCAGGTGTCACTGTCACAGGTTGCAGCCTCTCTGGGCCTCAGTCTCCCATGTTAGGCTGATACTCTCTAACCCAATGTCCTCTTCCAGGTCTCTTGAGGACTTTTTCTTGAGCAGTGCCCAGAGGGTGCTTGAAAGCACACAAAACAGTGACAAAGCTAATGCTTATTGACACTTACCCTGAACTTCAAGCACCAAAAGGCACACTCATGTCTGTGACACCCACAGCAGCCCCAGGGCTCACCCACCACCCATGAAGGGCATGGCTCTACTCGGACTGTCTTGCAGGAACTCTTGCAATAATGAAAAGGTGTATCTTTACAACTGTCCCTTGCAGTAGCCCCAGCCTCACAAGGCTAAAGAAAAGTGACCAGGGTGACTGAGAGACAGAAGCTCGTTGTAACTTTAACTAACTTAAATATAAGTTTAAATAGTCACAGGCAGCTAGTGGCTATGATAGTGAACTGTGAAGGTCTTGGCGATCTAATCCTCTTGCATTGTTGGAGCTCTGAATATAACACCCTAAAATGAAGACTCAGAAGCAATTTCTCTCCGACCTTCTCTTGTGTTTCTCTCAGTTACCCCTCATCTCCCTTGAGGCAAAGCATAAAAACCAGAATTCCTCTTCCCTAAAGGTCAGGGAAGCCACAACCTCCATTCCCCAAAGGCATCCATAAACCTAAAAGGATTCCTATACCTTTCCCCTGCCTTGGAAAGGAAATTCTGTGACTTACCTTGTTTGATTGTAGTCATGAGACCACTGTTTCAGAAAGGGCCCTGGAAGGGAGGAATGTTGCACAGAGAGGCTGAGAAGACTCTGAAGAGGCAGCCTCACTGTGTTTCCCACTCAGTCTATTAGTATCAGGTTACGCCTTTGTTGTCTAATCACACGGAGGTCCAAAAACGGCTGTCAGTGGCTCATGAAACCTAAGCATAACGTGGATAAGTCACCATGGACCTTTGGGTCTTCCATCTGAAGGCTCCTGTGTCACGTCATAAAACTGCCAGCTTATTTGATCTCTTCATTTTCTTGCTTTTCCTCCTGTTAATCTGTCTATTGCTGGTTTATTTCAGCAGTGGCAGAGCAAACCTTTGGAGGGAAAGTTTGAACTTCCCACAGGACTATACCCACAGAACCTTAGACACAGCGAGAAGAAGTCTTGAGATCTCTTGGGAGTCCTTGAGAATTACACTTGCTCTGGCTGCTGTGTGCTTTCCATTAGGAAGCAACTGTCTGACAAGAGGCATATACCTGGTTGGCAGAGCGGCAAGGACAGTGTAAATGAGCAGTGATCCCTGGCTTGTTTGGGTGGCGCTCAGCAGATACTGGCAAATACAGAGTCAGGACCTTGGGTCTTAGAAAAGCTGCTGTGGTATGGCCACGTGCTTACCAGGTCCAGGCCTCTTGCTGGAACTCACAGCACTTTGACACTATTTCTGCCCTGTTCACCGGGCTCAGATACACTGAGCGATCATGCAGCATTGCAGTTGCTTTCTCGAACATGCCAGCGGTGTTGGTAGGCCTCTTATTTTCTCCCCGTAAGCACACAAGTAGCATTCTCTAATTGCAAAATGGCTGGTTGAACATAGCACAAGCAAGAGGTTCAGATGAAACCCCACCTTCCCCAAGCAGCTTCGGAACCCAGAGTTGCACGTCAAGTATTGTTATCTTTAAATGAAATAGGAATCAGGGTAAAGAAAAGATCAATTTGGGCTAATCCTGCAAAATGTGTACAATTTACAGAATTATTAAAAAATAAACGACTTCAATTTCCTTTCCATTAAGGCATGTTCCATGAGAAAAATCAAATTCCTTGTGCCTCTGTACCTGAGGTATTATGCACTTGAATGACTGTTTCAGAGTTTTATTTTCCAGCACTCTGAGCAGTTTTGTCCTAGAAGTCCATGAACAGGGGCCTCCTGGGGTGACACAGGTAATGAACTTCTATCACCACTGATTCCCATTCTACCCCTTCTCCTCCCTCTCAGTACCTATGCACCCTGGGTGTCCTAAGTAGTAAAGCACATTCTTCAGAGATGGGATTACTCTCAGACCTGTACAGAGAAAGATTTGCTTTAATTTACTTTGGTCAAAGTTAAAATCATAATAGCTTAATGATCTTAATTGGCTTTATTTTTTTGTTCTAGAATCGGGCATTTGTTCTAGAAAGCTCTAGAACTGAGTCATAGTATCTACTTCTTTCCATGAACCAGAGTGAGACTAATGCCCCAAGCAGAGGAGGTTGGTTTATAGACACAGAATGGCTAAAGAAAGCAGAAGCAAAGAACATGTTCTTCAAAGTTACTTTCCTTGTGTTACTGGCTTTTGGGGTTCTGCAGAGTTTCTTTACTGGTTCTTAGTGTTCTGAACAAAGAACTGGTTAAGACAGACATGCAGAAAAGGTAGCGATGATTTCCATTTATTTATTTAAAGTAGGAAAAGAAGTGTGCTTTGCAGAGTTACAATAGACCACTGGAAGTTCACAGTGGCCACGGGTTAATGGCAAAAGTCTTTTGCATTTCCTGTTCCTCTACCTGACATCAGATCTAGGCTGTTTACTAAAAGCCTCCTTTGTTTCTGGCCAGATGTAAATAAAGAATTGAAGACAGCACTTTCTGATTGGTCCCAGGTTCAGGGTATGGGAACTCCTGGGTCTCTGAGTTCTGTGCACTCCTGGGTCTCTGAGGGACAGGGCACTCCCACTGGCTCAACCAGTCTGCCCCACCCTAATCTCCTATCTCACTTGTAAGGTGGGAAAGAGGCAGAATGATAGAAAAATAACTGATTGTCTACTTTTTTTTTTTTTATAAGGATTAAGGGAGATGGAACTTCATCTTGGTGCCAGTTGAAGTTGTTATCTCTCTAACCCTGGTTTCCCAGATAGTCAGATAACAACTTAATACTGGTTTGGTGACAGGAAGCTTCAGCATGTGAAGTCATTTTGAGTTTTAGGTTGGTATATTGGGATCAGCACAGGAACTTAGTCCAAAACAATGACCTTGTAGAATGTTTAGTTAGTGTTTTAAATTAAAAATCCATTCTCATGCTCTCCTAAATTGAGAAAATGCACAGTTGCCTATGTGAAAGTCAGATTTGAGATTTATGAGGGTCACAGGGAGACAGATCACTGTTCACCCATCCACCCACTCCCACTCTCTGCCTTGCTCTGTACCCAGGAGCTGACTTCTGCAAAGTGCTTTTTCTCACGCTTTCCAGGCTCAGGTGAGGGATCACAGGATGAGCGAGGATGGGTTCCTTGCCCAGTTTTGCCCATGCTGTTCTGGAGCTGCCTCTTCTGGTTACAACCTCCTCTCTTGTGCTAAGCATACACCGGATGTGTGGGACCATGGCAGAGTCAGAAGATCCCACACGGTACAAACGTGTGCACATATAAACATAAAGTACACAGGGCAACTTTATCACCTGTGCTTTCCTCAAACTCGCCTCTTTGGCATGCAGATTATTTTAAACTAAAGACAACTGCAAGCTGGCAGACACCTATAAAGCTTTTTAGTTCACCCTAATTGTCTGAAATAGAGTATAAATTTTCCTCTTATCAAGAAAATTTACATTTACAAAGAAAATTTCCATTTGTAAAAGTGTCTCCCAATCAGGAAGGAAGAGAACTCTTAACTATTTGAGAGGCTCTTATCTGTAAGATAGGACACAACCCTCCACCACAAGCTCTTCCTCCCTCACCTCCTGTGACTTCCTTTCTCAGCCCAGGAAAAAACCAACTTTCTTTCATGTGGCTGAAGAAGCTGTGCAAGCTTCAATCATCTGGCTGCTGCCAAGAGCCACATTTTTCTTTGTGATTTCTCATGAGTACCACAACTATGATTAAGATTGTTTTTTCTCTTATTAATCTATCTTTTATTGGCTTCATTTGCACTCCCCGGCCATTGACTGTGGAAGAATAGATGGAAAAAAAAATGTTTGTTTTCTTAATGTTTGCATACTCACAAGCACCTGCTCTCAGGACAATCCTTCAGGTCCCAGTGGCTACATCCCCAAGTTGCCTCCTAGTGTTCTCACAGCCAAAGGCCACTTCACCCAAATGCTACCTGGACTTGAGTGTTGTGTTCCAAGAAGGCAGAGATGGCTGTTGCTTTATGGAACAGGGAAGCCCTAGGGAAAAAGAAAAGACAATGACTTCTCTGGCTTGCTCCTCCTTGAGTTCCTATTCATGTCCACTGTGTCTCACATGTCAGCCACCTGCAGGTCATTTGTTACTCACAGGTAGTGGGTCTCAGCTTTACCAGAGCCAAACCACTCTTTGGTACCAAAATCTTAAATAGTATTTCTGCATCTGCCTACCGTGGAATGTTTCCATGAAATGCATTTCAAGTTTGACTTTGCAGTTGCCTCAGACACATAATGGAATATTAAATAAATACTGTTAGACCACTGGGGTTTGAGTTAGACAAAATCTGAGGATTAGTCAGCCTTTTGTCACTGTGACAAATTATCTGGCATGAAACAACTTTAAAGAGAGAGGATTTATTCTGGCTTACAGTTTTATAGGTTTTAGTCTGTGGTGGACTGCTTCTGTTGGTCTGGGCCTGAGATGAGGTGGAGCTTCTTGCTGGAAGGATGTGGTGGAGCAAAGCTGTTTATCTCATCACAGCCAAGAAGCAGAGAGAAGGAAAAACCAGAGTAGAAGGGGTCAGGACCAAACATAGTATCCAGCGTCATACTCTATCTCCTTTTCCCATCACATCCCAATAATTCCTTCAAATTATAATTGCACCAGTGGAGCAATCCCTCAAAAAAGTTAGAGCCTTTAAGACCCAGTCACCCCTCAAAGCCCATCAGCTGGTCTTTGAATGACGTTATAGGGCCAGCCCATAATAGTAAGAGATATAGCAGAGAATGAAGAGCAATTTCAGATGTCCTCATCTTTTGTGAAATATAAAATTAATCTTGAATTCATTATAACCAGTTATTTGTTATAAATGGTTTCTTGCTGTTCATAATGTTGACAAAATCAAGGGAAAAAGACAAATGGTTCATAATTGGACTGTTTTGGTTTTTTAAAGGTTTAGCAATTGAAAAATATTTCTGGAGAAGAAACAGACTTACATAGAAAGGAATTACATATAAAATGTGCAGGTGAGGGCTGGGGATTTAGCTCAGCGGGCTGGGAATTTAGCTCAGCGGCAAAAGCGCCTGCCTGGCAAGCGCAAGGTCATGAGTTCGGTTCCCGGTACCGGAGAAAAACCGAAAAAAAAAAAAAAAAAAATGTGCAGTTGAAATTGCATTCCAAAAAGCATGTCAGAAAATTAGAACAAAGAAGTAAAAATTTTGCATGGCTGTAAAGACGATTATATGAAATAACCCTGAAGCTGGGCTGGGGATATACCTCAATGGTAGAGTCCTTGCCTGGGTTCCATCCCTAGCACTACAGTCATTACCATCATTGTCATCATCCTGAAATTGACTTCTCTAAAAAATAAAACTCATCTCAAAGACAGAGTTGACTACCTTTCTGCAATTTTTTATTTTCTTGATAAAATTCTAGCACTGAAAATGTTCAAGGAGAAAAGAAAAACTAATATTGTATAGCTCTAGAAATTGCTTTCAAAGAACAAAATTGCTTAATAAGGAGAATGATTTATATGACAAATTATTCTGAATTTTAAAAAGACAATCATTTATCATCAGAGAACTCACTGGTTTTTGAATATACTATGTCAAAGTTTTGATTCATTATTAAAGTTGAGTGTTGCTTAACATTTTTATTGCTACTCTTAATTGACACTACTTCAGCAGGTCAGGATTCCTCCAGCATGAATTAAACAAAAGAATATGAGAACAACAACTTCAGAACTAAAGAAATGCAATAACTCAAGAAATGTCCACCTTGTTATCATCATCAATAGAATATAAATTGTGTTAAAAACATTCACTTTACAACCTCATTTGTGATTTGACTGATTATAAGGTTCAAAAAAGGTAGTTTATAGATTAAGTACATAGAAATTTATGGACCGTGTGTTTTATTACTCATCCAAATACTGCTGGCCGATCAAAGAAGCCTCAGAGATGTGTAATAATAATTAATTCAGTAGTCTTTGGTATGTTCTGGATTTTCAGATTTTCAGCCTAAGTAGAGAGATTAATATTCCTGTTTGGAAGTGGCATTGTAATGGGACACATATGCAGTAGTAAACCAAGAGTGTATTTAAGGAGGTGAAAGGAAAGGGCAGTTTTCAAGTGCAAAATAAGAATAATTGCTTAAGTTCCTGTTGCAATAATTCTTGTCCACAAGGATTAATAACAAGGGCACCTCCATTCTGAGGCTGAATGAAGAATGACTGGACAGACGTCTTTGTAAAGGTCTGTACAAGGCTGTACTTCTGGCAGTTCTTGTTTAGTTCCGGTTATCAACCACACACATATATGAGAGCCCCTCCTTCATACCAGTTTTATCTTTTATGGTTATTGTATTTTTTTGTTGTTGTTTTTTGTTTTGTTTTTTTTCCTGTACTGGCAACCGAACTCACAGCCGACCTTACAGCCGACCTTGCGCTTGCCAGGCAGGCACTGTGCCGCTGAGCTAAATCCCCAGCCCCTATATTTTTTGGTTTTGGTAGGGTTTGACCAAAATGACTCCATTTTAATTCTGTCACCTTTCATCAGACATATACAACTTTTAATTTACACATATTTTGCAATGTTGTCATTATGAAGATAAAACTCATCAGGGTAGAAGAATAGAGTGAATTGCATTGAACAGTTTGTTGACTTGATCTGTTCCTTGAAAATTCAGTCTGTGCCTTCACTGATGCTCCCACCCTCAGTCTCGGTGTCCCTCTTCCCCTGAGCAGACTCTCACCTGCCTCTGTTGATTCCATTCTCTCTCTGGCTCCTTCCAGTCCAGGTAGTAATGGCTTCCACTCTGGTCCATCCCTGGAGACCTCAGCATGTCTTGTGGTTCCTTCATTAATTCACACACCCAGGGGAAATTTGGCTAAATCTTTTCAGATGTCCTGCTCACTCTTTCCAGAACACACACTGACCTTCCGAGCCTATGACAATGTTTAGGAGCACACAACCTTATCATGCTTGTTCTAGCCTTTCCTACTCCCTTGGTTGCTCTTTCCTGTCTTCTGCCCTGATGGTGAGCTCCCTGTCCAGCTCTCTGCTATAACTCCAGGGCTGAAAACAGTGTCTATCCTATCACTGTTGCTCAAAAAATATTTGTTAAATATTCCTGAATTTAATAGGAAGAGGAGAATGTAAGAGCGAGGCCAACAGGAACACTTAGACTCCAAAATTCTCCAAGTACTGGATCAGAGTACACTTTTGTCATATTCAGTGAAGTGAGATTAAAAGCAGGAAATATTATTTCTAAGGGAGTTAGATATCTACTACTCCTTCTCTTTTCTCTTTCTTTTTTCTCTTTCTTTCTTTTTTTCTCTTTCTTTCCTTCTCTTTCTCTCTTTCTTTCTTTCTTTCTTTCTGTCTGTCTCTTTTTGAGACAGAGTTTCACTATGCAGTTCAGGCTTGCCTTGAACTCACTTTGTAGCCCAAGCTGGCCTCAAACTCACAGTGATCCTCCTGCCTCAGCCTCCCAACTGCTAGGATTACAGGCCTGCTCCACCATGCCTGGCCTAGATATCCATTTCTTATGTGAGACAAGAAGCCAGCATGCTCACTCAGAACCTGACTTATGGTGAACATGCAGTGCTATGAGCTTCTACCCTACCTCTTGCTAAGGAAACAGGTAGATTTAAGGTAGTCTTCTTAGATCAATTACTACTGAGTAGGAGACAGGATGTTAAAATTGGTGAGGTTATAAATTGACTGAAGTAAAGAATTATCATCCTAAATTGAGAAAAACAGTGTTTGTGGGTCAGGAGTTCTCAACGTGTCAGTTAAAACCAAGTTGCTCTGAGCTGGACTCCCCTAGATCCTGAAGGTTTTTTCCTCCCATAATGAGCTGCCACGGGCTGTGATATACAATCACACAGCAGTTATTTGGAACCTGCAGACTGGTGAGCACAGTGTTCATTAGTTGGAGGGATTACTGTAAAAATGGATTAGGTGGTGTGAGGGTCAGGCTGCCAGGAGTGAAGAACGGCCTGATCCCTGTCACTCAAAGGTTGGAGGGTTGGGGGAAATTGCTACTTGGTGAGGTGGGTGACAGGTACACACTTCACGGCTGTCAGGACCAGCATAGGAAGTGAGTGAATGTCGTGGCAGGGTGTCAGGAGGTAATTAGCAGCTCTTCAGCTGTCTGTAAACAAACATTTTTGATGCATGTCATGAAGAGATGGAGCTATTTTAGTGATCAGTTCTACACTCTCTGGGAGCTGCATTTAATTACTTCTCTGATCTATAGAGGCTGACATCAAGCCAGCATCAGCTGTGGCTGAGATCTACCTGTAGGAGTGGCAGCCCTCTGATGTGAGTCTTTCTTTTATGGTTCACTTTTTTTAAAAAACCAATAAACCATTTAGATCTACTTTTTTTTTTTAATGTAAGGGACATTTTACCTTTAATTGTAAAGTGACTCAGAAAGGCCCAGAACATCAGTGAGAAGCAGCTGTGGATAACATGAGTCAGTTCTGAAAACCTTTACCAAGCAGCTATTGGCTACTACTGTATTTCTGGCTCTATCTTAGAGGCTGTAAAAACATATCAGAGTTAGGGCTCAGGGTCCACCCCCAGGAAGAGGGACCCAGAAATGTCAAACACCCTAGGGAGATGTAGGGGCACACAATGCAGAATGGGGACACAAGAAGGATGGAATTAGGGAAGGGTGGGGGAGGTCAAGCTTGAGCTGACTCCTAACAGGTGAGAGGTCATCTCAGCTAACTGAATGAAAGGTGACTTTTATTGATTATTTTTAATGCATTTTTTTCTTAGTATATATTTGCAGTAGATACAGCTCACAATCCTTTTGGGGAGTGAGTATATGTACAGATTATAGTTTGATTCTTTTTGTTTTTAATTCCCTTCCCTCCTGCCTCTCTCCCTCCTCCTCTAATTCCCCACTTTTGTTCTTGGTGATATTATTAATCTTGTGTCATGTTTATGGAATATGGTGTTTACATTCATTGAGGTTATTAGGTTCCTGTACACGGCACATTTTTATTCTACTTGTTCCCCCTCCCCCTCCCCCATGTTCTCTTGGATCCCTTCCCATTTACAAGAAATCCCTCCCTTGTCTCCTATCCATACTTTATTATGCTCTTTGTTTGTACTTTATCTTACTCAAAAGGCAGATGCCATATGGTATTTAAGCTTGTGTGTCTCATTTATTTCACTCAACATTATATTTATCAGGTACATCCATTTTCCTGCAAATGTCTTAACTTGTTGTCTGTATTATAGGCATGTTATACCCAAAAACTAGGAAAGGGAGGTCATAGCTTTTAGGCTTAGCTACAAAAAAATAGAAAACACAACAATAACAGGAGCTGCAAGAACTTAGGCTTTATTCTCTTATGTAAAAGATGTTCAGAGTTAGGTAGTCTAGGTCTGAAAAGACAAATCCAGGACACCAGGATTTACATCCTTTTGTTGCTTCCTTCTATCATTCTTACTTAGTACACAGCACCTATACTGAAGATCATCTTATGGTCCAAGATGGCTGTCAAAACTCTAAAAGTCACATCAGTGTTCCAGAAGACAGGAATAAAGAAGTGTAAAAACGCTAAGATCCCATGAAGGTGTATGCCACTATCTTCCCATTTGCTTCTATTGCATAGGGTCAGCACCTAGTTGCATGGCTGTATCCAGCAGCCAGAGAAACTTGCATATATGGCATTTTAGTTGGGGATCCGGGGTACGTTCAATAAAGGCTAGAATATGACCATCTTCAACAGTATTAATCAACTCAAAATATAGCTTGTCTCTCTGACTTTGACTCAGTCTCTGCCTCCTGGATCACAGATCAGGCCCTTTCTTGAGGCATGCACAATTTGAGATCACAAATTGACTTACAGTGAGAGACCAATATGTGTGAATGTGGTTGCCCAGTAAACAGGCGTCACCATCTCTTGAACAGTCAATAACAAAGGAGTAGCAGTGTCTCAACCAGATTGCTTGCCACTTTTGGAATTTGTTCCTTGCTAGGGTTGGAGCCAGAAACCAATATATCAAATCTGTCACTTGGAGACCATTCAACAAATGCTTGTTTGACTGACTGATGTGGGGTCCATATCAGGAACTGGCACTCTCTGAGCTTCCTGACACCTTCCTCTTAAGAATGTTTGAGTATTGTTTCTTCTTGAGTTGGTTTCATCTTTAACAAGGAGGATGGGTAAGCTTCTCAGATTCAGGCAAAGATGCTCGCGTCATCAAGACTCCTTGGTCCTCAGAACAGGCACCGTTCCCCTGTTTTTTCTCAGCTTATCCCTGTAGGGTCCTTGATCTGAGTGTCACTTTCATCTTATATCCATTTTTAAAGACAAAGTTTTAAACTTTGTTTTAATATTAAGAAGATGGCTATGCTTGTGTTTTCTGTGTTTGATGTTCTCAGCTTAACTACTTTTATCGTGACACTAAATTTAGAATTTCTTTGTAATCTGCTTTAGGCGTGGAAAAACCATTCATGTTAATTGTCTTTAAATTTTCAATCAATAATATATACTGGCTGTCTCTTATGTAAGATAATTGCATTGCATTTTTATATATGTGTGATTTAAAAATATAATGTGTTTAAATTTTAAAAATATATTATGGTAAAAGATGCTACCATTAATCTCCCTCAAAATACCCCTTGCTTTGAACACACTTCTCTTTGCTACTTTCTGAAGAAATTCTGAAAGTCTTTTTTTCATAAGTATCTTTATTTGTGCTGTCTTGGCTGCCTTTACGTATTGAATCAATTAAAAACATTTACCTTTCATGGTCATTTTGACTTTGGAGAAGGACCAGAAGTTGCACAGTGTCAGATTTGGTGGATAAGGTAGATAAGAATACACTGTAATATCTAGGAGACTGCCTTTCTGTTGGATTGCACTTGGCAGCAGAATTCACTGTTGTTTTGATCACATCTCATGAAGACATTCATGAAAGAGGATTTCCGAAACTGCTTCAGAAAGTAGCACTGAAAATGGGGTAAGTGTGTTTGAAGTGAGGGTGGGTATTTTTAGGGTGATTAATAGCTGGAAATGTGTCTTTTACTGTCAAAAATGTTAATGTAAACACTCACCATATTCTCTGATAATGCCACGTTGTTCTACCAAGTATCTGGCAACTCAGAAACAGTTAGAAATTTAAGAATTCTAGGTTTGGTTCTGGGAGGAACTTCCCATGAGAGCTGATGCAATTCACAAACCAAAGCCTTTAAGGCACTTTTGATTCTTAACAGAATTAAACAGAAATTACTGTGTTTGATTCTTCTTTGAATAAAGAGGTGTTATGTATTCACTAGTAGAGTTTATTTCCCATCTCCTGTGGTTTACTGCTCACCAAATCTAAATCTGCCTTTATTATTACTTTTAATAGTAATTGCATAATTATTAGTTAGACTCTAAGAAAACCTAGAAAAGTTTAATTTGAAGAAAAAAAAAAAAAAAACACAACTTATTTAATGCTAGGGCCTGGACCTGGCAAGTGAGAAGTATTTAATAATACAGTAGTGTTTGTCATAAGCACACCGGGTCCATGAAGGCCTCCATTTCATAGGGGAGAAACATCCCATAGAGGCTAGGCAACTGGCCCAAAGTTTCTTTAACCTTAACCCCTGACTCCAAGTAAAATTCTGCTACACCATGGCATGTGAAGACGTATTAAGAAAGAAAATACAAAATATTATTTTGCTTTTATTTATGGTGGTCTTTTCATCAAAAGTTTGCAACCATCCAGACAGTATTAACTGTCTGCACAAAAACCTACCAAATACAATATTTTGTATTACCCACATTTCACATATATTTCATACTAGCTCCAGTATTATTGAAACAGTTTTAACTTTTTAGAAATCCTAAACAAAGGTCCTCCTCATTTACAGTCTAATTTTGTTGAGGATTACTTAGTTGTGTAGATCATAAACTCACTCAGATTAACTCAATACTCTGCTGGTATGGTGACTGGTATCTGTATCCCAGCAATTGGGAGGCTGTGGCAGGAGGATTACTTTGCATCTGAGGCTAGCCTGGGCTACATAGTGAATTTAAGGCCAACCTAGACTGCACAGTGAGACTGTCTCAAAAAACAAACAAACAAAATTAGCTCAGTCCGGAAGAGATGGTGTTACTCATGGTGTGACAGTGTGGACGTTGCTATAGTGTTTGGTGATGATGGCTATGACAGCAAGTAATGGTGGCTGTGACGGGAACGGTTGATGGTGGCATTGGTGAAGGGGGTGGTGACCATGGTCATGGATATGGTGTCATGATGCCAGTGCTGATGGCTTTGGTGGTGATGATGGTGGTAAGGATGTAAAATTAATGTGGAGACAATGGTGAAGATCATGCTAGTTTTTATGGTGAAGCGATGGTGGCTATGGTGGTGATAGGATCTTTGGGATAAGAAAGGAAGATTAGGATTTTCAAATGGCCAGATCTGTGTCTTTTGTTAAGTGGTGACAAATGAATAGACTGACTCTCACTGTACATTATCTTCCTGTTATGGTTTGTGTCTGAATGTCCCCCCAAAACTTCATGTGATCATGGAGTGGGGGCTTTTCAGGGGCAGCTGAATCTAGGGTTTGTTATTCATCCATGGTCCAATGCTGGGATTAAGGGTGTGACAGCTACCCCTGCCCTAGGGCAGGTAGCCTGCATACAATGTAAGAGACAGAAAGGCCTCTCTTTCTGTCTCTCTTTCTCTCACTTTTCCTGTCTTCCACCATCATGAACTGTTGCCCTCTGCCATGTGCCACTCTACCTTGGAGCCAACAATTATGGACTGAAACTTCTACAAATTGTGAACTAAATAAATCTTTCCTCCTTTAACTTTTGGTGTTGGGTATTTTGTCCCAGCAAGGACTGAAAAGTAACTAACACACTTCCTGTTAAGGGCTCTTCACAGACTAAGTCTGAGTGTTTTCATGTTCTTCAGAGTCTACAAATCAAACTGACTCAGACCAGATATAACTTCCTCTGTCTGGAGTCAGCTGTAGATATAAGATCCCTTAGTACACAAGAAGACAGTCTTTCACACGAGACTGTGGGTGGAGAAGTCTGGAGGAGGAAATGACCAACATTCCTAGTACTTGCTTGTCTGGGCAGATGAGAAGAGTGATGATCTGTTATAAGGAGCTATGGAGCAGATTCCCTGGGACCAAGCAGCCAGATTAAATACTATTGAACTTCTCATTCAAATCCTTCTTTCCAGCTCTTGCAGTGTTCTGCTAGGCAAGAAATTACATTCTCAGAAGTATGGGTTCAACCTCTCTCTACCTGTTCTAAAATTGTGGGGAGCATTTTATTTTCCATGTGCCTTCCTTCCATTTTATCTTCCTTCTTTCTTTAGTCTTAGCAATTAAGTATTTCCTAACTTTGTGTATCTTCCAATATTGAGGAAACTTTCTACTTATAAACATGAGGATAAAGAAGCTTTCATCATTTAATGCTAGTCTCTATTCAAATTGTGCTTTTATAGTGATCCACAGTGATCATTTTCCTATTTGTTTGCTCACTTAGTTCTATCAAAATTAGGCTACAAAACAACTCAAAATTTGTGATTCAAAGAACTATAGCATTGATTGTGCAGACACCAAAGACCCAGAAGGTTGTCAAGATCTGTGATAATTCACACTGCTAATTTTCTTATTCAAAGATACTTGTGGGTGCATTCTTGGTGCCAGTCTCTCTGCAGTGGAAAGTGATAAAGAATTAAATTTAAAATTCTGCAGGCTCCTGGAATTGTGACAGCTCTCTGATCAAGGTTAAGACTATGCACTGCTCAAAGTATTTAAAGAACCCCTGTTCTCTGTAATATAAATCAACCAGCAATTTCCTGGGGGGGGGGCACATAGGGAAGGGTGTGTAAGAGGAGTGTATTTCTCAAAGCAAAGCCACCCTGACCCTTAAATATTGTGCTAAGTTGTTTAAGTTCCATGTCACCAATCTCTTGTGGTAGAGGGAGTGGCAACAAGGAATTGAATAACTTAGCACAACATTCATGCTGCAAAGGCTATGTGTCTTGATTACATAGCAAAACACCAAGATGCAGACATAGAATAATTTCTTCCAAAACATTACTTGAAAAAAACTGAAGATAGTAACTAGGGAGAGGGTTAAGATTTTCTTAGGCAGCACTGCTTCATGGGAGTAATTGCAGACTGGTTTCACCCTTGTGAGTCTCTCTAGGGGCATCATTAAACACAGAGGCCATGAAGCCAAGAGGTTAACCAGACGTGCTTCATCAGCCTGGCGTTTTGTAGAATGCAAGGCTCTGGGTAGGCATCAAGGGTTTTTTTATTTCCTTATTTTCTCCTTTTTTCTTTTCTCCCTCCCTCCATTGCTTTCTTCCTTCCTCTTCCTCCTCTTTCGCATTGTCCTTTCCTTTCCTTTCCATTCTGCCCTCTTGGTGATGATCAGTCCCAAGAAGCTTCCAGCAGAGGTCACACTTTTCTTTGAGATGATGAAAGGTATTTTTTGTTTGAGAGAATAACACATCTGACAGTCCTGGATTGTAAATTTCCATAATATTTACAAAGATTTCTCAGTGACTTGAGGCCATTGGAGAGATGTGGGAAGCATTCTCAGAGATACAAAGCTGCCGGTTAGCTGCTAATCACATGCCATGGCAGAGATTCTCTAGCCACACTGCTGATGTCCACATACACCCCTGGACATGGCCATTTGCATTTATTACCCTTACAAGGTGTTGGTTTAAATGATGGTCAGGGCCACAGTGGACGTTAGCCACTCCATGGGGTATCCATGTATCATTGTCTTCCTTATCAAAACCTTGTCAACAGACTCAAGGCTTTCATAAAATGCCCCAAGATTATTGCTGTCTGGACTCAGCAGCATTCTGAGAATGGTCTGGAAAAATCAACAGCTACCCAGGGGCTTCAGGTTTGCTGGGCTCTGAGTCCACTACTGACAAGGTTAGAGAAAGCTTTGGAAGAGAGATGGGAACTGGGTAGGGCCTTAGGCAATGTGTAGAAACCAGATAGGCAGAGGCAAGACGAAGAGCCTTGTAACTCAAGAAGAGTGGGAGCAGTTGGCCTGAGGAGTCCCGTGGGACATTTCTCTGGGTGACAGTCTATTTGGCTTCTGGCTCTACATGCATCACAAAGAGCTATGATTTGTGAGTTCTTCCTAAATCCACTTTTCTTAGCTAAGTGCTTCCCATGTGTTATCTCATTGCAGTTCTACAGGGGCAAAAAGCAAGATTAAAAAGTGTGTAAGAAGTTGCACAGCTTCCAAACCTGTGAGTCTCCAGTCCAACTTCAGGTGCCTACCTTAAGGAACAAAGCTCCCTGTTCAAAAGGCAGAGCTGGGCCAGCACTGTAGGGTGAGCTACTTGGGAGGTTGAGGCAGGAAGATCACAAGTTTGAGGTCAGCCTGGGAAATTTAGTGAGACTGTTTCAAAGTAAAAAATACAAAGGGTTGGGGATGTACTTCAGTGGTGGAGTGTTTACCTAGCATGTATGAGGCCCTGGGTTCATTCCAAGTTCCACAAAAAATAAAAATAAAATAAGACATAAATAAAAAAAACAGAACCTAAGCAATTAACTAACTTAACTATTACTTTAAGCTGCCTCTCATGATATAACTCAACTTACAACACAATCACTTCATTTAGACTGGGAGGCATGGCTAGAAGTGATGTTTAATACGTTTAAAATATCACAATCTAAGGATCCGATCAATTCTCTACCTCTACTCTTTCATATACACCTTTCAGCTCTTTCACAGACACACCAAACCGAGATAGCTATGAGGGTAACACTTGAAAATGGGCTGAAGTCGCCTGGAGTTTTGTTCTTGGGTACTTGGTTAGTGAAGATTTGATGTCATATACCTAAAAATAATAGGTCCCAGGCCCCAAAGAGACTGGCTATGTTCTGGTGCTTTTCTCTTATTTCTCATAGGCTAAAATAATCCCTATTGGGATTTATGAACCCATTGCCCTGAGGGCACAAGAGGCAGTGAAGCAGAAGTGTTTATTAGCTGCTGCTCCGAGTGGACAGGTGGATGTAATGGCTTCCCATAGGATGGCCTGTACTGCACCGTATGCTCACTGGAGATGTCCAAGGAATTTGTAAACTTCTCTCTCATCACCATAGCTCACGGAACACTGGCCATGGCAAAAGATACAAGATAAGATTTGCATCAGAGAGCATATGAACGGAGCACAGTTTGCAACCAAAAGTGACAAATGAAGGTGGTATGGCTTGTGTTTTGATATCCCCATAAAGCCTCATGAAGTCACAGGTGGGATTTTTTTCAGAGGTGGCTGGATCTATTGTATTTGACACTGGGATTGAGTATGTGACACTAGGATTGATTCAAGGTACAATGCTAGAATCAAGGGTGCTAAGATTAAGAGTGTAAGTGCTATCTGCCCTAAGTAGCCGGGATAAGATACAAGGGTTAGAAAGAGCTGTGGTCATTCCTTGTTTCTTTGTTTCCTTCTGTATACCATGAACTGTTTCCCCTCTGTGATGCCACCCTGCCTTGGAGACAGCTGATTATGGACTGAAACCTCTACAAAATGTGAGCTAAATAAACTTTTCCTCCTTTAACTCTGAGTGTCAGGTATTTTGTCTCAGCAATGAGAAAAGTAACTAAGACAGCAAGTTCAGTGCTTTCTAACTGGTCTGAGCAACCCACAAGCAAAGCTAAGTCAATAGGTACAGCATGTAGCCAAGACAGCCAGAATTCTCTCAGACTCTCAGCAAAAAGAGAATGAAAGCCTAACCTTAGCTTGTCTTGCCTACTTCCTTGCACTTAGGATCACTGAAAAAAGCACACATCAAGAACTGCCTAGCATCTAATCATTGGCTACAAGCCCTTCTACCACCATTAAGGAATCCTTAAAGAAGGACCTTTGAAGTATTTTTACATTTTTTATGAAAGGGATCCCCATATCACTTTCAAGTCAAGATTCTGGTACCCAGAGTCAGCGATTCAGTGGGGGAAAACTCTCTTAATGTAGTTTGTCCTATGGGGCCTATGTGTGGCTGTGATACCGTATAGCTTGATGTACACAGTTGGTTAGGCATTTATAATCTGGGATTTCATGCTAGGATAATGCCTTATGGTCCAATTTACTGTCTGGCTTAGGGAGAAGAGCACAGAGGGATCAAGTGTGTGAGTAGGAGTTCTTGGACAATTAGAGTCTTAGGAGTCAAGGTCAGAGGTAATGACACGGGGCATTGAGGCAACTACACAACCCATTATAAGGCTCTGGTCTACAGGGAATGCCCTGTTAATGTTGGTCAAATGAATGAATGAAACAAAATTACGCTTTAATCCTGCCCCCGAGGAGCCCATAGTTTTAGAGTTAGTGCAGAGATCCAAAGTCTGAAATGCTAGCTGGAAGCCAGGCTTGGCATGCCAACCAGCACAAACACCGAGACTTCCAGCCCTGCCTTTGGACGGGAAGCATCTAGTGAGCTCTGTGGCAGATCCAAGTGCTCAGAGTCTTGGGAGTCCTTTCCTGGAGTCCTTTTCTTTGGGTCCTGGTGGAGTTGACCAAGTCAACTGCAGCAGTGAACACTGGAAAGTCCATGAGCAGCTTAAGCAAGCTAAACTCTTGCTGTTGTTTATCTGATTGGGAACACAGGCCACTTCTTAAAGAAGAGCTGTTTGCCCTGGCATCACTGACCAAGAACCTGGCTATTCTCTTACAGTGTAGCTGTATTCTGAGGAGGTGATTTGTCATTTCTAGTGTTTACCTCTTTATTGTGATAAACATAGTAAACATTTCTGCATTGAATGATAATTTGATTTTCTGTCCTCTCATTCTCAGTTTTCCAGAGGATAAGGAATGCCGAGAAGTAATTATTTTAAGGAGAAACTCTGCTTCTGTTGAAAGAATCACATTGCCTTTGGGGCTCAAATCTCACAGTCCAGGCTACCCTGCTAAGTGACTTGAAAGCTGAGGCCTGAGGCAGGGGAAGCCTAGGGTTTAACTTACATTTTATGTCACGCTGCCAGCAGGAGGTCAAGGATGCCTCATCCAGTGATCTTGGGGCCCCACAGCCGGGTGCATATCATGTTAGAAAATGTTAACACAATTATCTGTGGATTTATAGAGTCTTGGTGCAGGACTTGGAGAGCCAAAAGTGGAGAACTTGACTTTTATCTACTTTCTTATCTTACTCTCATCTTACAAACCTGAGATTAAAGGGTAACCAGGTTGAGCGAGCCCCAGGAAGGTGGAAACATCAGGAAATAAGAGAACTGGGTATGCGGTGAGTGTTTGAATCAGCTTTACTTTTGAGTGTTCCAGAAATGGACTAAAGCAGAAGACGACTCATTTTTCAATTATTTGTAGTAGTCCAATGACACAATTACTCTGAGCTTTTTCTCTGTGTCATGAAATTTTTCAGAATCTTCCAGATGATTTCAGAAGTAGTTGTCTTACAGTACCACTCACCATTCATTTCATAATCTAACTTCTGAAGCTTTGTTCTCAGTAGGAATTACTATTTAAAGCAAAACATATTTTTCATCATTAGTTGCTCATGAGTTAATACACAGGCTTTTCAAAGCAGAGGAATCTTTATTCATTCATTCATTTAGGTGATATTTATGAAGAGTTTACTATGTGCCACAGAGCAATCTAGGTGCACAAGATAATCCTTACTGCTAACAACCTCATATTTAAGTGTAAGCAACCAACTACATATAGGAGAACAACGCAGTGCATCAGTAAATACTATGGAGAAAACTAAGCAGGAAGGGGATTGGGAGAGCAGGGCTCCTCTTTGACAAGGCAACTTGATTTCCGTGACAGATGTCCCCAACCATGTGTCAAGGTTCCTCTTGGCAGAGTCTAGGACATTCATGGACCAATGGGGTCCTGGGGTTTAAAATCAATAAGAAGTGGGGCTGGAAATGACCTTGTAAAGACTACTGCTTAGCTTCTAGGGAAAGACTGAAGTCTGAGATGTTAACTGACCTTCCATAGTCTCAGATCAACCAGGGGACCAACACACTGTGTTTCTCACAGGGACACATTTATATTTAATGACCTGTCCCTGGGAACTCTGAGTCAACTTATCTCCTGCTCTAGTTACCTGGGTTTCTTATGGAGCAACCTCCAATTGTTCTTAGAGACCAAAAGACACAAAATGACAAAACTGTCCATTGTGACAACTTGAAAGTGGTTGAAATCCAGCACTCAAATACCAAATTCCCTGAGGAGGTGAATTCTAGGGGCTACTAAGCATCCTGACTTACCTTTCAGAGAAGATATAATGCATTCTCTCTCATGCACTTGAAATATAAGCTCCAGCTGTGTAGACCTTTGGGTGGGACCTGGTTTACAAACAAACATTCTGGACACCTTCCACTATCTCTGTAACAGGCAGAAGTGGCACAACTAACACATGCTGTGATGCTGGCTGGCCTGCTCTTCTCTTTGTAATTTCATATTGTACACCAAGAGTTGATGTCTTCTTTTTTTGTTGTTTTTTTTGTTTTGTTTTGTTTTGTTTTTGTTTGTTTTTCTCCGGTACCAGGAACCGAACTCATGACCTTGCGCTTGCCAGGCAGGCGCTTTTGCCACTGAGCTAAATCCCCAGCCCCAAGAGTTGATGTCTTCTTTCCATTGACTTTGAAATAAGCAGATGCTGTGTTTGACTTGTAGAAGTCATTGAGATTTTTCTGTTGAAAACATCACATTATTTAGAGTGGCAAGTCTTCAAGGTTGTATCAGGCAACCCCATGGAGCACGAAAGGCCTGATAGTCTTCAGGGGGGCGAATCATTACCTGCACAAATCCCCAACCACAAAGAAGAGGCTGTCTCACCTGGTCCTGCTATTAGAAGCACAAGTTTAAAACTCCACCTTAGGCTCATAGAGGTGACTAGACATTCACACCCTCTTGGAGTCATGATCTTTCACTCCCCCACATATGTGCAGAAGATTGACAGCTGGTTTGGGACATGGTGATTTTTAACTGTTTCCTTGCCTCCCACCTCTTCCACACACGAGCCAGGCAGCATGGCTCATTGCTAATTGCTGTGATTGTAATATAATAATGGGGTGGATTCCATCTGAGAATTGGATTCAATTAGGTGGCTGGAGAAGTCTGCTGTACATAGCACATGGGTCTCCACATCTCTGTTAGATGCATCATTGGCAGACAGAGCTAATTGGGAGCTGGCGGCCTTCTCAGTTTTCTGGCTTGAGACAGAGCTGGGTCACTGCAGTAATTTCACATGAGTATGAAAGAGCAGCTTTGGGTGATTTTCATCTTTCTCTGTAAAACAACAGAGCTGTTTGATTTTTCTTAGGGCAGGAGCACAGAGTGGGTGAAAATCCAATAAATGTGACAGATAGAACTTGATATGGAATCCTTCATGTGGTTTGAGCTGGTGGCAGAGGTGCAAATGCATCTTTCTTTTCCTTTTTCTTCTGCCTTCTTCCCCTTTGTGATGAGCAGGTCAAATAGTCCACCATCAAAAAGTTCTAACATCCAGCCCATTCTTAAGGGAAGCAGAGAAACATTTAGAATCCTTCAGTGTCCACCTAACTGTACAACCTTAAATTTTAAAAATGTTTACTCTCAGTGTTCCTAGAGCACTGTGTTCTTGACTGTAACTAAAAAATATCAGACATCTTATGGAAAACCTAAGATCCCATTAAAAAGTAAGCCACTGACCAATCACAGAGACAGAGATGGCAGGGAATCTGCCTTCTTGGTTTGAATGCATTTACCACATTACCCTTGTCACCTTGTGAAGCAGTTCTGGAAGTCTTATTTCATGTTCTTATTAGGTGTGATCAAAGCTCTGATGAATGTTTTTGCTAAGGCAGATTTGCAAAACACTGTGGTGTGCCCCATCCATCTTATTTCCCATATCTGGCACTATATGATTTCTGGATCTTCCCCAAAGTCAAAATGCCCATAAAAGGCAAATATTTTAAATTGATTCAGGACATCGAGACAGCCGTGACAGCACAACTAAAGACGCTATGAAAGAGGACTTCCAGAACTGCTCCAAGAAGTGGCAAGAAAGACGAGATAAGAAAGAGGAAGTGTTTTGAGGAGATTAATGGCAATGTATCTTTTATTATAATACATTTTAAAATATTTAACATTCAGTACATTTTTCAATCACACTTCACAAACTACCCAGGCTCAGGTATCTTCTTACAGCAGCCCAGAACAGAGTAAGACAATCTCCCTACCCTACTACACCAGACCCCTCTAGGTTTGTTCCTCTAGACCCTCAAGAAGGAATTCTGTAGGAGTTTCTAGAATAAAAACTATCTTGTTTGCTTTTTAAATAGCTTAGTGTTCTGAATGCAAACTCTGGAAGCTGAGGTCCAAATGGCACCCATTGAGGTGACCTTGGGAATCACCCAATTGTTTTTGTCTACTGTATTGACAGTCAACAATGACAAGAGTTGTCCCAGCTGTAGGGAATGTCAAAAGAGACAGGTGTCTTGGTGTTATTCTTACCTGTGTAAGAGCAATATTTACTGTAAACACTTCTGGATTGCTTCATATCTTTTAAACATACAAGAAAAGAGCTGGTCTCTGGATGATTACAAGAATTGTGTCTCTGATAAGCGACTATGGGGACCAAGTTCTTCTCCATCTGAGGAGCTCTCAGCATTAGGGGGTGAAGGAGTTGAAGTTTATTCAATCTCCAGTTGCAGGGGCTGGGGATTTAGCTCAGCAGCAAAAGCGCCTGCCTGGCAAGCGCAAGGTTGTGAGTTCAGTTCCCGGTACCAGAGAAAAAACAAAAAAAAAAAAAAATAATAATCTCCAGTTGCAGTGTCATTAAAGGAAGTCTTGATGTTGCATAGTTTAATACTTTAATTTTCAAAGAAACACTCCGATAAAGAGATGAAACTCTGTTGATCTGTCTTTCTGTTATATCAGAGTTCTCCATACTGGAGTGTAGGATGGATTTAAGAATGCTGTTTTGTTTCTCATTGGAAATGAGACAATATATTGGTATTTACCAGGGCTGCAGGCTGTGTCAGAAGCTCAGCTGCTGTTACCATGGAAACAAGATGCTCTGTACCTCTCCACACCACCTTTGCTTTTCTGGAACAATCTCCCCAAGTGTCAGGAGAATTATTTCCCAAAGGACATTTTGGCCTTGACAGAATTTGCAGACTATCAGCCTATGAACTCACATACATCTTAGAGTGAGGAATGCTCAGAACTGGAAATTTTGCCCAAAAGAAAGGAGAAAGAAAGAAGAGAAAAATAGTGCGATAGCTAATCTATAGTCTGCATGAAGGCTAGCTTTGCAGCAAGCAGGCAGGGACATAAAGTCAGGACATTCTCCACTGAACAGGCATGAATTTGATCCAAGAAAAGAAGGAGCTATTTTTCCTACATCCTAGATAAGTTTGACCTTAAGAAAAAACCAGGATTTGACACAGGATCCAAGATCCTCTACCAGAGGATGTGGAAACCCCAGAAGGAAAGCAGGAACAAGTGCCAATGAGGAGAAAAAAGAGAATTTTAAAGGAAAATACATGAACAGCTGCAGTTATTGGCAAGAGACTATAGTCTTCAGCATGGCACAGGTCAGGCTTAAATCTCTCTCTGTCTCTGTCTCTGTCTCTCTCTGTCTCTCTCTCTCACTGGGACTTGAACCCAGGGCCTTGCACATGCTTGGCAAGTGCTCTACCACTGAGCTACACCCCCAGCCCCTCAAATATAGGTTCTGGTACATATTAATGTAACTTTGAGAAGATCATTTGACCTCTCTGAGACTTAGTTTCTTTCCTGGAAAAATGTGGTTCATAATTTTAATTCCTGTAGGCTTTTGTGAAGATTAATTACTGCATGGGACCATTAGATCATTGTGGGCTGCACACATTACATGCTCAGTGACTTCCATTGCTTTCTTGCTCATTGCTAAGTTATGTGGGTGCTCAGATAGACATGTTTCAATTCCTACTTTAAAGGAGATGAGTGCCTAATGGGGAGGAAAATACGTATTTTTTAAATGAAAATTTAATGACGTCAGTTGGAGAGTAAAATAATCTACAAGCTGCTAACCCTGCATGACGACTTGGCCAAGGGTCCAGAAGCTGTAGCTCCCAAATCCTGCCTTAAAAGAAGCATCTGGATTTCCAAGTGGAGCAGGATCTGAATGAGAATTGCTGACCAGAAGGACACTGGTACAGATGTGAGACTCTTTGGTGCTTGGAGGGGCTTCAAATGTTTAGTGTAGGCTGCTGCACTGGGTATGTTGTGGATTATCTGGCCCAGGTGTCAGTCATCCAAAGCATTCATTTCAGCACTTACGTTTCACGGACAGTTCCACAGCAATGGAGGGTTTGGGGGCTTGGAGAAGTACTCAGGGGCCATAGACTACCTCAACATTGTGAGTTTAACTTATCAAAGAAAATTATCAACATTCACAGGCCACTTCCTTAGTTTTTAAATAATAAGCTCAAATCTCTTTTTCTCTTTCTCTTTCATGCAATGAAAAATTCACCCATTTAAAATGTACAGCTCTATGTTTTATAGGATATTCACAGAGCTGTGTAATCATCACCACAGTCAATCTTAGAACCCCAGGTAGGGAGAAGTTGTGGCCTTGGTGGAGTCTCCTGTTCAGAATGCTCTGGCTATGCCATGGCTTCGGTAGTGTTCTCACAAGCAATTCATCTCGAGAACCCTTTTAGGCAAGCCTGAAAATCAGAAACCAATCATTTTGAAGCACTGGTTCAAACTGTACATTGGTGGGAACCGAATGTTGGAGGAAAAGAGTTTAGTTAAGTTCCAGACAGCGCTTCTGATTGAAATGGTGCAATCACAGTACAAATTAATTTTGTTGCTTGCTGCTTCTGTTGGGTAAGATTTGAAAGTAGGCAGTATTTGTATTGTGTGGGCAGGAAGAATAGTCACATAAGGCATTGATCTGGGTCTAGTTTCTGTGCCAAATAGTCAGGAAATATTTAAGGCTCTAATATACCCTAAGAGGAGTCACTTTGCTTGCACAATACAGACCATTCATGCATACTGCCTTGAAGTCCAATATGCCTGTGTCCTACTGATGTGAGCACCCGGATGTGGGCACACAGATGTTCCCTGCCCCTACTAGTGTTCCTTTATCTGTAGGGCAAACATGCACTCTTCTGGACTGTGACACTGCCCAGGTGGGCCCAGTTGAGGAGGTGTCTGCAGCCATAGCATTTTTCTTGAGTGCATCTTTCCCTTCCACACCTTACTCTTGACTCACCAAGACAGGTTGCAGCAGCAGAGTTTTTCTTTTCAAATTTGGTTTCCTGTTGTGTTCTTAAACTTTTCTGTTTCTGGGGTAGCTGCCAAGTCCTCTAGTACAAGCAATCCCTCTCAGCAATTTTGAGTACAATTCTGGCCTTTGGGCAAAACCCTGAATGAGAAAATTTTCCCGAGGCCACTTTTTTCTTCTGAGGAGCAGCACCATTTTCTCTGCAAAAATCAACTTTGGACAAAATACAACAACACAGAGAAGTAACAAAAACCACAGAGCTGTTGTCTTGGAATAGCAAATGCCTGCTCAAGCCTCCAGCTTTCTGAAGGCTACAATACCGAGTTTTACAGAAAGACCCTAGGAATCCCTGACAGGCCCATTTGGCTCCAGGTCAAGGAGGACAGGATGGGTGAGGCTGTGACCTGCTGGCTTATAGGCTTGGAGGCTGCTTAATCAGAGCCTTCCTTCCACTGGGACAGAGGAAATAGGGGAGCACAATTCCCAGTGGGAGAAATCTGTTTCATTCCTGAAAGATGTCCTCAGTCTCCTTGGAGAACCTACTACCTTTCCACTGCCTCTGCTTTTTCATAACTCTGCTCTTTTTCAAGCAAAAGAATCATCTGCTGTCATAATTCAGAGACACTTTTTCTTTGGCTGTGCTGGGGAGTAAACCCAGGACTCCTGAACTCTAGGCAAGTGCTGTACTGGGCTGCATTCCCAGTTTTAGAGACACACCTTCATCATTGAGAATTTATCCACCATGTGACCTACATTCTAGATGAGAGGTATGTACAGATAATATTACCTTGTTCTCTCAGTTTCATAAATAAAGAGCCAGAGAGGTTATCTTCGATTCTAGTCACAATGCTAGTAGATGACAGAACTAGAACTGGGGCCCCATATCCTGACATATCTAGAGCTTGCTTTACCAAACTTCCCTCTCTCCTAATTACATTTCATACAGCATAGAGATAGTACAGTTAGAGGGCAGAGAGACACATAGTTGTGACTCAGTGAAGTAAATGTCAAAATATGAAAAGTTCATCGGTGTGCAGTGAGTCATGCTGCAGTGAAAACTACTCAACAGGCTGAGGCAGGAGGATTGCAATTTGGAGGCCAGCCTGGGCAACTGAGCAAGAACCTATTAAATAAAATGGGTTGGGATGTACATCACTGGTAGAGTGCCTCTAGATTCGATCCTAAGTACTGCAAAACCAAAATCCAAACCACAGAAACTTCAGCTCCAGATGGGGGAGAAATATTTTAGATCAATTAGTCTATAGATACCTACTTCTCTTTCAGACCAAACGGCTGAGTATATAGGCCTCAGTTCTAGTTACAGGGAATATACACACTGGCTATGCTATATCACTTCGGAGCAGGCTAAACCATGACAATTTTCTCCTGTGCTCACTGGCACAGTGAAGGTCTTACTTGTGTTGAAGGGCTGTGCAGCCCAGCTGACCTTGTTCCGCATTTCCTCCTTCATATACTGATTCAGAAGATAACTAACGTGACCAGAGCTTCTTTCTGGGCGGTATTTGTGAATTTTAAATCACAGAATGAGCTCCTGGCTTTAAGGTATTAGAGGAAATGGATGCAATGTCATGTGTTTTGTCATTTTTATTCTAGTTGGGCACACCAATTATTTTTGCCAAATTTTCCTCATGTTTGGATATTTTCTAGAGCATGAATATAAACTAGTGCTTTTTTATCTTCTGTCATCATTCTGCTACTGACTTGGCAAGGAAACTTTAAAGAAAAGCAAATGTTTGCCACTAAAGTTTGAATGCTCTTGAGGGTAAAGATGTGTAATATCTTTTCCTTACAGTAATCCTGGAAGACTTTCTCCACACAGCGAGGAACTTATTGTCTTCTGGATTCCCTAAAAGGGAATTGGGTAGGAAAAAAAGTTAATAAATAGCTATGAAAAACAAAAATAGAAGTCCTTAAAAGAGTCAGCTCAACTCTTAGCAGAAGTGCTCATGGACATCAGATTTCAGATGGAAAGTATCAGTAAATAATCACTGGTTTGGAGGTAAATACTAGGTTAAGAGCAACAACTGGTTTACTCTGGTTGTGCACAAATTATCAGTCAAAGCTCAAGCCAATTGATTTGAATGGCCAAACCCTGCCAGCATCACAGAGATGAACTGCTCTTGTGTGTGTGTGTGTGTGTTGAAGTGAGTGGCATTCAAAAGTCATTGTTTATTTGGTTGATGAGGGTCTTTCTCCCCCACTTCCTCCTTCTCTCTCTCCTGTCTTCCTCTTTTGCATCTCTTTATTAATTCCTGTGGAGCATTCCTGACCAGGCATCAAATAGTGACTTCATCACACTCTCTCTGGCAGGATAAGTGTGTCGCTGCTCATTGGTGAGTCTCCAGACAGCAAGCAGAGTGACATGTGAGACATTTGGCAAACTTTGGTGAGGTATGGGCAAGTTATCTTGATGATTACCTGGAGGGTCAAACTGACACTTTTTTCTTCAACCCCATCATTGCTGAGGCAGTGAGGCAGAGCTGGGGTACTGGTACTGGTAGATGGTGAGCCTTCATCATCCCTTCTGTAACACCCACTTTTCAACTTCCCAAGCTACAAGAAACATATGTTTCTTACACATTTATTTTGTCTAGTTTTCTCTCACCAGTCATGCTGAAGATGAGCTAAGAGTGTGTACTAGTAGACGCAACTAAATTTTTCCTCTGATGTAAAAAGTACCCGGAGGAAGCCAATCAGGGCAGGTGTGGAGGCTCTGCAAAATCATCAGGACCCTGAATTCCTTCTACCTTTTTGTTTAACTATTCTTAGGGGACCTTCTCATCCTCATGTATTCCAAATGACTCCTACAGCTCCATGCCTCATGTCTATTCTTCAGTGAGGAGAAAGACAAAAGAGTGAAGGGTAAAAAGGAGCATATAAACTGAACCTGCCCCTCCTTACTTCAACTTTAAGATTTGCTAGATCCTCACCAGACAACTATTGATCATGTTTCATTGGCCAGAATTTAGGTACAGGCTCACCATACTTACAAAGAATGATGAGAAATATAGATCTCTCTCTCCTTTTCCCTCTCTTTCTTTTTTATCTAAACCAGATACATTGGCACCTCCACAATAACATTGTGATCTTCTAGATAAAGGTGAGAATAGCTATTATGGAGGCAATTAGTAGTCTCTATTTTCAGTTGAAGTATCCAATTGATTTACATTGAGAATGAAAATCTAGGGCTGGGGATGCAGCTCAGTAGTAGAGTTCTTGCCTTGCGTGCACAAGGCCCTGAGATCGATCCCCAGCACCATAAAAAAAAAAAAAAGAGAGAGAATAAAGATCACTAATATACATAAAATATATATCTTTTGAATTTAAAAAAGCATGAAAATGAGACTTTGGGAATTTTTCCGTGACTCATTATCTTCAGAGAGAGCCATTGATCTAGGTTCCAGAGTTCTGGATTTTCAACTCCATCACATGGATTTGGGTATTGAATTTGAAAGACTCAGCGAACAGGATTGTGCCTAGTTTTGTAGCTAATCCCATGGAGATTCTGGTAGTGAAGCAAGGCCTGCTCAGTGATCCAGACCCCTCCCTTTTCTGATACAGTTCTTCACAAAAGATAGTTTTGACTTGGCAGTTATATGACTCTTAATGGGAGAAACCAAAAATGTTCCCATAGTAGGTTGTATCTAACTTTAAAATTAGAGAAAGGACACTCTGGAATGTCAGAGTAAGCATGACGCCAATTCTAGTGAGTGAAATATGAGGAACCTCTATTCTGCACTTGGAGAAATTGTTCATGTTGAAATTAGATGATTTCTCACTATGAATTGTCAGTAAGAGAAAAGCTCTGGGCTTAAGGTCTCTTCTATTGCCCACAAAAT
Source organism: Chinchilla lanigera (assembly GCF_000276665.1). Classification (NCBI taxonomy): domain Eukaryota; kingdom Metazoa; phylum Chordata; class Mammalia; order Rodentia; family Chinchillidae; genus Chinchilla; species Chinchilla lanigera. The sequence continues at coordinate 5,581,976 of NW_004955477.1, read as the reverse complement.
TCTGATGATCTCTGACAATTACTGGTAACCTTTTCCAGATGTTTATGACAGTAAGAACTTTATTTATTACAGCCCTGGAGGTTGGCAAATCCAAGAATATGTCACCCACAACTGATGAGGATCTTCCTGCTGCATCTAGCCTGGCAGAGGGCATCCCATGGTGAGACAGAGCAAGTGTGCTAACTTGAGCTTGTCTTCTTAGCAAGTCGTCAATGCCATCACAGGGGTCCAGCCTTATATACTCATTCAATCCTAATCATCTACCCAAAATCTCCACTTCCAGGTACCATTAATGTATAAATTTGGGAATTAAGTTTCCAACACATGAACTTTTGGGGAACATATTCAGATCACAGCAACATGTATAGGGAGCTGTAGATACTCAGTCTCTTTTAGCTCTTGCAATCCTCTGAGGCAGAAGTCCCTGTGTTATTAACAAAGAACCTCAAGGATGGTAATAATAACACCACTGCCCAGGCCAGAACAATTCTCCATTTTCAGGACTTAGTAGAATGGTGAATGTGAAGGACTGTAGGCCTATGTCCATCATGTTCATGTCCACATAACCCAAGGACCTTGTGTTCTCTCTCCTTCTTTCCACAGATGGTTGCTGGAGCACTGGAGTCAAAGTCAGTGATGAGAGAAGAGGATCCAAAGGTGAGGATTTACTCTGTAAATGTTGGGCCTATTCTTCCTGCCACACTTTCAAGGAACAGCACGATGACTAAGCAGTGACTAAGGTTTAGGCTCAGGGCTGTCCTTCCTTGTTTCACTATAAGAGAAAGTCCAGAGAGAGGAAACAGTCTCTTCTGGTTTTTAAATAAGGGAACCAACCCCATTCAGGGGAGCCCCGCTCTCAGGCCTTAACTACCTCCTCAAGGTCCCACCTCCTAATACCATCACTGGAGGGCAAGACTTCAACATATGAATTGGAAGAGGGGCAAACAGCATTAGGTTCATAGTGGGCAGTAATGAAATGGTAATATGAATCTGTGCAGATCACAATTTTTAAAAACTGGATGAAGTAACCAAGCCTTTGAGGATACTAGAAAGGGTCTCCAGACAACAAGAAGCTAGAGGACTTTAATTTCAAAAGACTAAACATGGAAGCAATAAAAATTATGAGTTGGTAGCTTATTGGCACAGGATGCTGATCAACCTCAAGTCTACTCCTATTTGAAATGGGAGTTGGATAAAACAGGACCTTCCTGCCATGGATCAGAGTCAAGAACTGAGAAAACTGCTGAAATTGAAAGTGGATATGATGGCAGTGCAAGAACCTTAAAAGGATCAAGACCCAAATTCAGAGAAAAAATTGCACAACTGTGCCTGACAGCTAAATGTACAGATACAGGGGACCTCCCAAGGAGACCTGTTAATAGGTTAACAAAGGGATAGAGAGTAGGTTCTAGAAGGATAAGCTGTGTGGACAGATAGTGAGGCTGGTGCTCTTTCACGTAAGTGCATTCTCCAACTATGATAAGGCTGAGTGAGACAGCTGAGGCTGAATGGGCCTAGAATGTCAGAACAAGAACTCTAAGCCAGCAGAGTAACTGGAAATTGTAGAAGTGTCTCTGAAAGGAAGGGCAACACAGAGAGTAAAACTCACCTCTGCTCAAATTCTTAGCTGACCATCAAGTTGCACAAGCATGGGAGAAACCTGTGGGGCCAACCTGCAGTAGGAACAGAGAAAACCATAAGAATAAGTCTTAGCAGCTCCCTGCTACATAGAGATAGGACTTGCAGTCAGAATCTAGACTAAAACCCAATAGTACTCTGAAAAATCTTCAGCATCGAGAGCTATCACCATATACAATTTACATTTTTGAACGCTTGACCAATAATCATTAGACATGCAAAGAAGCAGGAAAATATGACCCATATTCCACAAAAAAGTTGAAAGAAATAGATGTCAATACTCTTAAATAATTGAAGAAAATATGTTAGTAGTGAATAGAGAGATAAACTCAGTAGAGAAATGAAAACAATACAGAATCTTGCAGCAAAATGTTTAACAATAGAAAAAAAATTTCCTAGTTGAGCACAATAGCACTTTGGAAATACCAAAAGAATCAGTAGACTTGATAATTGATCAATAAAAATGACCTACTCAGGCAAAAAGAGGAAAAATATTGAAGCAAAATGAACAGAACTTTGGAGATCTGTGGACAGTGTGACATTGCTCAACACATGTGTGCTGGAATTTTAGGAAAGAAAAGAAAGAAAAGTGAAGGAGAAACTATGTGAAGAAACGATGATCAAGATTTAGTGAAAAACATTATGGATTCAAAGATCTCAACAGACCTCAAGCAGTATAAGCAGAAAGAAAATTTCTCCTAAACATACCACAGTCAAACTACTGAAAGCCAGAAGTAAGGTGACAATCATGAAACCATCAAAAACAAAACTACATCACCTATAGAGGGACAGTGACAGATTAATGAGGAAAGGGCTGACCAAAACAAAACAAAGCAAAATAAATAAACAGTAACAGCCACAAAAGGCCTACGGATTTAGCATTTGATATTCAGTGATGTTGACCTTCAAAAATGAAGGCAAGATTAAAACATGTTTGCATAAAAACAGAGAAGTAATCACCAGCCGACATGTACAGCAAAAATCCTGAAGCAAGTTCTCTGGGCTGAAGGGAAACAACACAAAGATTCAGATTTATCAGAGGAATGAAGAGCACCCAAAATGCTAAATATGTGGGTATACATAATATATCATTTATGTATGGGTTTTCCCTGAATTCTCTTAAAAGATATATGGCTCTAGAATGCCTATATGTTCACACTGTGTTGATGGATTTATAACATCTATAGATGAAATCTATGAGACAACAATGTCACAAGAAATATATAGGGGAATATACAGAAATATATTGAGTTTTCTATATTTCACCTGAAGCAATTCACTATTAATTCTAAATATTTTGGTATGAGTTTAAGATGCATATTGTAATCATTAAAGCAATTACTAAAAATAGTACAAAGTAGTTTCAAGGCTACAAAGGAAGTAAAATGAATATTAAAATAACACACATGTAGCAGATAATGAGATAAACAAACAGATGAGACAAATTAATGAAATAGTAAAAAAGCAACCTTAAATATAACAATATTAATTAAGGGCAGATGAATTGAGCTTCTTATTCAAAAAAAGTGTAAAAATTCAAACCAGCTACATACAGCAAATAAGCAGAAAGACTATACATACACTATGAAAACTTTGGACACGCACAACTACATTGATATGCAAAACAGACTTCAAAGCAAGAGTATTAGTACGAAAAGGAACATTGTATCTCAAGACAATATAGCTTTACTTTTTGTTTGCTATGCAAAATCTATTTTTGTGTGTGAAATCAAATTTATCAGTTATTTTCCTTATTGTTTCTGGGTTTAAAGTTTTCTTTGCTCCTTGTTATAAAAAAACTCACCCACATTTTCTTCTAGTACTTGTAAGCTTTCATTGTTTTTATATTTGCACCTCTGAACCAATTATAAAAGATAAAATAATCATTAGAAATGTTTGCCTTAGGATATGTAGAGGGTCTAATTCCGTGTAACTGAATCAAACTGACATTGGAGAGTTAAGAATGCTTGTATTTTTACTCAAATTTTTGTGTACATTTAATTGGTAAATATTCAGTAGGAAATTTTTGGAGAGGGAAGCAAAGCTCTTTCTTTTCACCATCAAAGGGGTGGAAAATTTCACAAGCATGGAGTAGCTCAGGCCCCTCTCAACTTTCCTGTGCATTACTTTAAAGTCAGCAGGCAGCCAAGGGACAAAGCTTGAGAATGGATCATTTCTGCAAAATACACAGCTGAGACTTTGGGTTCTCAGCATGATTAAAGACATCATGTTCCTCTTGATTATTACTGACTTTGGGGTTGTCTCTCTTTACTGTCCAGCAAGGGCGATGTGTGGCTTTAGGCAGCTAAACTCAGCCCCTAAACATGAAGCTGGGTAACCTTATACGGTAACCAGGAGACAGGCAGACAGCAGCGGGGGTTGAGGAATCTCCCTTGACTCCAAGGGGTTTCCGTGTCTGGCTTTTCATAACTATAATTTATTAAGGACATTGGTGAGATCCTGCTTAAGTTTTTCATTTTATAGAAATGAGAGCAGTTAATATTTTCATCTTGTCAAGAGAGCACGCTTTCCAGGATAAAGATGCATGCATGGTTGGATGCATGTACTCATATTTTATCTGCCTACTCTCTTTTCTGACTCTTTAAGATTTACTGCTATGCTGTTTCTTTTGAAAACCAAATTTATTTGGATATCCAGTTATTATCAGACAATTTCTAAGTATTAGGTATAGACATATGTATATAAATGATACAAGTATAAATACTATGCATGAATCACAGCTCCTGTGGATTGAAAGTGCTGACATCTGAGAGGAACTTGCAGTCAAAAGCTTTCATTCAGATAGTGTTAACATGTTACAGTTGCCAAGCTTTGAGGGAAGATTTTATTCATGCAATAGTCCCCAGCGTTCCAGTGCTTTGGAAGCCCTGTAAACAGGCACGCACTCCAGCAATTAAACTGGAACCTACTTTGGTTCACTTTTGGGAGTCCAGGCCCCTTGCACAGTAAGGTGGAAACAATCCAGGAACTGAAGTCTCTGACTTAAATCAGACAGCTAGATTGGATTCTTTTTGGCTAATTGGTCAGGGACAACCTCAACCCCTCAGCCTCAACTTCTCCATATGAAAAACTGTGATGGAAATAATGTGTGTAGCTTAACAGTTATTTGTGGGCCTTGGGTGGATAATTTATATGTAATGGAAAAATTGGTTTCATGATAGTGGAAGACTGGAGCAGGCTATTTGGATTCACATCCCAGCTCTGCTCTTAGTTGCTGTGTCAGTTTGGGCATGTTATTCTACTCTCTCCGGGGACTCAGTTTTCACATCTGTAAAGATAACAGTAAATCCTATTTCTGGTAGTGTAAGGGTTCTATGAGTGAAATCATGTAAAACAGAAGAAATTCTGTAACACGGTGTATTAGCTGGAGTTATTACAAGAGAAAGGCTGCTAGATAGTGCAGAATAAGTTATTAATATATATTGTGCCCTTACCAAGTGCCAGGCATCTTCCAGGGACTTTACATGTACAGTTCTTTGTTCAGTGCTCACAGAAACCCTGGAGGTTGTGTGACTTTTACTATGGAAAAAACAAAAGCCTGAAAGTATATGAAGTAAGTAATTTATTCAGAGTCACCCTGGAGGCGAACACAGAGCCAAGTATTCAGCCAATACTCATATACTCTCCACGCCAACAGGATTGTTTTTAAGCAAGAGTGGCCACAACCATTTCCACGTGATCTCAGTGAGGTCCTCTTGATGGCAGAAGCCACAGCTCCCTCCCTGCCTTGTCCTGAGGGTCAGGTCTCGACTCTCCAAAGGATGAGAACCCTGCTGAGCCTCCCAGCCCTCCTGCTTTGGGTTCCCACCATCCTCTTCTATCCTTTCCTGAACCTCACCCACTCCTATCTCGCCCCAAGCCTTTGCAGGTTCGCATCACCAGAAATACTCACGCTCTTGTCCAGCTTTCGATTTGAGATAAATGATAGGTTACAAATTCAGGCAAAAGACTCGAAAACAATCCAAGACCTAAATGTACTTTATTTGTTAGTGGGCTGTGGTGAAAACTGTCTTTGTCTGGAAGAGGAAATAGACAAGGAGACAGAATATTTATTACTCAGTGGACCTGTTTATCTGACTAATCTGGTTGAAGCAACAGATTTAAGTGAGAATAAGCTTGCTCTGTTCTTAGTTCCTGATCATTAATTAAAGATCCTCTTCTGCTTTCCTTGACATTCAATGTACGGAAGAAATGGCTCCTAAAATGCCAATTGATTTTACCACAGAGCTCATTTTAATTTCTTAGGAATATAACCTTTCAACAAAAGGCTTATGTTGACTCTGAAGTTGGTAATGCATGTTTTTTGGAAAGCAGTATGAGATCATAAAATTTTATTACAGGATAATGGGATATGTGGTATTGTTCATAAAAGATGCCTGTTATTATTGGATTAATTTGTAAGTAAACTTGTTAGGCCTTACCCCCTCTCCGGTCTTTGTACTTCTGAAGACATGGTTCTACTCGAGGAACTCCCTGGCCAGGAGAAAATGCAACTTTCCACTAACTGTGTGTATTTTTAAAAGTCTATGACAGTTTCTGATGCCAGATCCACCTTTCTTATATCTGAAAGACATCTTTCCCCAGCCCCCTGCCCCTTCATACACCCCCAACTTGTGTCAGAGATAGAACTCTTCCCCAACTGCCACTCCCAGAATAAAAAGTATGGTCTTACCCATCTGCTAGTGAGGACTCCACAGCCCTCCAGGGCTCCACAGGCTCTGTTCTGCAGCAACTGTGATGGTATTTTGTTAACCAACTGAGTATTTGCTGAGCACCTGCTATGTGCCAGATATGGCTCTAGGCCAGGGGTCAGCAAACTTTCTGTAAAAGATCAGACAGTAAATACTTTAGGGTTTTCAAGCAAAATATCTAAGAGTCTACTTTAAGAATATTAAGGCCTTTTGGAAACAAACGCTATTCCTAACCCTGGGCCATGCAAAATCAAGCGAAGATTGGATTTACCTTGGTATTTCAAGGTGATACTGTGATGAAAATGCCTAACATGGTCCTCACCTTCAGAAAGTAATGAAGAGTGTGCTGAGCAGTCTCTTGGGAGATGCAGGAGCCATAAGAACAAAGGACAGAGCAAACCTTAGAGGGCTTCCTGCGCCAGACATTCTAGGATGGCTACAGCTGGGTGGGTTTCAGGAGGACAAAGCTGGCCGTGCAAAGTTGGTGAGGTAAAAGGAAAGTGGACAGAATTAGCCTTGGGTGGCTCTGGTCTACACTCTGAGGCTTGAGTGGAGATCTGAATGGAGGTCTGGAGCTTCAGCGGCTCATGAGGTATGTCCATGATTAGGCTCAAAGGTGCCAGAAGCTCCTGAAGGATGTGAACAGGAATGCCAGGATTCCACAGCTCAGAGCTGCTGAGAGGATTGGGTGGAGTGGAGGGAGGGAAGGAGTAAAGGGAAAACAGGAGAGGATGTCTACATTAACTTTGAAGTTCCTCTGGGGGGTGACACCAAACTTCTTCTTACAGGGCATAGCTCAGGGAAGTAGAAATGTGTGTGGGGTACAGTTTAGATCTAAAACGTCCTCCAAAAGTCTCAGATGTTCAGGAGGTGCGATTTGGGAAAGTGATTACAACATGAGGACTCTAACTTTATTAGTTGTAACTTCTCACTTGATTCACAGATGAGATCATAATTTAATTTAGTTATTGGTAGATGATGCCCAGGCAGGAATAACCTTGGGGACTATATCTGGCCTCTGACCTCTTTGTCTCTGCCTCTTCCTTGCTTTCTCTGTTTCTCAGCTGCCATGAGGGGAGCAGCTTTCCTACTCCATGTCCTACCACCATGATGTTTCTTCCTTGAAGCCAGGCAACCATGGACTGAAATTTCTGAAACGGTGAGTCAAAGCAAATCTTTTCTCCTTTAAGTTGTTTTTTTCAGGTATTTGGTACCAGGGAGAAAATCTGACTAACACAGAGCACTTGAAATCAGCCTCGCCTGCTCCATACTCCCACAGCCCTTTTAATGTTTCAGAGTGGATTAACAAGCATTGTCCTTTCCAATTTGGAAACGAGAAACAAGGGTCTCTAAACCAGACTAAGAGAGGAGGTGCACTTTCTCAGTGACCAATACCCTTTAGCTTGAATACTACATGTTTAACCACTTTATCTACGCATGACTTTGTCCTGTGTGTCCTGTGAGTCCAACAATGTGTTCCACACAGGGTCTTGGAAGGATGAAAATTAGTCTACAATCAAGCCAACAATCCAGCCCTAGAGACAGATAAGTCATGAGGTGAAAATATAAGAAAAGAAAAAGGCTTAGTAGTCAACCTTAGAAAGAAAGTGTTGTGGGAAAAAAGGGAGTGATGGATGGCTGGAAGGCAGCTTCTACAGGCTGTGGTGTTTGAAGCTGGAAAGGCCCCTCAGTGCTTCTTCTCAAAGGTTTGGAGTCACAGGAAAAGCGTCTCAGTCACATGGAGTTCTGGAGATTTCCAGAAGCAAAGGCAGTCTCCTCTGTTTTAGGAAACCAGCTGTGGCCACAGTCTGCATCTCAGGCCAGGAGCAGCAGTTATCAGTGGGACACAGAACCCACCCATTTCCGGTTTGTGGTTGTCTCACCTGTGGACTTGTTGCCTGCCCGCCAGTCTGTAGCTACAGTGCAGGGCCACTGTGTGAGTGAGTCCTCTCTTCTTATCTTGATCCATCTCCATACCGCCTGCATGCTGAAAGCTGGAGGAGTCATTAACCAAGCCTGGCTAGACAGACAAGAGCTATCTGATGATAATGACTCACATTCATTATTGAGTAATGGCAGTGACTCAAGTGAGACTAATGACATTTTTTTCTCCCTCCAACAAGGAACTTTGTGCCAAACTGGTTGTTGATGATGCTTGAAAGAGAGTAAGAGGTCATTAAAAAACTCCCAGTTGTGTGCTTCTATTGTCTAAAACTTTAAAGATTTATACAGATTTATAATGAATAAAAACTTGTAGACCTCCAGGTCATCTTTGAATAGTTTTATAGTTTTACATATGTGGATGAAATATGCAGAAATGTGTCCATGATTCATCTCACCCTTTTGGATTATGCTTTTCAGAAACATGTCACCTCTAGACTCAGAGGGATGTTAGTATGATGCTGAATGGGCCACAGGTGAAGGATGAGTTCAGTGCTACTGGTCCATTTGACATTCACATTCAGGGTGGAGAAAGACAAAGACCATTTTTGTGACCTTCCTGGACAAACAAAGGTCCCCAGAGGACAGGCAAATTCTCTGGTTGATTGGATACAGATCAGTTAAGATGGCTGCTGACTGGAGCTGTGGCCTCTGTGGGTGGTGGCTCAGAAGCCCTACAGGAAACTCTGTTTTCAGTTCCACTGTTAAAATGTGTAATAGTTTGGAAGGTGAGTGTTTCCCAAAGTCTGTGTGTTAAGGACTTGATATCTAGAGTGACTGACACTATTGGGAGATGCTATGCATCTCTGGGAAGTAGGACTTTATGGGATGTTCTGCGGTCATTCAAGGCATGCCACCAAATGTGATGGTGGGACCCAAGTCCCTTTCTCTTCCTCTGCTTTTTGGCTCATGAGGTGAGTGGTCATATTCTACCATGTACTCTCACCATGATGTGACATTGTTCCCACAGGCCCAAAGCATAGGAGCACTGTTTTGGGTTGAACCAGAAGCTAAAATCAATCTGTTCTCTTTATAAGTGAATTGCACCTGTGTTTCATAATAATGATGGAGAGATGACTAATACAGGATAAAATCCTTCTACTTGTAAAATTGCAACTCTTTGGAAACAGTGAGCCTATGGCCACCAAGCCTCAGCTGGAGAGAGAAATTAAAGAGGGACACTCTAGAATTAGCTTTGTGGGGCCTTAGTTGATGTCAAGAGTTGGACTGGGAGGAAGTAACTATGTTCTGACCCCTCACTTCTCCTCTGTCAGCTCTGCTTCATCCTTAGCACACATTGTCACCATCAATGGGCCAACTCAGGATCTATGGCATTTTTTAGACAAGAAAAATGGACAGGATATTGGTTTTCAGCCAACATGGCTGAATATAGCCATCCTAAGTCTTTCATATAACTTCAGTTTAAAAGAGATTTTTGTAGCTGTAGATGTTTTATTTCCACTGTTTATCAACCTACATGCAAGTAGAAGCTGAGGATATCCTTCAGATAAATGACATCAGGAGAAATGGTTTTTTAGAATATTTTCATTTTTATTACTTTCTTATCCCTTCCAATTTTAAGAGGACAATAAAACTTGATCATATAGGTAATATGATCAGATTTTTCACTGTAAACTTGTAGAAGCTTGAAGACCAATGTTATGATTATTTGTGGTAAAGTATCTGAAGCCTGGAGGGTGCATTTTAAGAAGAGAATTTTGCCTGTCAAATGTCAGCTGAATAAGCTATGCTGCAGCTCTGAATACTGTACTTCTCCTGACATCCAGTGCAGAGGACTGGCTTGAGCTGGGTCATGGCAATACCACCCATGGCCCCAACAGTGAGATATATCACTTGCAACAAGGAGCATGATTTATGTAGTGTCAGGTTGTTGGTTCATCATTCATATAAAATTTGAGTGTCACATTATCTTGACAGAATAAACAAGTGCATAAAAATTGCCTAGACCCATATAAATTGGAGAAAAATAAAATCATTAACAACAGCAGTTGGAGACTCTCTTCTCCAGGGAGACTTGTGTCACCAGTCACAGTCTGTTTTGGTGGAAGCATGTAGGATGGGTCTGGAACAATATTGAGAATCAATACCAGGAGAGGGGTGGTGGTGGTGGTGGTGGTAGAGACCAGGTATTAACAGCGGTGGGGAGGACTCAATGATGAGTTAGATATATATTGGGAGGATAGAAATGGTACGTGAGCTAACTATGAAAGAAACTCTTAGAAAATGTCTTCTGGACACCAGGGATGATGCTGCAAGCTAGGACCAAAGATAAGAAAGTTCTAGGCTCATCATAAGAAGCTGTGACTTATTGACGATGTAGACACAGAAACAACTAAGTCCCAAAGTGGTGGGACAGGCACACTGGAGGCAGGAACACTTGGTACAGAGAGAGTCACAGGGAAGTGGGTGATTGTGCCCCACTGGTGGGGAAAAGATTTCCCCTGGAGGGGACCCACAGGAGGGTACCATTCATGAAATGGGACATTTTAGAGAAGAGAACACAATGAAAGAATCTTACTTCCATATGATCCTGGGGATATCCACCATCCTTTGTGTACTTCACCTATCCCAGATGTGCTTTTTACCTGGACTCATGTGTCTTGAACTTAGGATTTTCTCTGTAGAGAGCATGGTATACACATGAAGGAGTTTTCCAGTAGGTGACTATTTTAATGGTCTGTTATTTTAGAGTCCACATAAACTTTTTAAAAATGAAGAACAAAACTGACTGAAAACTGAGCTCTGAGTGACCACCAACAGAGCTAGGAAGAATAAGCAGGAATTATACAGCTTTGGCTAATAGACCAGAAAGTGCATTTTCCAAAGATTGAGGAGGAGCTTGTAATACCTTCATTCAGGTCAGGACACAGTGAACACAAGAACCAACTTTCTCATAGAATAAAATTCTAGTTCCATAAATGGAGAAAGATCAGCAGGTAAGCTGGAAACTCAGGTGAGCAAGTGGTTTAGTTCTGGTTAAAGCCCAAGGCCTGTGAACCAGGAAAGCTGATGACATGATTCAGATCTGAAAGCTGGCAGGCTTGAGACACCCAAAGAACCACTGTGTCAGTCTAAGTCTAAAGACTGGAAAAAAGCTGATGTCCCAGCTTGAAGAGGATTAAGTAGAGGAGTTCTTCTTATGAGGAACAGTTGGCTCTTTTTCTCCATTCAGGCCTTTAGTTAGACGCAGTGTCCCCACTCACAGGAAGAGGGCAACTTACTTTACTCGTCCTATTAGTTCAAGTGTCAACCTCACCCAGCAATAGCTAGAATAATATCCGCTCAAATAACTGAACAACTCTGTGTTTCAGTCAAGTTGACACATGAAATGAAGCATTTCCCTGGGAAGATTTCCTGAGTGGTTAATTGGGATTCTTCTCCTAGACTTAACATAACTTGTACTTGTTCCCTATTCTTCTTGATATCAAGATTTGTGACTAAAGTCACTTCATACTTCAGTGCACAATACCTTACTGAATTGAGGGAGCTTCAGGAATTGAGGCCCACATTCTACCCCACATCTAGCTTTGTCTGCTGCTCCAAGCACCAAGCTCACTCAATTCCTGCTACCAGAAGAACCTTTGCTAGACCCGCTTGGCCAACCTCTACTGACTTCAGAGATTCCAAGTGAGGACTCGCTTGTCCATGGCTACCTACCACAAAGATGGATACAGCCTCCCTTTGCCAATTTTATTGCCCTCCTCACTTTAGTTACGACATTTCCCAACTCACCTGCAAACTGTGTTCTAAGGTTCCAGGAATAAAGTAGGCATTCATTCAGTGTTTTCTGAAAGAATGAATACAGAGACCTCTTCATAATTTTGGTAAACTTCTTATTCAAACTCCTCAGCTCTCCTCAAATGCATCAGTTTAGTAAAAAAAAAAAAAAGTAATTAATCTTCCTGTTTTCTTCCCTCTTTCAACTCTTTAATAAAATAATGTAACTTCAGCTTAATTAACCAGAAGCTGCTGTCTATCCTGTTATGAGGCATGTCTGATTCCATTTTAAAACACATCAGTGGAGACTTTGTTTATACTTCCAGCATTTTCCTCAGTGAATACTCAGGTTTCCTTCATGTGGGTCTTTTGCACTTAAATTATGTAACTTACTAAAGAGATAAAGACATGCAAAAGGAGACAAATATTTAAAGATTCGTAGAGGTCTGTTAACTTTTTCTTAAGGTATACTGTTGCTTAAGAAAATATTTGACTGTTTACCAAGTACATTTTAAAAGAGAATACAATGTAAGATGAGTAAGGGTAAACCTAGAACTCAACCAGGTCACAGCCCCCCATCACGGTGACGATGACAGTCTAAGGAAAGATCAGATTCATCAATTTCCTAACAGCAAATGTTGTTTCTTTGCCACAAAATCCCACTTGAAATAAAGTATTTCAATTTTCGTGTGGGCTCTTGGTCCAGGAGCAAATATTTATTATTGCTTGCTAGGTACTAGTAGTTTGTTAGACAACAAGAAGTGAATGAAGGGCACATTTCCCCCCAAAACAAAGGCTACTCTTTTTTAAGTAGAAAAAAGTGAATAATCACACTTCAGAGTATTAAATGCCAGAGAAATGTGTGTGTCTGTGTGTGAGTGTCCGTGTGTGTATAATCATGGATAGAGACTTCATTCTGCCTGGAAATCAAAGAAAGATAGGCAAGCATGGTAAGGAATTTGAATTTTATCTTCTATATAGTATTTTAAGACTTTTAAAAATAGTATTTTAAATTTAAGTATGGTAGTAATGTATACCATGGATTGGATGACGTTGAAGTCAGAAGACCATTAGAAAATCCAGATAGAAATGATAGGGTCCTAAATGAAAATTGTAGCTATGGGGATGGGGATAAAACCTCTTAAAGGATTAAGAAGAAGCAAGTGACAGGTTTTATCGAGGGACTTCAGGGAGTCTAGGAAGACCACAGACTACAGGTCAGATTAGTACAGAGGACACCAAGGGCCAAGTCAGAAAGAGCGATCTGGAGAGGCAGATGGGACACCCTTCTAGTAGCTAGAGACATGCCTGTGGTTTAGGAGAGAAGGCAAGGCTAGAAATGAAATTAGGTGTCCTCCGCTAACTGGGTATCAGTCATCTTAATAAAGGGAGAGGTTTTTTGTTTCTGTGTTTGTTTTTTGTAGTCCTGGGGATTGAATCCAGGATTTTTGCATGGAGCTACATCCCAGACCTTTTTAATTTTATTCTTTCTTTCTCTCTCTTTCTCTCTCTCTCTTTCTTTCTTTCATCTACCTACTTACCTATCTATATCTGTCTATTATCTATCTATCTGTCTATCTATCTATCTATCTATCTATCTATCTATCTATCTATCATCTATCTATCACCTGTTTATTGCAGTACTGGAGAGTGAACCCAGGGCTTTTCCCCTGACCTACATCTCCAGATTTTTACTGAATTTTTGTTTTGAGATGGGGTCTCCTTAAGTTGCTAAGTTCAAACACACAATCTTCCCAGTGTCCTGGAATTACAGGAGTATGCCACCATGCCCACTTTTTTTTGAGACAGGGTCTAGCTAAGTCACTAAGTTGCCCGGGCTGCATTCAAACTTGCCATCTTTGTGTCTTGTGTTCTGTACCCATAGTCATGATATAAGGTAGACATCCTATGAATGCTACATAGGAAAAGGTTTAGATGAGGCTTTTGTTTGAGCTCTGGCAAATAAAGGGCTTAAGAATCATCATTCCAATCCTTACAGCCAGAAGAAACAGGAACAAACTAAAGACCAGTGACTTTTCTTGAACTTGTCAAAGAACTGAGGTCAAAGGGGAAACTGAAACTTCAAAATCTGTACATGTAGGCAAATCTAGAGTCACAGCCAAGATCTGCTTACCTGAAACAGATGTCCAACTTCCAGGAATCCCACCAGACTGTCCTGGCGGGGAGCTGAGAAAAGTCCCTGAGTGGTTCTAGCAAAGGTAGGGGAAGAGAATCCAGTGTGAAATACATAGTTTTCCTCATAAAAAGCTTGTTCTCCAGAGCAAAGCACCCTACCAGACCCTGCCCACGTGGAGGAGCAGCATTTTCTGAGTACAACCTTCTCTGGCATTCTTCTTTAAGAGAGGGCAAGAACTAAGAAGTACTAAGAAGCACTTGTGAAGGTCACAACCAGGGACGGGGCTCATTAAGACACTGAGATGTGATCATAGGTGTTTAGGGTACTTTCCTCCCACACATCTTACTGTCACAACTACAGGGGTTCATTGCAACTGTAGATTCCAGCTGAAATGGTTGCAAGACACAGACTGTGTTTTAGAAGAAGGACTTAAGGAAGACCACAGTCAACAGGGAAGAAAAAACCAAGGACATCAGAGGAATTTCAGGTCCATCACGTACAGTGACAGCAAATGATAAATGCAGTCAAACCTCCAGTTAGATTAACATATCACCTCACCATAAAGGCCTACTCAGTTCTTGTTATCCAAAACATCTTGTTTGACTTTTTTACAAGACATGCTAAAAGTTAAGAAAAAATAAAACCAGAGGATACAATGTAAGCACCAGATTAAGACTCAAATATGGCAGATGTTGATATTATCAGATTAGAAATTTAAAGTAATTATGATTAATATGTGAAGTATGCTCATGGAAAATATAGACCATATGTAAGAACAGATAGGCAATGTAAGCAGAGAAATGGAAGTTCCAAGAAAGCATTAAAAGAAAACCCTAAAAATCAAAATACTATAGTAGAAATGAAGAAAGCCTTTAATTGTTTTATCAGTAGACTGGCCACAGAGAGAATCAGTGAGTTTAAAGATAGATCTCTCAAAATTTTCCATGCAGGAATTTATGGAAAATAAAAAGAGCAGAACATCAAATACCTTCTACTGCATTTGTAAACCATAGCTAGTTGGGAACAGTGAGCCAATGGCTCACCCAGTTGAAGTTTGGGTGTGAGAGAGAAATGGAAGAGGGACACCATAAAATTAGCTTTTTGTGGACTTGCTTGATGGAGAATGGGCTGGGGATGTAGCTCAGCAGCACAAGCACCTGCCTGGTGAGTGCAAGGTACTGAGTTTGATTCCCAGCACACACACACAAAAAAAATGATGGAGGAGAGTTGGGTTGGGCTTGCTACTTGTGGCCCAATTGTGCAGGATAATTTATATGAAAATAATTGAAAAAGAGAAGAAGATATATCTAAAGTAATAATGGCTGAAAAATTTCTAGAAATAATGATCCACAACAAACCACAAACAGATGGAAAGAAAACACTAAGCAGTACAATTACTAAACTATCTACACCTAAGCATATCACACTCATATTCTACTAAAAAGAATAGAAAGTATGTTCTAAGGCCACAGCTGAATTGAATTAGAAATCATAATTGGAAAATTCCAAAATTTTAGAGTCAAATATGCCTCTAGTGAAATTTTAAAATATTTTGAATTAAATAAAAATTTAAAAATGCAGCTTACTAAAATCTGTGAGATGAAGCTAATACAGTGCTTAAAGGGAAATTTCTAGCCCCAAATGCACATCTCAGAAAAGAAGAAAGATCTAAAATCAGTCATCTAAACATCATCTAACATCTACCTTAGAAAATCCAAAGAAAGGTGAGCAATGTAGGGGGCTGGGGATTTAGCTCAGCGGCAAAGCGCCTGCCTGGCAAGTGCAAGGTCGTGAGTTCGGTTCCCGGTACCAGAGAAAAAAAAAAAAAAAAAAAAAAAAAAGGTGAGCAATGTAACCCTAAAGCAAACAAAAGACAGTAATTAAAATTGGTGCGAAAAATTAAAGAAATTGAAAGCAGGAAAATAATAAAGAAAAATCAACGAATCCAAAACCTGACTCTTTGAAACATTCAATAGAATGGATAATCATCCTTAGGCAGGAGATAGCTAAGGAAAAAGCTGGAGAAAGAAGGGAGGTCTGCTTGTTTAGAGTCTGCTTTTTGGGCTAGATCCGAGGCATCAAGTAACCAAGGATATGCCTGACAAAGAAAGCAGGGCCTGCATTGGAACCCATTTTCTACGGTTAGATCTCCCTTTTGAGTCAGACATTAGCCTAAGACCAGGATGGCCAGGTCTAAACACAATGGATGAAGGTAACCAGGTACCTTAGCTGATATACAATAGGTTCCCAGGCACCATGAGCCAGCGGTCTTCTGCAACACTTGGCCATCTCCAACCCTGATTATTACATCATTAACTACACAGATTTAATGCTCCTCTCCTCCTCATGGGTTTTGGACTCTATGACAATTTCTTCAAGGGCCATAAAATGTCAAGCTGATGGAGGGGTCAAATCCAATCAACAGGCTCCTTAACAAGAGTCATACCTCAGGCCAACTCCTCAATTCCACCCCAAACCTGAAGGTTAAAACCTTTAAAATAAAGCCCCTTGGTGGCATTAGCTCTTCTCACTATTCCGCTCCCACTCTGTAAAGGGTATCTTCTGTTTTTTCTGTCAAATAAATCATTGATCCTGTTGCTGCTCTTTGATGTCCTGCTCAATTCTTTGTTTAGGCTATCAATAATCTGGACAACCCCTCTAACCCAGTAACAATGCTAAATAAGAAAACATGAAGGAAAACTCATATTATTAATATTAGAAGTAAAAGAGGGCATAATGAACTGTAATGTCTCATGGACATTACAAGCATAATAAAGAAACAATGTGAAAAACTATCTACCCACAAATTTATAACTAAGATTAAATTAATCAATTCCTTGAAAAATACAAACTGCTGAAATCACCAGATAAAATAAACATTTGGTACAGGTCTATATCTAGTATATAAATTAAATCAATATTTGAAATTTTTTTTACAAAGCCATTATGGTCACCTGGTTCTATATTGAATTCTATCAAACATTTAAGGAAATAATGATATTAATTCTTCCTGATCCCCTCCAAAAAACAGAAACAGATTTATACTTCTTAACTTATCCTTTGAGGCCAAAGTGAGAATAGAAAGTCTGCAGAATACAAATAAATATATACAAAAGTCAATTACTTTGTATATACTACAATAAACAATTGCATTTGAAATAAAAATACCATTTGTAATAGCATGTGAAAAATAAATGTCTCTATAAATCTGACAAAGTATACATAGGATCCATATACAGAAAGCTACAAATCTCTGATGAAAAAAATAAAAAAATATATAAGAAAATGGAGAGAGATACCAGATACATGACCATGAAGAGCTCAACGCTGATGGTATGTCAGCTCTGCCAATATCTTTCCTTCAGATCTAATGAGATAGCAAAGAAAATTCAGCAGGCTGTTTTGTACATATTGATAAATTTATTCTGAAGTTTATATGGAAAGGCTAACAACCTGAAAGGCCCAACACAATGCTAATTAAACAACACCAGCAACAACAACAACAACAAAGAAAGATCCATTCTACCTGACTTCAAAACCTACTACAAAATCAAGACAGAATAGTATTAGAGATAAAACAGGGATATAACTTTGCTGTGATATGCATGTGTGTCCCCACGCTCATGAGATGGAACCTGAATTCCTCAATATGGCAGTGTCAGGAGGTGGGGCCTAGAGGGAAGTTTTAGTTCACAAAGACAGAGCCCTCACAAATTACCAGTTTCAGGTGGTTTGTTATAGCAACAGAAAATGTAAGAGAATAAAGAAGCAGAACTGAGCCCCTATAAATATGGTGCACTGATCAGTGAGAAAAGAACAAAGACAACTCAATGGAGGAAGGGAAATCTTTCCAGTAAGTAGTACTGGAAAGATCAGACATCCATAGGTACAAAAATATGAACCTAGATATCAACTATATGGATCATATACCCAAAAGTAAAAATACAAAACTATCAAACTTCTAGAAAAAAAAACACAGGAAAGAAAAGCTTGGCTTGATTATGAGTTTTAGGCATAATGCCAAAAGCACAAACCATAAAAAAAAATTAATAAGATAAAGTTCATTACAATTAAATTTTTCTGCTCTGTGAAAGATACTGTCAAGAAAGTGAAAAGACAAGCTACAGACAGGGAGAAAAAAAATTTAATCACTTACCTGAAAGAGAATGTGATCTAAACAGCTTGTATTTTAGAAGACTTGTATATTAAAGAACTTTTAAAATTCAGCAAGAGAAAAACAAACGATTCAATTTTAAAATGAATAACATATCTGAAGACAAATCCCCAAAGAAAATATGCAGGCAGCAAATAAGCATATGAAAGGATATGCAGCACTATTTTTATTAGGTAACTACAAGTTTATAAAACAGTAAAATACTACTGCATACACATCAGAACAGTTGGAGTCCAAAAACACTGACAATACCAATTGCTGGTGAGGAAAAGAAGCACCAGAAACTCTCATCCATTGCTGGAGAAAATGCAAAAATGATACCACCACTTATTGGCAGTCTCCCCTCCTCCCCTTCCCTCCCTTCCCCTCCCCTCCCCTCTTCTCCCTTTCTCTCTTTCTCTTATTCTCTCCTTCTCTCCTTCGCTCCCTCTGTCTGTCTCTGTCTCTGTCTCTGTCCCTCTCTCTTCTTTTCTTAGTGGTGTGGCATTCTAGTCGAGTGCATTAAAATTAAGCACTTACAAAGCTAAGCATAGTCTTGCCATATAGTCTAGCAATTTCCCTCATAAACATTTATACAACTAATTTGAAAAATTATATCCATGCAAAAACTTACAGCTTTTTTCATTATCACAAACATTTATAGCAGATTTATTATTGTTATAAGCTAGAAGCAATCAAATATTCTTTTGCAGGTGAGTGGAAAAGCAAACTGTGATATATCTACACAATGGAATATTATTCAACAATAAAGATAATAAGTCACTGGTTTCTTTTTTTTTTTAAGTCACTGGTTTCAATATAACTTTCACTGTCTGGCTGCTCAGCTTTCCCAGAGAGGGAAACCTCCTCTATCATGAGATGCTGCTCAGAGGAAACTGTGCAGAGAAAGCAGGTGAAATGAGAATTCAGATTGGGGTCAGAATTGTGTATTTCAATTTTTTTTTACAGCTATGTAAAGGGCCATGTTACTTCCTTTCTGAGCAGCAGGCTGGGCCCTAGTGGTGAGTATATTAGAAGGTAAATACCGAATTTCCCCTAGAGACTGCCAAGCTTGGTTTTAGTAAAACTGGAGAGAGCACAAAAGTTCCACAGGACCCTAGAATGGAGTTTTATTTGTTCAGTGTCTGTTTCCAGAGTGAATATGAAAGGAAAAGAGATGATGGGAGACGGCAGCTGTGAGACAGATGCCACAGGGACAAGGAGGGGTCACCATTCTTTCAAAGCCTTTGCTGGAACTGAAGGACAGTGCTGGAGCACAGTACCTCCTTTTACCTGTGAGTATCACACATGTGAAGGATGGAGGTGGTCACTTTACCATGAAGATATTCAGGTACTTTCACCTTCACATCTTCAGAGCTCAGGGACCTGAGAGAACTATTTATTACAATGTATGTAGCTCCTACCAATCATATCCAAAAATAAATAAATTTTGAAGGTCAGTATAACTAAAATGTCTATAGGGTCACTGTTTTGAAGTTTGTCCTTTTTTAAAGAACATGAGCAGTTTCTAAACCTGTGTTTGCTACTTTGTTAAGTTTCCATTATTGCAACAAAATACCTGACAGAATCAAAATATAAAGTGGAAAGGTTTATTTTGGGTGATGACTTCACAGGTTTCAAACCATGGTCTCTTGGTCCCATTGCTTTTGGCCTGTGGTGAGGCAGTACAACATGGAAGGAGAGTGTGGAGGGGGAAAACTGTTCATCTCAGAGTGGCCAGGAAATAAAGAAAGAGAGAGAAGAAAGGGCCAGAATCCCAATATCCTCTTCAAGGGCTCCCCCTGATGACCTCACTTCCTCCCACTAGGACCCACCTCCTATGGGTTCCACCAAGTCCCATTAGCACCATAGACTGAGGAACAAGCTTTCAACACACAAGCTTTTAGGGGATTTTTTGTTTTGTTTTGTTTTTTTCTGGTACTGGGAATCGAACTCATGACCTCACTCTTGCCAGGCAGGCGCTGTGCCACTGAGTTAAATCCCCAGCCCTTAGGGGACAATTAATTAATTAAAGTCAAAGGAAGATTTCAACATATCTGGAACATTCTCTAAAAGAGAATAAACCTAACAAAATATATTATTGGTCATGATTTATGAATTTGCCCCAGATGAAGGTAGTTAAGACCATTGCTCTGGAGAAGGTGGCCTGAACCTGAGTTTTAGCTCTGTCAGCTTTCACTTGTGTGACACTGGAAGTCACTTCGTATCTCTGTGCCCCTGTTTGTTGATCTTCAAAAGGGAATCATAATATTTACTTTCTTATAGGATTGTTAGGAGGATGACATGACATACAGTACATTCATTTAATAAGTATTTGAAGTACAGTATGGCTCATTTAAAGATGTGACTATAAATAGATCAGTAAATGTCAGCTATTGGAAATGTTGCTTGTGAGAAAAGAAATATGGTTTATAAATCTCAGAGACGGTAATGTGAAGCAGCATTTGAGATTCCCCACAAAAGAACACACTTATGCAGTCATGCACAATCAATCTTGACCTAGCCAAAGAGCACTTCATTTTGCGAATTAAAAAAAAAAATTTTTTTCTTTGGCTTTTCCAATAATACCTGTCAATTTGTACAAAATGATAGAACCAGAATACTTGAGGAGTTTCTCTCCTTATTATTTCAGGCTCTATTCCTAGATGCCATTCCTACTTATACAGTTATTATTGAAATACAGGAAAGTCTGCTCCCCTCATAGCATATTAGCTTGACAAAACAGCAGAGTGTGTTGAGAGGCCTAGAATTATTGTGTGGCTCTGCCACTAATGGGCAGATGGGCAGTCCTTCTTTCAACAAGTTACTTGTTCTCTTTCTGTTTTCATTTAAGTGATCATGGGTGGAAACAGATTTAATTCCACAAGTAGACTCAGACAAAAAGGCAATGGCTTCCTGAAGGACAGTGATGAAGACAATTCTGAAGATGAGTCAAGACAGAGGAGGTAACAGCCTGGTGATTGATTATTAATGTCTGCCCTGAAACCACTGCAGAAGAGACCAGCACAATAGGTTCACATCTTGGAGTTGTAGTATGTAAGGCTTTTTCTAGCTTTAAGATGCTTGAATTTTTAAATTACCTTAAACCAATATCACTTTAACCATAGTTTTAGTTAAAAGTAATCGAACAAGATAGTTAAGATAATTATACTACTAATTTCTCTTAGCTCATTGAAAAGAGAGGTTTGTGCTTATATTGTTTGATCAATTTTTCGTGCCTGTATCTTGTAATCTGAGCAACTACTTTGAAGATAACAATATGCAATATAGTAATCATTCTTACTCTCCTGTTGTCTTGTTTTAAAATTTTGTAACATTGTTTTTATTGTTTTTTCTACTGAAAATAAAAAAAATAAAATCAATAAATATTTGTTGAATGAAAAAAAAATTGAACATACTCAACATAATTTTAAGACAGGGCCTCAAGGTTATTACCTGTCTTGTTGACCCCAGAATTTAGACTCAAATAATAAACCTGTGCCTATTTTCATCTGGATTCTTGGAAATAGTTCCCCAAAATTTTAGGGACAGGTAGTTACCTCCTTTTATTATCAACACCTTTTTTTTTATTGTCATGCTGGGGACCAAACCCGGGATTTCATGATGGCAAGTACTCTAACACGGAGCTACATCCCATTCTTCTAATTCATTACTTAATTAATTAATTGCTCAGCGTGGCCTCAAACTTGCAATACCTCCACCGCAGCTCCCGAGAAGCCGGGATTATAGGTGCATTCCACCACCTCTGGCTACACTTTCCTTCTTAAGTCTTACTTTCTCCTTAACTTCTGCACCTCAGTTGATAATTTCACCTATGGCCTCTTAGAGAAAATAGAATTGCAGTTGGAAATTCTGTCACCCTCTTAAGCTGGTAACAGCAGTATTTTTTTCCTTTTCTGTTTTTTGACCTTCTTTCCTCTAGTCAATAGTGTGGAAGTGAACTTATCTACTTCCAGGTCACTAGCTTTCCTATGTTGTGAGCAGACTCTTGCACTGTCAGGGACTTTCTCAACTAGTATTCTCTTTCTGGCCCTTATTTCTTTACTTTCTCCATCCCGTTAGTTCTTTATTTCCTGCATTTCAACATGCTCCTGCTAAACAAACAAAATTAAAACCAACTTTGATGTGCTCATCCTCTGTCCTCTTTGGGGTCCGTTTTTGAAATAGCTGACGATCCTCTGACCTCCCATCACCTCCCAGTCTGTTAAAACTGCCTTTGGTTCCTGCTTCTGTGTTGAAACTTTTGTGTTTATGAGACAAGCACTGCTTCAGACACATTAAATTAGAGGTGTTTGGAGGACATCAGTGGGAAGATGTCCACTGATGTGATGGTTAATCTTGATTGACTTGAGAGGTGATTAAAGCACACTTTTGTTGATTATCTCTGTTGTTTTCCATTTTTACTGGTCTTTTCTTACTGTCATGATCTTTCTCTTGTCTTTTTTCTTTAAAAACATTTTTTCTATTGTCTTTTAGCATATAACTCAATTATTTTGATAATCTTTTTTCTAAATAAATTTATGAAATAATCCTTCTATGAAGAAGGCATATTGAAGTAGATGTGAAGCTTGGCAGTGTTTGATGTAAAATCTGTTTCTTAACAGCTATGGTAATCCCATAATAAATAGCACGATAATGAAATAATCCATATACTAGCATGCCTTAAAATTGCATCATTTTCAGGCCATTGTTTTCTTTTTCTCATTTTGATATAATGAGTAGTCACTGGTAATGGATAAAGGAGTCACAGCACATCTGCACATGTGGCCCTCAAGACATTGTGCTACTGTGTCACTCCCTTCAGGACCTGCAGTGTGTGTGACCACGGAGGGGCACACTGTTTGGATGAACTCCTCAACTCTGCCCACAGAGCACTAAAGCAACCACAGATGCACATCTATGAGTGAGTGTGAGGTTTTCCAGCAAGACTGTGTTGACTGACACTGAAAATTTAATTTCATACAATTTTTACAGGCCATGAAATATTCTGCTTTTGAGTTATTTACCTCATCATTAAACAACATAAAAATCACTCTTAGTTCACGGGCCATACCAAAAAAAAAAAATAATAAGCTGGATAATTTTACATTATTTCCTGCTACAATTTTTCAGTTCCCTTTTTCCTCCTTGCAAACTACTCCATTCATATAGTGGGCATTCCTTAATTGTTAAATTACTACCTATGTACTGTTGTATTTTTATAATAAAGAATAAATTTAACCATATTTATATTTTTAAATTTTTCCTACTAAGTAGTACACAGTGGATTATGGTCTCTAGAGCCGAGTTTTAAGATTAAGCATACAGTGCTGCCCTTTCTTATACAGAAAGGTGATGCAGACAGTGAAAAAAACATGGACTTTAGGGCCAAACAAGGGTGACTTTAAATTTTGGTACTCCTGTCCTTAGGCAAGTCACTTAAACTCTCTGAGCTTTAGTTGTGTCATTTGTAAAGCTAAAATAACGCCTGCATTAAATATTTGTGCCTAGTGGAAATCATACATATAAAGTCCCTGTTCTCAGGAGGCACCACATAAAATGTCAGCTTCGCCTCCCTTTACCCCATCCGGTCAAGTGTACCTTAGTTTTTTTTAAACCATAAGAGTCTGTGCACCTGGAACAAAACCTCAGGTCTAAACTTTGCTCCATCTTGGAGATTTCACTCTCAGTTTTGTAAGAGCATTTACATGTTTACCTCTAACTTGCATGGCTTACTTTCTCAAAGGCTGCAGCCTGTGCCTAGTTTTATGAAAGACTGTTCTGCTGGATGGTGAATGGTATGTGACATCTCTTCCATATCAGCAACAGTTCATCATTCTACACTTGGTTTTGCTAAATGTCTGTTTTATTGCAGATACCCCATTAGGCCATCAAGGGAACTTTCGGATTGTTGTATGAATGAGCCCCTGTGAAATCTGAGCTCAAAAGTGGGGTCCCTCTCAACAGGTCAGAATGTGGAAACATTCATCTTACTAGCTACCTGAAAAACATGGCTCTTTCCTGTTATAAGTCTCATTTTTATTATGTTTCTGTGATGAATGCACAGATATGGGTTATGTAAACAAAGAGACTTACACATACAAAGTTTCAAAATGAAAATATGCTGACCAATCATGAAGAAACTGTCTCATTAGTAAAAGAAAGAAGGATTACTGTACTTGGTTATTATATTTCTTATGATCTTCACATTTTGCTCATGGATGAGATAAATCAACCAGGGCATTATAGAAAAAAAACTTACATCAATAGTGGATGAGAAAAAAGTATGGGGCGATTAATCTTTTAAAATTTGTGTAACAGATGATTCTTTAAAAGTTTTCCTTCTTTATTTCCCTTATGATTTCTTTATGTGTTGCACTGTTAAAATAACATGCCAAATTGCTTTTTCATTTTCTGCAATTAAAATACATAATGCAATGTATTATTTTTAACAAAAAATAAAAACAAGAAAGCAAAGAATACAATGTACATAAAGCAACAAGGAGGTCTTTTCCCACTCAAGATTACAAAAGGAAGACAAAGAACGAAGCTGCACAGTTTTCAAGAACCCTGAAACAGAAACCTTTCATTAAAGTATTAATTCTGCTCTTTCCAGAAATGCATCGTCCCCAACCTGCCCTGCCCTTAGGATAAAGGATAAAGTGGTCTCAGCCCTGCAGAGTGAGGGTTAGACGTTTAAGTCAGGTGTGGGTTAGCTCAGGTGCTGAAGTTAATGGATGCCCGAGGCGGATCTCAGCCACTGATGCGTGCAGAGGTGAGGGCCTGCAGACAGATGATGGATTGCGGGAACTATTAGGGGCCCAGAGACAAGCAGGCTCCTCAGCACTTCAGTAAAAATTACCAGTTGGACATACATTTAATGTATCTCCCAACTTTTAGTCTGATTGAGCCAAGACCTTGTGGAAGGAGCAGAAGCATGACCAACTGCTCTTCTTGTCTCATTCCTGCCTGATTGGGAGCATAGCCTCATTCTGCCTGCACACAGGGGTGGAGAGGAAGGGTAGTCTGAAACATGCCTCAGATGGTGGTACACCAGTCATCAAGGTAGGACTAGTGTCAGCCGAGGTTCTCTGTGACATGATTTTCAATCATTACAACTGCTTTTGTGTTCCGAGTGAAACACGCCTGAGCTGATCCAAGGGTTCTTACACATGCTTTCACTCATTCATTCATTCACTCATGCATTCATTCAACTGCTGCTATCTATCTCTACTGCCTGGCACTGGGGGTGTTACCAAAACATAAGAGAAGTGACACCATCCTACATGCATTGAGAGTATATGCAGGAAATGCTTTGCTTTCTGGGGAGTATTGGAGCATGCCCAGCAGGTGCAGGAGCACACCAAAGGGGCACATACTTGGACTTGGACTATTAAGGAAAGATTCCTGGGAAAATGAGGTCTCTCTGGACCTGAAGGATTAAGTGGGACATAGGGAAGTTGGGGGGGGGGTGGAGGGGTAGACAGGCTCCTGCAGTCTTGGCACAGTATCTGTGGCCTTTTATAAACAAGTCACTGCACTGATCTAAACCTCAATTGCTGCATCAGTAAAATGGGGATAATAATACTTGCATTAGTGGGTTGTGAAAGCTTAATGAAATAATATACATTAAATATGTAATAGATTTTTTTTTAATATTCTGGAGATTGAACCCAGGACCTTGTACATGCTAGGCAAGTACTGTACTACTGAGTTACACCCCCTAGTCCTAACAAGGTTCTTCTTTCAAATTTTAAAAATAAAAGGAGGAAAACATTAACAGACAACATTTTACAAAATAGCAAGAGTACAGACAATACAGAGTTACAAACAAAGTGGTAGGAAATTAACAATGCTTGTTGTATTACATATTGATATCTTCAAAGTGGTTTCTCATGAAAACAGATAGAGACATGCAATATTGATCAACCAAGGACTCACTGACAGTTTCTTTCAGCAAAGAAATAGAAGACAGTAGAACAGCCATGTTAACTATCCTGTATATACATACATACAAAATTTCTCCTTCTTTCCCTTCTCTTTTCCCACATCCCAGTTGCCCTTTACTCTTGAGTGTTTTCCTATCATTTCACAATATCTACCATACCTCTGAGTTTAAATTAATTCTTTCAGGTTTTACACTAGTGAAACAATGCGGTGCTTGCACATACAGGTCTGATTTATTTCACTTAGGAGTATGGTCTCTACTTGTGACCATTTACCTATAAAGCCCTCCAATTTATCTTTCCTTATAGCTGAGTAATATTACATTATATAAAAATACCACAATTTTTTTTATCCAATCTTCAGTGGATGGACATTTGGGTTGCTTCCACAATTTAGCAATTACAAATTGTGCTGCTATGAACATAGGTGCACATATATCACTGTGATATGATGTTTTTAGATCTTCTGGGAAAATACCCAGAAGGGGAATAGCTGGGTTGAATGGGACCTCTAGACCTAGTTTTCTGAGGAATCTCCAAACTGATTTCTACAGTGGTTTCACCACTCTGCATTCCCACCAGCAGTGGAGAAAGGTTCCTATTTCTCCACAGCCTCGCCAGCATTTTTATTGGTTGATTTCTTAATGCTAGCCATTCTTACTGGGGTAAGGTGGAATCTCAGTGTTGTTTTAATTTGCATTTCTTGAATGGTTAGTGATGTTGAACATTTTCTCATGTATTTATTTGCCATTTGTATTTCATTATCTGAAAAGTATGTATTCATCTCAGCTGCCCATTTTTGGATTGAGTCTTTGAATTTGGGGGGGCTGATATTTTTTAATTTTTTATATGTTCTAGATAGAAGCCCTTTGAGGGACAGTCAGCTAAAATTTTTTCCAAGTTTGTGGGTTTTCTTTTTACTCTGCTGGTGATTTCTTTAGATGTGCAGAAACTTTTCAGTAGAATGAGGTCCCAGTTGTTGATTCTTTGAAGTGTTTCATGTGCACTCTGGTTTTTGTTCATGAACTCTCTGCCCACCCCTATGTCTTCAAGGTTTTTACCTACTTTCTCTTCCAATAGGTTTGATGTTTCCGTTTTAATATTGAGATCTGTGAACTATTTTGACTTGAGTTTGGTGCATGGTGATAGGCTTGGGTCTATTTTCAGTCTTTGGCAGGTGGCAAGCCAATTTTTCCAGCACCATTTATTAAAGAGGCTATCGTTCTTCCAGTGCATTTGTTTGGCCCCTTTATCCTAACAAGGTTCTTGATGTGATGGTCAGCACGTCAGATCAATGAATGGGTAACCCTTGACTCTTGGGAGTAGAGACAGCCCTGGCAATTGATAGGTTTGATTTGCTCTGGATTAAAGCAGCAATACAATTCTGAATTTTTTGTAAAGGTCCAATTTAATACACTATTCTTTTTCCCTCTGTGAATTGAGAGAAATTAAACACATTTCCAATTCTTTGTGTTCAGCCACTGATGAAAGCTGCCCAAAGAAACTAGTTTATTGCAAGCATCAGACAGTTAGCCTTGAATATTGCTGTTTGGCAGATTAAAAGATTTCCTAAAACTTCAATCATGGATGCAGGGATACACCAAAGGAATCAGACCTAGGAGACCTGGAGAAAAGCCAGCTCTGGTCACTTTAGCTGCTATTTCCTGTCACCACCTGATGACAGATCTTCTGATAAAAGGAGAAGTTTTAAGTTAAGGTGCCTAAAGGTTGCTGTGCAGGACTGAGCAGATCAGACCTGCTGCAGCCGCAGCAGTGCTCAAGTCGCCACCTAAATCACAATGTAGTTGTGAAACTGAGAAATCAAACACATTCTGAACCAGCAGACTATGGAGAACACAGCAAGGTGTATTTAAGAGAATCTGAGCTGGGTGTGGTGACCCATGCCTATAATCCCAGTACTTTGTAAAGCTGAGACAGGAGACTTGATCAAAAGCTCAAGTCTTGCTTGGGCAAACTGGTGAGATTTTGTCTCAAAAAAAATGAAGAGGGCTGGGAATATTTCAGTAGCGCACCCCTGAAAAATAAATAAGCAAACCAATAGACAAAAGTCACACAATTCTGTACTTGGAGTTGTGTGCTCACAATGAAATGGTTTATCCACTTGATCATAAAGTCAGCTTTTTGAGCCAAATAGCCACTATTTAGTTTGTGATAGTTCATTTGTCTTTGTCCTGCTTAAGGAAAGTCTGAGGGCAGAAATGGACCCAAGTTAATCGCTGTAGGACTTAAAAAGCTAGGTTCACAGTTGGAACTCTATATAGATTTATTGAATGAGTTACTTTTTATTAGGTTATACAGGACTCACCTCTATTGCATAGTAGGATGTTTTTCACATGTTCTTTTCCCACCCAGTAAAATCCTGAATATAAATGTGATATTCTCAGAGTATCATATGAAAATACTCTGTCTTAGGATACTGACATAGTCTGTAGGATAGACGCTGTCATCCATGATTTTTCCCTTAAGGATTCTGGTCAGGACAGGGGTATGTGACATGTGTGCATGATGCATACAGATGCATTTCTGAATATGACTGCATAAAGTCTGCATTGGTACCAGAAGATTTTGTACTTCTGTAGACCACTAAGCCATCAACTCAGGTTTTCTGCCTGCAAAATGGGCATGAACAGCTGGGTGTGGTGGTGCATGCCTGTAATCCCAGCACTTGGGAGGCTGAGACAGGAAGATCGTTGTGAGTTCGAGGCCAGCCTGGGCTACAAAGTGAGCTCAAGGCCAGCCTGAACTGCATAGTGAGACTCTGTCTCAAAAAGACTAAAAAAAATAAAAATAAAAACAAAATGGGCATGAATGTATTTTCCTGTTTCACTAAAGAGTTATAGTAATCACTGCAGTCTGTATCCCTTAATGACAAATGGCACTTCACTGCCCTGGATACAATTGAAGAAATTAAAGACTGAAAACTGATTAATATCCAAGGCAGCATTGTTAAAATACAGAAGTTTATGTTCCTCATAAACAAACACATTTAATGTCTACTCAACACATGGAATATAACCTCATAGTTTGAAACCCAGGTTTCTCTCTTTTAAAAATACTACTGTACTTTCTCAAAATTTTTAAGGAATTGTGAGCTTTTATTGGGAATGGCTCTTCTTGCAGAGGGAGTCTTGTTCAGTCAAGATCAATTGGATTAAAGACACTACAGCTTACTTTATTATTATGTTCTTTGATTTTTAAATTAATGCTATTGTTTGACAATGGGAAGAATTGTTAGCAATCCACATCTGGGCATTTTAAATTACCTTTTCCCTCTCAATTCTGAAACTTGTTTCTGTATCTGAAACAATCCAACTTCACAGTGTTGTTTACTCCTACTAAGAACCTGTCCCAACAGTGTACTGTCATGTGCCCGTAGCATATTCAGTAGTGCTTTTTTTGGGAAAAGACTCATAGTTGTCTTAAAACAAAATTGGAATATTCTAGCCTGAATTTCAGAGGTAACAAAGGAGAGTAAGAGAAGACTGAGGTCGGAGGGCCACAAAGTTGCCCAAGTTCAAAGGTGACAAGGTGACAGCATCCTTCTGGTCTCTTGGCAGTTGTGCCCTGGCACAGCCACATGACATTGCCCACATGCAGCCTATTTCAGGGACTAGCTGGAACTCACAGAGTCCTGGCCAAAAGAAAATACACTTAACTATACAGTGAGTACAAGCTACCCTGCTCTGCTTACTGATTTTACTATCAGTATTTTTTTCCCTTCAGAAAAATACTTTATTGGCACACTGAATCGGAAGTTGACTGTATCAGGGCCCACAAAACGCATTTCGGTACAGGACCCAGCCCAGAATATATATTCAGACATATGGACTTATAGAAGAGGGCTGGATTCTGTTTGTAATCTGGTTCCATCATTTTCCAAATACCCTGCACCACTGGGATTATTTTCAATTATGCTTCCTCACAAAGATTTCATCTGTTTCATGTACCATTAGTTATTAGTTCTAGAAATCTTTGAATGGCTGAACAATCTTTAAACATCAACAACTGATTTTTAGGGAAAGCAAAAGTTGAACGATTTTTTCAAAAGTGCTCTCCCTCAATTTCAATAATATATCTATTGTTAGGAGAAAAAGAACATCAAATTCTAGCACTTATGCAGCATATATATGTATATATCTTATCAACCAATTTTGTGAAAGCTCTACTGATTGTCAAATTTCCCACTGTTATCAAATTTAATTAAAAAATTATTTCCAACTTTCTTAACAAGGCAGGATCTAAACTAGGGATGCTGGTAATCGTAGTGATTGTTACAGCTACACATATGGGTGCACCATTTTAGCGATTTACTCCATTAAAAGTAGGTTCAAAAGACAAAATTATTTTATTTATAAGCTAAGCAATTTCTTCTTTAGTGGACCTTTCAAATTCATTGCGTTTGGAGAGAGATTATGGGTTGGTTATAAATTTGGCTAGGCAGCATCATGAGGTCCAAAACCACCAGCACAGTGTTCTGTGATCAGGGTTCAATTCACTAAAATTCCTGGCTTGATCTACCCAAGTTTCCCAGTCCGCCTGCCACACACTCTTCATCAGAACCACTGCTAGGTCTCACACAGTAGCCCTGTGCTCATTTCCAACAGGAGTGGCAGCGATGGACCCAGTGGGCAGATTTGTGATCAGCCAAGGAAAACAGACACCACTGGGTGGAAGCAGATAGGCTCACAAAAGGCTCACTCCAAATTAAAGGCATCCTCTCTCTCTGCTCACTTGCGGGGCAGGTGCTTCTGCCTGGGCAGACCCTCTTCCCCAGGGCCCACAGTTCCAGACAGTGCCAGATGCCATAAAGACCCAAGTTAACAGACTGGGGCTCCCAATACCTTTGGGAAGTACAGAGACCAAAATTCATCTCCCCAATGACTGGGGGCTTCTTGCTTGTCACAAAGATACCGTCTCAGTAAGTACAAATGGGAATGGAGCTGAACACCTTCCATCCATAAGCCCTTTACAGAGGAGCCCTCCAGAGTGCAGGCTGGAAAGTCCAGATGGACCGGATCTAGGGTTGGAGCAGGTTCACAGCAAGCCAGCAGCGGAGCTGTCACTCAGCGCAGCTCCGTATGACCCAAAGGCAGGGCTGTGCGCTCCCTCCCGCGGCACCAATGGCTGTGATTCCAACCCACGCGAGCGGCTGTCACCAGGCAGAATCTGGGGGCCTGCGCTCAGCACTTTTGCGTCCAGCGCCCTGGCTAGCCTCTTTCAAACTTCTGTTCCTTCCAGGCTGTAGACAAAATGACTGACGCGAAAGCTGGTGGCCCCCGTCTGGTGGCCAGGGGCGAAGCTGGGCGCGGAGCAGGGAGTCTGGGGGCTGAGAGCCGCGACCGTCGTTGGCCTCCCGAAAGAAAAGTCGCGCACCAGGCTCCCAGAGAAGTTGCCAAGGCCGCCAGCCAGGGACCCCATGGCCGAGGAAAAGCTGGAAAAGCAGGCGGCAGCCTCGGGTGCGGGCGAGGACGGCGAGGCCTGCAGGTCTGGGGAGGCCGTACCCGGGGGCTCCAGGGCCGGTGTCTTCGCTCCCCCTGGGCTTTGGGCTTCTGGAGGCAAGACCGTGCTTGCCTCCCCTTTTCGCTTTCTCTTCCTTCGGAAGTTCCCGTTGTCAAACATCTTCTCGCAGTTGGGGTCCAGGGTCCAGTAATTGCCTTTACCTGCAGAGAAAGAACCAGGTGCCCGGTTCAGAAAGCCTGGCATCGGCAAACCACAGTGTGGTGCAGGTCTATCCCTAACCTGCACCTCCAGACTGTCAAGAACCCCCATTCCCATCCCAAATCCTGAGGTGGCGCTTTGTCTCCGGGGTGGGCCTCCGAGAATGGACGAATTTGGACTTTCCAGAAGGACCGACGCAGGGATTCCTGCGGAGGTCCGCTAAATTCAAGCCCCGGGGAGAGAACGTCTTCCCCATTTTACAGGGAAGTGCACCGAGGCTCAGAGAGTTAACTCCCAAGGTTACCCAGCCGCGGGCTCTCCAGCTTTTTCCTCCAAAGGAGCGCGCATAAATTTAGAGCCCCTGAAAGAACTGGAGTGGAAATCAAGGTCCGCGGTTTCCACTGCCTTCTGCGCCTCTGCCCCCCAGCTCCCCGCCTACGCAGCCCCCACTGTGCAGTGAGGCTCCGTGTTGTCCAAGATCGGTCACACCCTAAAGTGCCCTCGGGGGAAACCGTGGAGTCCTGGAACCGGCAAGAGGGCCCTCAGCGATTACCTGGGTCGTTCTCATCGCGGGGCACCTTCTTGAAGCAGTCGTTGAGAGACAGGTTGTGGCGAATGGAGTTCTGCCAGCCCGCCTTGCTGCGCTTGTAGAAAGGGAAGTTGCCGGCCACGTACTGGTAGATTTGGCTGAGTGTCAGCTTTCGCAGGGGCGCACTCTGGATGGCCATGGCGATGAGCGCCGAGTAGGAGTAGGGCGGTCGCACCAGCCTCAGCAACTCCTGCTGGCCGGAGAGGGCCAGCCACGCGAGGTCCGTGCCCGCCAGCCCGCCGGCTGCTCCCAGGAGCTGGCCCGGGGCCCCATAGCTAGGCGCCGCGTAGGGTGGTGGGGTCCGCGGGCCCGGCGCGTAGGGCGCAGGGCTGAGCGCGGGCGCGTTCATCCACAGGCGCGGGCCACAGCCTGCAGCGCCCACGTCCCCGCGCACATAGCCTGGTGAGTGCGCGACGGGCCGCGCCTGGCCGTGTGGGCCCGAGCAGGCGCCTAGGCCGTCACAGTACGCTGCCATGTCCAGCCGCTCCGGGGCCTGGGCCGGTGGCTCTGTACCGAAACTCATCGGTGCTCCATCCGCGAGGCAGCCTGCAGTAAAAGGTGCGATCAGCCCCGCCCCACGTTCGCCCTTTAAAGCCTTCGGACCAAGCTTTGGTTGTCAGCAGAGAGCCTCCTCCGCTGCCAGCTTTTGGGGGCAAAGTCCCCGGCCCCGCCCCCGCCCCGGGTCAGCTTTCCACCCTATCCTGGTGACGCGCACCTCTGAAATTCCCCCTCCTCGTGCAGCCCTGGTTTAGGTCTAAGGTCCTAGTGACGTTGTTCGCCTTAGCTGCAGGGGTCCTGGATCCCAGGAATCTCACAAATCCCAGCTTCCTCCTGCCTCTTAGGCCCTGCTGTTCCAGCTGTCCCCCAAGGCTCCCATGGTTTGGCTTGGGAATCCGATCGAGTGAGGCCCCCCACTTACTTTCCCCAGGGAGTCCCCTGCCGGCCGGGGCAAAATCCTCACAGAGGCCCCTTTGCCACCCAACGGGGTAGCAAACGAGTGCAGGAGGAGGGATAGACTCTTCCTGTGGGTATGTCCGGGCAGGCTGAAGGCTAGGACATCTCTGTGCTGCTCCAGACCCCATCCATCTTTCCCTTCTGCGGTCGGGGTTGCTGCAGGTGTGGTCCTCCAGGTTTGCCTGTGGTCCCAGCACCCGGCCTTCTCTGGTTTCCACAGTTCCCCTGTTAAGCAATTGCCCTTGATGTCCTGGCTTCTCCGGCTGCAAGCAGCACAGGGAGGATCCGAAGAGCAGTGACCAAGACCGGGACTGAAAGCTGCCTGGCTGCAGTATGTGTGTAGAGCTCTGGCGTCCAGGACTCTGAGTGTGGGCCACTTTAGCAACCCAGAAACAATTCTGGCCTGACAATCAGAGATACAGAGATGGGCTCCATCCCTGCAAAACTCACCCCCGTGTTAAAGATAGGCTTTTTTGGGGGGGGGGGATCAGGAATCGTACTCACAACCCAGTGCTTCCCTCACCATTATTTTGTGGGTCTGTGGATTTTCACAGCAAATTAATTTCAGTTCATTAAAAAAAGAAATATCCAATGATTTCTGACTTTTGGCAGAGGGGGTATGGCTAGTGGGTTTGGGGCAGCCACTGGATTGAGGAAAGAGCCTAGACTTTGGAATTAAGTGGGTCAGGCATTCACTGGTGGTGTAGCCTTGGGTATTCCAGATTGTAATCATAATATTATGTGAAACAACAAATTTATGAGACAATTGAACAAAAGGCAGAAAGAAATGAGGAGCCCTCCACTGTGATATAGGCTTTTCCATGTAGAATCCTGTAGGAAGTGATAGGTGAACTCAATCAAGACAGTTCACAACCATTGGCAGGAAAGAGATGCCTGGAATTGGTTCATTGAGGTGGGCTCTTAAGCCAGACTGTAAGCCCCGTCCTAGGTCCCTCCTTCCTCAGCTATTTCTAATTGTTGTCAGAGCAAGATTGTTATGGGACTCTCAGGTACTTTTCAGAACCCCCTCCCCATCATTGCGGGGACAAGTGCAGAGGGGATGGGAAGCATTCCAGATGGGTGGCTCCCCTAGTTTCTCAGGTGAGATCACTCTAGTGCTTCTGTCAAAACAGCAGCCAGTGCCACCTGCCTCTCAGTTCACCAGTTTCCAAGATGTCCTCACAATTGTAAACATACTCTGTTCTCTCTAGATATAAAAGTGCTTTAGCAACTACCTTTTGAAGGAAGTGTCTTGCCATCAGCAAATGTGGTTGCATACACATGACTCAGAAATGCTCATTAAGGTTTTAATTGGGTGTCATCAGGTAGAAGTACTGTCTTTCCTCCTATAACAGAAGTTCTTCCTGAGTTGGTCCAGATCTCAGACGCTTTCCCTAACTAACTGCTGAGATTTGACAGGTTCCAAGAGACAATTTTTATGAGATTGTGCCTTGTGAGGATGGAACATCACAGAAGCTGTCCAGCTCTGCCCTGATCCCAGTAAGCTCAGAGGGAGAAGACAGGAGTTGTGACCAGGTTTGATGGAGCTGCATAAATCCACAACAGCTCAGTTAGCTTTTCCTTCCTTCCTTCAGGCAGCTGACAAGAGCCTGGCTGGAAAACTGTTGTTTTTTTTGAGATGAGTTTTGGTTCCCCAAGGCTTTGAGTACAGAAGATACTTGTCTTAGTGGAGTAACACAATGACTTGAGAGGAAGATTTATTTTATCCACAATTAACTGCAAAATTGTTAAAAAGCTGAGGTTATTGAGACAACATGGTATTGGCATAACTTGTAAGTAGATACACAGACCAATGGAACACAACAGAGAGCCGAGCAGGAAAGTCACACATCTACAACCAGCTGACTTTTTACAAAGACATTAAGAGCACACACTGAAAAAAAAGGACTGTCTTTTTAGTAAATAGTGTGGGGAAATTGCATATGCACATACAGAGGAATGAAACTAGACCTCTCTCTCTCATCAAGTGCAAAAATTAACTCAAATATAAGATATGAAACAATGAACCTACTAGAACAAATCATAAGGGAAATGCTTTAGGATATTGGAATGCACAATGATTTTTTGGACAAGATCCCAAAAGCACAGGAAACAAAAGCAAATACGGACAAATGGGATTACACCAAAGTAGAAAGCTTGCATACAACAAAGGAAACCGTCAACAGAGGGAAGAGACAACGTACAGAATGGGAGGAAATATTTACAGAGTATACATTAGGAACTCCCAAAACTCAATAGCAAAAAAAAAAAAAAAAAAAAAACCAAAAAAAAAAACCAAAAAAAACCCCCAAAAAACCCAAAGCTGATTTAAATATAGTTTATAGATTTAAACACATACAGTATTTCTTGAGTGAGTACATCCAGATAGCCAACAGATATGTGAAAAATGCTTAACATCACTTATCAGAAAAATGCAAATAGAAACCATAAGACATTATCACATCACTCCAGTAACAATGGTTATTATCAGAAAGGTGAAAGATAATAAGTATTGGCAAAGAAGTGGAGAAGAAGGAGTGTTTGCACACTGTTGATAGAAAGGTAAATTATTACAGCAATTATAAAAACAATATAGGGATTCCTCAAAGAATTAAAAATAGAATGTCCATAGGATCCAGCAATCCCAATCCTAGGTACACATCCAAAGGAAAACCAGCATGGAAAGAGATATCTGCACCTCCATGTATATTGAAGCACTATTTGCGATACCCAAGAAATGGAAACAACCCATTGACTACATAAAGAAAATGTGATACA
Organism: Chinchilla lanigera; assembly: GCF_000276665.1. Classification (NCBI taxonomy): domain Eukaryota; kingdom Metazoa; phylum Chordata; class Mammalia; order Rodentia; family Chinchillidae; genus Chinchilla; species Chinchilla lanigera. The sequence continues at coordinate 5,545,711 of NW_004955477.1, read as the reverse complement.
TAATGAAATACTATTCAGCTGTTAAAAATGAAAACCTGTTATTTGTGACAGTATGGATGGAACTAGAGATCATTATGTTAAATGAAACAAATCAGGCATAGAAAGACAAGTACAACATGATCTCTTTCACTCAGATGGAATACAAGAAGTTCATTTTGCAAAAGTTGAAAGTAGAATGGTGGGTACCAGAGACATGGAAAGTAGGAAGAAGGAGAGATGAGGAGAGGTTAACCAATGAGAACTAAGGTGCATTTACACAGGAGTAAGAAATTCTGGCGTGCTATTGCACAGGTGGGTAACTCACAGGTAGCAATATGTATCTCAAAAAGCTGGAGAAAAGGATTCTAGAGTACTTTGACCATAAAGAAGTTTGAGGAGATAGATATCTTTAACCTGACTGCACAAAATATACAGGCACTGAAGCATGAGATGGTCATATGGTACCTCATTAATGTGTACAATTTTGTGTTTTTTACATCAGTTAAAAATTAATTTTAAAATGTTCCTCAGAAAAGGAAACACTACTGTAAGAATCAAATCAGACACTGAATTTTAATCTTTTATGCTAGTGTCCCATTTTTGGAACAGCACATAACAATGGAAGGTAATAAAAGATCTTCTTGTCAAATTCTTGTTCCTTGAATTTTTCTAGGTAACATATGAATTTCATGGAAGCACTAAAAAATTTACAACCTCCAGCATAAATGGATTAAGGTCAGATTAGGTCTGAGCTCTTCCAATGTAAAGGAATTTTAAACAAAATGACACCTTTTTCCAAGTTCTTTTTCATTTTTACAGACTTTTTGTTAGTACTGTAATTCTTTAACACTTGCAGACTTTAGGACCTCCAAAAAGTCTGTGAATCTTTATGTAGTTTTCCTCTATTTTACTTTATAAAAAATTATACATGGCCATCCATATTTTTATTACTCTGCTTTCTGAGCCTGGTGCCCATCTTCCATTATAATAGTTTTCTTATCTTTCAATAGATTGAACTCAAAATGTTTTTTGGTAGATGGAGCACAGTCATTTGGGGAGAAAAAATGTTTTAACATGAGTCATGGAGGGAACTCTGGTGAGAATTTTTAAAGTAAGAAAAAAATCTTCGGGACTAGAAGTAACAAGGAAAAGAACTATATCCCATATGGGAGTCCTGCTGGGTTTCGGTAAACAGAGCTGCTCTGTGGCCTTTTCCAATCTCTGGCCAGTTACCCTTCTCCATTCTCAGAAGTCACTGCTGCCTACCCTGAAGACAGGCTCTGTGGCCTTTCACCACCAAACTGTCAGCCCCACCTGCAGTTGTCCTCTCACCTGTCACTGTGACTATCCCTTTTCCTTCACTGAATCAGTCTGCACTGAGCAGACCTGGGACCAGTACTCAAGATGCAGCACCTAAGGAGGTATCCCTGGCAAGGTTCTATGCAGACCTCCGCTTCTGCTCAGGTGCCTCCCTCTGTGGCTGGATCTCCTCCCTGAGACTCCCCTTAACACTCATAGACCTCAGTTCTTTCCAGTGTGTGTGTGTGTGTGTGTGTGTGTGTGTGTGTGTGTCTGTGTGTCTAACCCAGGGGTACTCCATCACTGAAATACATCTCCAGACCTTTTCAACATTTTTAGTTTAAATTTTGAGACAGTGTCTGGGTCAGTTGCACCCCTGACCTTGAATTTATGATCTTCCTGCTTCAACCTCTTGAGTAGCTGGGATCACAGGTATGTGCCACCAACCCGGTAGTTTGCCCTATCTTAACACTCTCTATAACTCACATCTGTCTTCAAGAGATTCCCATTTCTGTGCTTTTGTCAGCAACTCAGCTTCTAGAAGCCTCATTTCTGGTGGCTGTGGCCCTGCCCTCCCTCTCAAGAACACACTCTTTACCCACATGGCCATGCACCCCCACGATGTGAATGAAATTGCTCAGAATCAGTCTCTGGTGGCCTCTGTCATTCTAAATCCGATGATCTAATCTTCTCTGAATTTTACTTGACTACTCAGCTCTTGGCACTTTCCAGAATCAGCCTCCTTTCTCTACTTGTGTTTAATACTGCTCTCTGGTTTACCTATTCAGGCTTCTTTTCAGGCTCTGTGTTTCCTCCTCTCTGTGGCTTTAGCTTCTGGACACTGGTCCAGGTTTCTCGGCTTTGGCACCATTCGTATTTTGGACTGGACAATGCATGCTGTCTTGTGCTTTGTAGGATTTTTAGTTGTCTGTCTGGTTTCTACCTATTATGTGGGCAGCATCCTCCCTATTGTGACTGCCCACTGTCACTTGTCTCCTGTGGAACCACCCACCTCCATACCTGTCTTGTGTTGGAGTTCTAGTTTTGCCCAGAGGAGAGACTGGTCTGGTGAGGGAGAAAGGACTGTCCCTGTTACAACTGTGGTACAGCTGCAAGTGCGGCTGACAAGTCTAGTGGTAAAAGGCTGCAGAGCCTGTCCTCAGGGTTGGCTACATTATCCAATGACTCTCCAGTTATTACCACCCATTTGGATGGTTTTCTGTCAAATTCAACTTGTCCTAAAATGAAGCCATTATCTGGAATATTACTCAGCTGTAAAGAAAGATAAACTCGAGGCTTTTATAGGCAAATGGTCACAACTAGAGACCACACTCATAAGCGAAATAAATCAAACATACATGTGCAAGCACCGCATTGTTTCTCTAGTGTAAAGCCTGAAAAAGTTAATTTAAACTAGGAGATATGACAGACATTGGGAATTGATAGGAAAGCACTCATAGGTAAAGGATAACTGGAATATGGGAAAAGAGAAGGGAAAGAAGGAGAAAGTTGTATATATGTATATGCAGGATAGTTAACACAGGTGTTCTACTGTCCTGTATTTCCTTGCTGAAAGAAACTGTCAGTGAGGCATTGGTTGATTAGCTTTGTATGTCTATATGTGTTTTCATGAGAAACTACATTGAAGATATCAATATGTAATACAATAAGCATTGTTAATTCCCTACCACTCTGTTTGTAACTCTGTAATGTCTGTAGTGATCCTTTGCTATTTTGTAAAACGTTGTCGATCTGTTAGTATTTTCCTCCTTTTATTTCTAAAATTAAAAAAAAAAATGAAGCCATTATCTTCCATGCTCCAAGCCTGTCTTTCCATAATATCTTAATGAATGGTAGCATCATTCACCCAAGTGTTCAAGGAAGTACCTGGGAGTCTTTGCTCAATCTCCTCACCTTGCTTCCATAGCTGGTTAATCATTGTCATAGTTTGAATCTAAAATGTTCCTCCAAAAGTTCGTATGTTTAGAGGTGGGCCCCTTGGAAGGTGATGGGATCATGAGGGCTCTTTCTAAACTCTTTCTAAAATCAAAATTCAAATCTTGGCTCTAATCCCAAGCAGCTGGATGAGTCAATTACTTATTTTCTCCAAGCCTGAATATAGTGCCTATCTCACAGCTTGTTGTGAAGACTGAGATCATGAGATAATGCATGTAAAACACGTCCATGGCATACAAACCAAGTATTTAATATATGGTATTTGTTAGTATTCTCTCTCTCTTTCTTTCTTTCTTAATCATCTATCAATTATCAAAATCTATCAATCGCCTTTTGGCCTAAAGAATGGATCTGAGTTAAAATTTTGTTTTTCCCTTTGTTAACTTTTCATATCTAAAGATATTATTTACATTTTGATGTGCAATTGAATAGACTTTGTTTACAATATTTTTCTCTAGATATACTCCAGTACCCTTTTATTATGGAAGAACATGGTTGTAGTGAAATATAATCTTTGAGTATAGCACCTCTAACTTAATTCATAACTTTTATATTTTATGCATTTTAACTTTTATCCTAAAAAGTCCAAACATTTAATTCAGATTTGTGTATAATTGTCGTATTTGCTTCATCTGATATGCATTTTGTTGTTGAAACCTTTATAAATACATTATAGTTTGGTGATTCTTTACTTTTAAATATTTTAGCATCCATCTAAAAATAAAAGAAATATCTTCCTAAATAACCTCAACATTATGACCACAACTAACAAGTTATAGCAGTTCCTTAATGTTATACAATATACAGTAAGTATTTAAATCTTTCCAATTTTGCCTAAATAACTTTAGCCCTTTTCTTTTTAAGATTTATTTATTTATTTATTTTCTGGTACCGGGAATCGAACTCACAACCTTGCGCTTGCCAGGCAGGCACTGTGCCACTGAGCTAAATCCCAGCCCCTTCTTTTTAAAATTATATAAAATAATTTATTTAAAAATTTATTAGTGCATGTTTGTGATACGTAAGTACTTTCATCAGGAGAGTTGGGACATATACATATTGTATCTTAACCCTTTTAGCTTTTTTCGTTTTGTGTCAGAATCTAATACACCTATGAGGTAGCTCAAGTTTTTGTGATTTTTTTAATTCTAGAAGATTCTACCTTCCACCCTAAACTTTTTAGTTAAATGCATTAATTCGTTGAAAAATACAGTACACGGAACTAGCAGAAATTCCCACAATTTGAATTTGTTCATCATTTTGATTCCTGGTGATATTTAACTTATTCCTCTATCTCCTGCATTTCTTACACACTGGACGTTAGGTCTGTCAGAAATAAAATCAGATCTAGTCGGAAAGATTCTTAATGTTTATTGTCATACAGAAAATATAGAACACAATTTAGGAGTCTTCAAACCAAGTTGGAAAAGGACTGGCTTAGAAAAATTATACAGCTTATAAAGCATAAAGAAGAAAATATTTAGACCTTGGGATTGGCTATTATACATCATAATTTCATTTTTAAAGAGCATTAAACTGATTTGTTTACAGTTTAATTTCACTGTCGCATGCTGACAAAGTCATAAATCTTATATTTCATATTTCATTTATGATTAGAATTAGCATTTGAGGAAAATGAGGATGACTTTAGTTTTGATTATGTGCTTATGAGCAGTTGGTCTCAGGGTATATCTAATCTGTGGTCTCTATTTTCATTTAAAGGAATAAAGCTTTGCTTAGATTGAGGTTAAACAGCTTCAGCTCATCATATTAGCAGGCACAGGGTAGGTCATGCTGGTCTGTTACTCCTGATGTGGAAGTGGAGTTTGATCAGTAGGTTGAGGGGGTGACAGGTAAGTCCCTACGTTGCAAAAGCCATCAGCAACTAATTGATGGGATGATGCACAGATGCTAAGCAAAGCTCCAGTTCCCTGGGTAAAGGTATCCCTAGAGAAGAACTGTGATTGGTTTCATTTTCCATTGATGGCCACTGCCTGAATTAATTTTTTCTGGGAACTGCAGAGTGGAAAATTTTTAATTCTGCCATCCCTTCACTGTTTATCAACAGAAATTTTCTACATTAAGCAAAAACTTTCTGCCATCAACTGGACTTATTTCATTTCCCTGAACTATAATTCCTACATTCACATAATTCTTTTCTTTTATCAACTAATTTTAAGACTGAAGTATTAATTAAACACTCATCTTAATTGATCACAAGTTCTTATATTACTTTATTGAATTCGTTTTTTCTCTCTTAGTGCCATATGGACTTAGGATATATACACACATACTGTTAATTCACAAACTTAATTTGTTCCACAGTTTTGGCAAAAATGGCCACATTTGTGTTTATGTGGGAAAGGTGGTTGTAGTGATGTTTGTCAACCAATGCAGAGTTTGCCAGCAAAGACAAAAATTTTGTCAAGTGCTTCTGCTTGCAAATCAAACTGTTTACAAAGAAAAGCATTCATGAATATATATATAAAGATTATCAAAATCAATAAATATATATACCTTGATATCAAGATATAGCTATCAAGATATATACTACATAATTATATTATATATATATCTGTATAATGTTTTAATGCATTATAGTTATTTCTGTGATGCTGCTATTATTTGGAATTGTATAGGGGTCCTTTGGAGTTGGCTCCTACATCCTTTTGACATGGCTCTGACAGTCTCAGAAATTTCCTTACTTTTGACACAAGCTATCCCAGATTCATTTTGTATATTTTTTGACCCAGACCATAAATCAGCTATTTCTCCAGTGGATCCTGGCTTCTTGCAGAGGAAAGAAACCAAAATATGGAGACTAGAGGACACGTTCTCCTGGGGAAGAGGTAACAGTGCATTTAGACCTTTGAGTGAACAGGGCTAAGAAAAAATATTTTTAAGGATAAAATGGAAACAAAGCTTTGCAAATAAAGAGAGGAAGAGGGGTTGAAGGGAGGAGTGGGGATTGGGGAAAAAAGAGGAATGAATATATCATGTATGGGTGCAAATTCCCTATGATGAATATGATCATTATGTATATCTAAAATGTACTAATAAACCTAATTTTAAAAAGGAAAAAATCATTAAAAAGTCATAAATAAAAAGCAAAATAAAAGATAGATAATAGGTAGTAGGGAGCTAGAGCTTTCTCCAATGGGAAAGGGATTGAGAGATGCACGGAGGGGAAGGAAAAGGGGAAAAAAAGAGTTAATATGTATTTCATACATGTACTAACTCCACACAAGGAATGTAAACATGAGGTACTGAAAACATGCCTTGATAAAAATAAAATTTAAAAATCATAAGTAAAAATGCTTCTTCCTTACATTAAATACTTGTAGGCTTTTAAAGAGCAACTTTTACTCTATACCTAAATCTCATACAAAAAAAACCTAGAAATTTTAGTTCCTGATAACATCAATTACTTATTGCTTTATCAAATAACTGGACCCATATCGATAGTAACAGACTACTGAATGAAGTTTAAGAACCCTCTGTGATCATTATATATCCTTAAACTATATCCCAGTAGTGAGGTAAAGCCTGAACACTACATTTTAGGCACTGAAATCTTTCTTTTTTCTGGGTGGCCTATTGCTATGGCGGTGTATAAGTAGGATCAGTTCATCTCATTCCACTTATGTTAAAGCCTTGAGTTTGCTGAGAAATGAATTGGAAAAAATGTAATTTTTTTCCTGTATATATTTAATAATTAGATGGGATGGAGCTTATGTGGGGGAACTTGAATGCTACAATTTATGGCAACTACTAGGACCAGGAAAGGGTGCTGAAGGCTTTTGGTAACGTGTTGTCTGGTATCTGTGCAGATAGCAGACTTCCAGGGACTGAATGGGAGGATGGTGTCTATGAGTTGGCTTTCGAAGTAGGAAACGGTGTTTGAGAGGTTGACCTGCAGAGCCAGATTGACCCAGGTTTGACTCCAGGTCCTGCCAACTATTGCTTGTGTGATCCTGGATGAATTATCTTGAACCTTCAGTTTTTCATCTTTACTGCAATAATAGGAATTATAACATAGACCTTCCTCTCCCCATCCCAGTTAAGTGAAACAATTACTTATTGTTTTATCAAATAGCTGGACCAGTATTGATATTAACAGACTACTGAATGAAGTTTTAGAAGCCTCTGCAGTGACTGTATAGTTTGCCCTTAAACTATATCCCATTAATAAAGTGTGTTTACACATTTTGTGTATCTAATGTTTTTAGGTTAGCAAATAAGCATACATTTACCCCTTCACTGGTCTTTCTTTTCAAAAACATTTTTATAATAATCATGCTTTATCTTGATACCAGTAAGTAAACCTGCATCAAATTCCAGTAGGCTAGTGTTGAAGGTGAGATGAGAGAATGAATTCACTGATCTTAGACTCACATGTATTTGTGAATTGATCACTATTCTTGTGAATGTTCTTGCCTATAATTATGTGGCTTTAATGCCATCTAGTGGAAAAAAAGCAAAGCCTATTTCCTCAAGTAGCCTCATTTGATAAAAATCCCATTTATATTATGTAATCAAAAGCATCAATTCCCTTCTCTTTTTATGAGATATATTCAGAATATGTAGTAGTCAATAAAAATATTTTTGAGCAAAATTTATTTAAAGGATATAATCTTTCTTTTTTAGAACTCAGTTATTAGCAAGTGAAAAATTTCCTACACGGAGGGTAAGTACAGCAATGTCTTCTTTTATATTTTTATATTTGTGTTAAAATACAATGCAGAATTTTATAATTAATATGTTGAATATTTTAAAACAAGATGCTAGTAAACATACATAATTTTATAATAGAATATTCTATTTAAGAGAAAGACCTCTTGTAGTAGACGTCATACATTTTCTCTTGATTTTTTAGAAAAGAGTAACACATTTGGAACAAACCACTGACCTAACGCTAAGCACATCCAGTTTCATGACGGCAGTGAAGAGGACCTGGGAACCAGCAAGCCACAGTTCTGATCTTTCTTTGTGACTGTGGGTAGGCAGAGTCTCCACTGAGCTTCTACGGTCCTGATCAGATTGGGTAGGAAGATTCTCACATTCTGTATTATAGCAACCTTCAATTCTTGGATTCTGGTTTGTAAAGTATTCAAGGCATGACCAAAATATATAGTGAATGTTTAAATATAAAAACTATTATAGTAAAGACACATTGCTGTTAATCTTCGAAATACACTCCCTTGCTCTGAATGCACTGCACATCCTTGCCACCTTCTGAAGCAGTTCTGGTAGTCCTCTTTCTTGAGTGTTGTTATGAAGTGTGATCAAAAATACAGTGAGAGTTGCTACAAAGTGCCATCCAATGGGAAGGCAAGCATCATAAAACATTGCAGCGTGTCTTCATTCACCTTATTCACTAGATCTGGCACTGTGTGACTTCTGACTTTTCTCCAAACTCAAAATGACTATGACCTTGGATTGACTAAGGACACTGAGGCAGCCTTGTTAGTGTAACTAAAGACACTCACAAAAGAGAATGGCTGGGGCTGGGGATTTAGCTCAGCGGCAAAGTGCCTGCCTGGCAAGCGCAAGGTCGTGAGTTCAGTTCCCGGCACCGGAGAAAAACCAAAAAAACAAACAAACAAACAAACAAACAAAAGAGAATGGCTTCAAAAGATGACAAGAATGATGAGTTAAGTGTCTTCACAGTGAGAAGGAGTAATTTTGAGGGGCGGATTAATGATGTTGTGTGTTTTATTGTAATAAAATTTGTAAAATTTAAACATTCACTATAGTTTTCAGTCATAACCCTTACGTCCTGTTTTCTCCTTGGAATGTACGTGGGAATAGACTGGCACTGTTAGGAGGCTCAGGACTGCTGGGGCATTCCACCCCTTCCTTGCTGCTGCCCAGAAGTAACTCTGGCTACATCATATACTGACTAGACTTCAGAAAATTGTTTTATTTCCAATTATCTGTTGTTGTTGTTGTCTAAGTTTTATCAATGCCTCTTGACCCTGCCTCTTCCCTTTGGGCTTGGTGTGGAATTGGCCAGTAAATGCAGGAGGGTCAAGGTGTAGGGCTCCTAACTCCTCTTTGCCAGAGGTGCAGAAGATAGTATTTGACACCATAAGGAGGGCACTGTTTCACCAGAGTTGCAACGTAGTTTATTTAGGCACCATAAAGCAAAAGTATGACTCTCCTTTCTGAAGCTTACTGCCCCTCTAGGAATAAGGAAGGCTTGACTGGTCTTCCAGATTTTGCTGATGCTCCATTTGTCCGTAATTATTTTTCTAGCCTGGAATGGAGATGAGCCAAGGATGTTGGTGGCAGGAATCCAAAGACACAAGAGACCTAAGATTATTCCCAAGTAGTAGTGAAATTGGTGTGTAAAATTGTAGATTCTAGATAGGAAGGTGGTCTAGGATGGACAGACAGGGGGTCCAGGGTATAAATTCACTTCCTTGCTCTATGCCTTTGCCTAAGTTACCATTACAACTCTCTTCATCGTCATGTATCACATGTGTACTTGCTTATTGTGAGAAGTGGAGAAGCCTGAGGATAGGGAGGAACTCAGAAGGGTACCAGCACCCAGCCCAGCTTCAGCAGGATTGGAAGAGCCATGGGTGTTGGGGAGTCTCCTGGCATTTGGAACCAAGGAAGGGGAGATTGACATGAGCCAGAGACCCTAGGATAAATGTTAGTATCTGCTCCTAGGGTTACAGGAAGATTAAGTGAGGTAAGACATTTTTATACTGTGCCAGAATATTGTTTGACATCTGGCTAGAACTTAATGTATTGTTATTCAATGGTAACTGTCACATGTATTAAATTAATGATACATTATTATATTAATTACATATATTTTCTACCAGTTAAATATTATGTAACTATTACATAATATGACATTATATATTACTTATTACATACTATATTATCTAATAATAGATTATATTAGAATATAACATTAAATATGTCACATAGAACAATACTGATCTCTACCTATGTGTTTGTTCTTCTGGGATTCCTGGATGAAAGAAATAACATATCTATTCCCAGATGATTGCCTATAATTTAGGTCTTAGCTTTTACCATTTCCTCATGTGAGTTAAATCAGTCTGGTTCCTCCTTTTGTTGAACTTTTCAAAATTGGAGGAATTTTCAGAGTTTACCCCTGTGCATATAAAATGCAGAAATACTTCTGGAACAGATAGGTGCCCTTGCATCAAGATCAGTGACCCTGATGGAGTTCAGCTGAAGATCCTTTGTCACACCAGCTCAGGCATTATCTAGGATGCAGCAGAACCGAAGTACACCGTGCCCGCAAGAATTCTGTGCTGAGGCTGCATACCATACCAGGCCCAGCTCTCCTTCCTGTCAATGACACAGTCTCTGCTGTGCCTCCATCAGATTCCTGCAGGGGCTGATGGGAAAGACATGACTTTCTGCGCAGTTTAGAAATCTTCCTTTGTCATTAACTATCCTTATATTGCTACTAACAAGAATGGCAGCTCTGCAGACAAAAAGTCATATGCCTAACATCCGTTTAGTTTGGTTGTACATCTGTAAAGAATTGCATTAAGAAAGTGAAACTAATCCAGTACATATGATAATTACCTGTGTGTGTCCATAGGGCAGCAAAGCAAGTGGGGCATTGGGTTCAAGGTCAGCTAATTCACCCTGAGGCACAACAGGGGCTGTGGCTCCCACTCACCCTTCTTAGGACACATGGATCAGGGCTAGATGTCACCATGTCCTTCCTCTATGCAGTGCAGCTTCTTCTGCCTCTGCTTACTTCTGATCTCAGGGTATCTAGAAGGAATGCATTCTGGCTAGGGAAGCCAGGGAGAGCCTTCAGTCCTCTCTGTCTCCTTCTGTCTGTGTGCCTTCGAGCACATCTCTCACATTGTCTCATCCCTTAGTTTTCTCTACCTGTGAGACGTGTTATTTCTCATATCATGTTTGTATGAAGAATTTTTAAAAATATATTATCAAAGCACTTTGTAATGCACTATACAAGGTAATGAGTTTCTTTTCCTCCATTTTCCTGAGACATCTGTGTGCTTTTTAAAAAGCACTAATGTTTGATGAAGCTTTGTTCTAAAGCTGGAAAAATTTAAACTCTACTTTTCTTATCACTTATTTTTTAAAGTACCCTTAGAACTTAGAACTAACTTTACCTGATGGTTTTGCTTTGTCCTTAGATATCAACATGGTTACAGTGTTCAGGGTTGAATACTTCTTGAAAATAACAAGCATTAAATACTGTGCTAGATATTGTCTATAGCACCCATTTCTATGTCTGTCCTTCCAGGCTTTTCTGTGTTCTCTTCTGTTCTGCTGGGATGAAAACCTTCAGCAGCAGTGAGGGTGCACTAAGTGCTTGTGCTCATTGGAGACTCTCATACCAGGTGGGAGAAGGTAAGAGCCCTTCTGTTTCTGGTGGAGCCTCGGTGGCTGGTTCCTACTCAAGGGCAGCAGCAGTGGGGAGCCAGGGCCTGCAGGTTGGGGCAGGAGCACCTGCACCAATGCAGGCATGAAGTTCTTCCTGTGGAGGGGGCAGCTAGCAGAAGGGGACTCTGGAGCCCAGCCCCATGGAGCTGGGGCTGTGGGCTGCATGCTCCCATGAGTGCTGGCTCCAGGGGAGATGTGGTAGCTTTCTTGAAGCTCCTGGTATTACTATGATGCTACTACCTTTTTGCTCCTCAGGCTCTTATACTTTTGTAACTTAACTTCTGGGTCTTAAAGTCTTCTATTTGTAATGTCAGGTATAGTTTCTGTTTTCTTAATTAGATGCTGAGTGATAATCTGAGAGTCTATAAGGTGTTGGTGTTGGGTTACTTTGCTGTTGTCATTATATATTTCTCTCTCTCTCTCTCTCTTTTGGTGCTGGAAATCTAACTTGGGACTTTGAACTTGCCAGGACAGCACTGCTCTGCTGAGCTATATCCCTGGCCCCTGTCATTATATTTCTAATGGTACACTTCTGAATTAGTGCTACTAGCAAAAAAAAGTAAAATTTCACCTCTGTATGGCTCTTTTGAATACACAAAACCCCCTTTCAGATGGTTCTCTTAGCTGTAATTTGCCAATAGTCCATGAAGTAGAATAGGTAGATGTTACATCTGTGTATGGTGTCATGCACCTGTAATCCTAGCACTTGGGAGGCAGAGGCAGGAGGATAGGCCAGAGTTTGAGGCCAGCCTGCACTGTATATTCAATTTAAACCTAGTCTGAAATACAAAGTGAGACCCTGTCTCAAAAAAAAGAAGAAAAGAAAAAAGAAAACAACAACAACAAAAAGAAAAAAACAATGGAATAGGTAGATTTTGTTGTCACTTTTACACAAGAAAAGAAACAGAAATCAAGATGGCTGGTAAATCTCTGAACTATAAACCTCCTGGCTTCAGGTTTACACCACCAGTCATTTGTAAGAGGCTGATGTGAACTTCACCTGATTATACACTTGAGATGTTTCCCTTCCTTCAGGCTTATTTATGGTCATCATTTAACATACTTTCACCTGCCTGACCATGTGGAGCAAGGTTTGGGTAGTTCTTGTGATATTTTCTTTGACCATATACACAATTCTCATGAATTTCCAGATGCTAATTCTCAGGCAACTGGAATTTACCCATCACCGAATATTTGCCTATATCTGTGTTAAACCCTGGGGAGCATAGTGCTGTCTAGAACCTAGCAAGTCTGAAGCAAGGGTCTAACTCCATTGCAGGGCAGAAAAGCACGTTGATAATGGGAGGGTGCTGTACTGGTTTGCAGTGGAGATGTGGTGTTGTGGGGCTGCACAGGGGAGAAAGGAAGTAACAGGAAGAGAGAATGGGAGGAGCAAAGCCATAAAGACAGAAAAGTCTGAGATCAGTTCAGAGAGCTTGTTATAATAATAGCTTTGTATACTATGTTCTCCTGTAAGGCAGGAATTTTATAACATGCCCAAGTTATGCTGAGAGTAAATATGTGTAAGAATGTGCTTAGCGTTTTTTTCCTTTTGCAGAGCTAGGTTCTACTCATTATTTCTGTTTCATAAATCTTCTTGTTACTTAAGTGCTATGGTTTGAATGTGTCCTCCAGAAGTTCATGTGTGGGATCATCGCTTCACAGTGAAACAGTATTGAAAAGTGGCAGACTTTTTTTTTAAAATTTTTTTTATTTTAAAGAGTAAAACAAGAATAACATAATAATAGGGGGGACTTAGCATATTACAGACAAAATGGTAGGAACTTATCCATGGTTATTGTTTTACATATTATTATCTACAAAATAGTTTCTCAGGAAAACAAATAGACAAATAATAGTGCATTAGAGACAAAAGAGGTAGGA